>NC_085136.1:13700218-14070218 GCF_035046485.1 Aedes albopictus
CCCTTGGAACGCCCCTTAAACCCACTTAATACTTTTGAAATACCCCAGAATTCCCCGTAACCCAATGAAAACAGCAAAAAATCATGACAGAACGTCCTTAAAAAGCTCCTCAAATCCCTCGAAACGACCCCTTAAAACGCCCCTGAAGCCCCTCTTGGAACCCCCTTTTTGCGCTCTCTGGAAACTGTCTGGAAACCCCCTTAGCCCCCTCAACTGCCCAGGAGCACGACCTGTTGTCGCGAACTAGATTCTTTAATTAAAGCCCAAACTTAATTTATGCATAAATTTCCCTCGTTTTATGTTTTTTTTTTTAATTTATGCACATTTTTAAGTTATGCAGTCCCAGCCATGTGCATAAAAAGAGCTTCCAGTGTACTCTATAAGGAATTTTCAGGGAACTCAGAGAGGAATTGCCGAGTAACTCCTGAAAAAATCGCGGGGAACTCATGGAATAATTTCAGAGGAACTTTTAAAAACACTCCCGAGGAACTTTTTGAGAAATTCTCGAGCAACTCCTGAGATTTCCGAGGATCACTTGGAGAACTTCCCCCTAGAAAATCTCCTAGAGAAATCTTCGAGGAAATCGTGCACTCGTTTCTGGTGAATTCCTCCAGGAATTTCCGAGGAACCCCAGGAGGAATTTGCGAGGATCTTCTAGAGGAATTCCCGTGGAACTCCTGGAGAAAAAATCCAGTAGAACTTTAGGAGGTATTCCTGGATGAATTGATTGATTTGTCTTCATTAAAGAGACTTTCAGCCCTTGGCTGGTTCGTCTCTAGCCCCCTCCCCCTAGATGAACTTACGAGGAATTCCCGGGAAATTGAGAATAAATGTCTGGGGAAATTCTGGAGGAATTCCTGGAAGATTTTTCCAGGAAATCCTGGAACAAAACCCGAAGAACTTCTGTAGGAATTCCCGAGGAAGTCCTAACCAATTTTTTGAAGATCTCCTGAAGAAATATTCGAGAACTTGCTGGAGGGTTTCTTGAAAAACTTCTGTAGGAGCTCAAGAGGAACTCCTGCAGAAATTACCGAAGAGCTCCTGGAAAAAAATCTTGAAGAACTTCTGGAGGAATTCCCGGAAAAAATTTGGTACAATGCCCGAAGAAATCCTGGAGAAATTCCTGAGGACATTTCGGAGAAATTCTGGATGAAATCCTGAAGAAATTTTGAAGAACTCATGAAAAAATTTCCGAGGAACTTTTGGAGTAATTCACGGGAAACTCCTGGTGGAATTATTGGGGAACTACTGGAGGAATTTTCAAGGAAATCCTGAAAGAATTTCCGGATATTTCCTGAAGAAATTCCCGAGAAGCTCCTGAAAAAAAATTCCTAGGAACGAGGATCTCCTGGAGGAATTTCCGAGAAATTTCTTAACTCTTAACTCCTTAAGAAATTTCAGACAAACTTCTGGAGTCATTTCCAATGAACTACTGGATATATTTCCTGAAGAACTCCGAATATTTCCTGAAGGAATTCCCAAGAAACTTCTGCACGAATTTTTGAGGAACTTCTCAACTTCTTTTTGAGGAAGGAATTTCATGCAGAACCTTCGGGGAAGTCCTGGAAATATTTCGGAGAATTCCTTGAAGAAATGGCTGAAAAACTTCCGAAGAAATTTACAAAAAAAAACCTCTGCAGAAATTCCCGGGGAATCCTTGAGAAATTTTCAGGGAACTCCTGAAGGAATTTCTGGGTAACTTTTGAAGGATTTTACAGAGAACTCCTGTAGGAATCCTTGGTTAGCTATTGGAGAAATTTCCGAAGATCTCTTACCTGGAGAAATTTCTGGAGAACTCCTTAAGAAATTCCCGAAGATCTCCTGAAAAAATTTCGAAGATTTTCTGGAGGTATTCCCGAGGAACTCCTAAATAAACTCCCAAATATTTTTTGAAAAAAATCCCGAGGAACTGTTGCAGCAATTCCCGGGAAGCTCCTGGAGGATGGAATTCCGGCATGGAATTCCCGAGGAACTCCTGGAAAAATCTTGAGGTTCTCCTGTAGGAATTCCCGGGCAACTTCCGAGGAACTCCTGAAGAAAATCCTGACAAACTCCTGCTGGAATTCCCGAGGAAGTCCAGCTGGGATCTCCGAGAAAATACTACAGGAATTTCCGGGGAGCTCCTGGAATAGTTTTTTGGAACTCCTGGAGGAATTCCCTTGGAACACCTTGTGGAACTCTTATATAAAAATGATGGATGAATTTTTGATCATTTTTTTGTAAGGAGTGTATCGGAAAGTAGTTGAAAATGTTCAGAATGCTCTATCTCGAAGCTGGGTTGGTCTTTTCATTTCGGTTCTTCTATGAAATCTTCACAATATAGTTAAGTTTAGAATACTTTGGAAACATTTGGAAAATGTTTTGTATTATTGAAAATATGGTTAAATGAATACACCTCACAAAATAAAAATCTGCACAAAATGCAATTTTGTTAAGCTTTTTCAACATTTCAAAAATCTGTAGCGAGTAAAATTTGTACGATAAAAAATCTGAAAAATATTGGTGTTTGTTAATAGTTATGTACACATAACATATCATTCAACACCGATTTTAAAAATTCATATTTTCGATAGAAAAATCTCCTATATCTACAAAATGGTCCACTCCAAAAAACGTCTATTTTTTAATCAAACTTTAAAGTTCTGCTTTTAATATCTTAAAAGGTTATAAAATTCTATTTTTTGCTCTAACTTACTCGTCCATAAATTAAAAAACATACCCTATTTAAAAAAATGCGAATTTTTCATTTTATGTATTTTTTATTTGCGTAAACATGATTTGGAGGAGCATAGAAAAAAGGGGTTCCTCAAAAATGGCCTTTTTTCATTTTTAAGAATTGCGCTTAAATGCAGTGGAGATTTTTCTTGAAAAAAATAATTTGCCTATATCATGAGGATTCTGGAGCTTATTCCATTTGCACAAAAAAGTTAACAATTTTCGAACATTATCGAACTTTTTTCGCAATTTCAATTTTTTAGAAGGTATGCAAAAATTTAAAAACATGCGTTCAGTAATCTAGGTTAAAAACCCAGATAAAAGAACATTTTTAAAAATCATAAAAGCCATTTCTTTTTTCAAGGATTTATACAGTATCTCCAAAAATAAAATTACTCAAAAGTTGTATTAAACTATTTTTGAGGCTAGTTTAAACATTTTCAACTACTTTACGATACACTCCTTAGTAATTTCGGGCGAAATCCTAAATAAATCCCAAATCCTAAATATCTGGGAAAAAAAAAATCGAAGAGAAATACTAGAGCAATTTTCGTGGAATTCGTTGACTTATTCCCGAGGAACTCGTGGGAGAATTTGCTTGAATATCCTGGAAGAATTTCTGAGGAATTCCTGCAGGGATTTTTACATAAATGCCGGAAGACTTCTTGGAGAAAATCCTGAGATTTCTTAAAGTAAACTTAGTGTAAATCGTGAATGAAAACTCCAGATAAATTATGCAAGAGTTTCCAGGGAAGTCAGAGAAGTTTCCAGAAAAAAAACCTGGTGATATTTTCCCTTAAATTTTTGGTGAATCTCTCCATAAAACCCGCGGAATTTCTGAAAGTATCCATGATGTACCAATGGAGGGATTCTCGAAAAAAAACAAACACTTTTGTTGCAAAAAACCTTGAGAAATTCCCGTGGAATTGTTGAAGGAGTTCCTTAACACCTGCAAGAGGAATTCCTGGAGATACTCTGGAACTCCTACAAATGTTCCCTGGGAAACCCTAGAGAAGTACCTGGTAATCTCCTGGATGAATTCCCATAAAGTTTTGTTTGAATTTCCTAGAAAATCCTGGAGGAATACTCAGGAAACTCCTGCAGAAGTTCTGGAGGAAGTTGTGAAAGAATTCCCTGGGAAACTCCTGGGTGAATTCCTGGGAATACCTTGAAAGAATGTAAAAATACTGAAAAAGCTGTATGGTTTTCCGAGGAACTTCCAGAGGAATTCCCGGAAAATTCTTGATATTTAAATTACTTGTAAATTCTAATAGGAAATCCTGGTGGAATTAAGAAGGAATTCGCAGTGAAATTTTTAAGAAACTGCCATGAACATCATGGAGGAACTCTCACATAATGCTGCATAAATTTATGAGCAACATGCAAACTCACCCTAGAATTTCGTGGTGATTCTCTCGCAATCTCGTGTGATTCTTCTGGAATCTCGTGGAGATTTCCCTTGGAATCGCGGAGTTTCTCTTTAAAATCTCTTGGAGATTCCCTCCTGGATTCTCGTGCAGATTCTCTCTGGAATCTCATGGAGAATCTCTCTGTAATCTCGTGAAGAATCTCTCTGGAATCTCGTGGAGGTTCTCCCTGGATTCTCGTGGAGATTTTTTCTGGAATCTCGTGGAGATTCTCTCTGAAACCTTGTGGAGATTCCCTCTGGAATCTCATGGAGATTCTCCCAGGAATCGCATGGCGCCTTCTCCTGGAATCGCGTGGAGGTTCTCTCTTGAATCTCATGAAAAAAATCCCTGGATTCTCGTGGTGATTCTCTTTGAAATCTCGTGGAGATTTTCCCCTGGAATTTAGTGCAGATTCTTCCTGAAATCTCGTGCAGTTTCCACTGAAATTTTGTGGAAATTTCCCCTCGGAGAGTTTCTCTTTGAAATCTCGTGGAGATTTTCCCATGGAATCTTTTGGAGATTCTCTCTGGAATCTCGTGAAAATTCCCCCTGGAATCTCGTAGAGATTTCCTCTGGATGCAGTGCAGCTTCGCCTGGAGTTTTGTGGAGATTCTCTCTGAAATCCAGTGGAGAGTTTCCCTGAAATCTCGTGCAGATTCCCCCTGGAATCGCGTGGAGATTTCCTCTTTGGCAATTCTGACTGAAATCTCGTGATTCCCCCAGGAATCTTGTGTCGATTACTGTGGAGTCTCGTGGAGATTCCCCCTGGAATTTCGTGGAGATAACCCATGAAATCTCGTGGAGGTTCACTCTCGAATCTTGTGGAGAGTTTCCCTGGCATCTCGTGAGTACGCCCTCTGGAATCTTGTGAAGATATCACTGGAAATCTAGTGCAGTTTCCCCTTGAGTCTCGTGGAGATTCTCTTTGAAATCTCGTGGAGATTCTTTTTGGAATCTCGGGTAGATATCCTTCTGGAATCTCACGAAGATTCCCTCTGTATTTTCGTGGGTGTTCTCTCTAAAACCTCGTGAAGGTTCTCTCTTGAATCTTGTAAAGACTCCCCCTGGCATCGCGTGGAGATTTCCTCTGGTATCGCGTGGATATTCTCTCTGGAATCTTATAAAAAATTTACCTGGAATCTCGTGGTGATTCTCATGGAGATTCTCTCTGGAATCTCATGGAGATTCCTTCTGGAATTTTGTGGAGATTTTCCTAGGAATCGTGTGATGATTCCCCCTGGAATCTCATGGAGATTCCCTCTGGAATCTCATGCAGATTCTCCCTGGAATATCGTACAGCATCCACTGAAATCTTGTGGAGATTTCCTCTGGAATCGCGTGGCGATTTTCTTTGGAATCTCGTGGAGATTCTCTCTGAAAACTTCTGGAGATTCTCTCTGAAATCTCATGGAGATTCCCCGTGGAATCGCGAGGAGATTCTCTCAGGAATCACGTGGAGATTTCCTCTGGAATCTAGTGATGATTCTCTCTGAAATCTCGTACAGCTTCCACTGAAATCTTGTGGAGATTTCCCTTTGAAACCGCGTGGAGCTTCCCCTGCAATCTCCTGTAGATTCCCCCTGGAATCTCGCGCGGATTCTTCCTGGAATCTTGAGGAGCTTCCACTGAAATCTTGTGTAGATTTTTCTCCTGGAATGTCGTAGAGATTGCCCTGAAATCTCGTGAAGAGTTGCGCTGGATTCTCGTGCAGTTTTTCCTGAAATCTGTTGGAGATTTCCCTGGAATGTCTTATAGATTCGCCCTGGGGACCGTTTAAAAACAACGTAGTCCAATATTTAGACATCTCAGATTTTTTTTTCTCTGTGTACCAAAACCGAAGATAGAAGAATGTACATAGTACCAACCAATAAAGTGCTTTGCTTTACCGAGGACTCCAACCCTCTAGGATACATATCGAGAACACTAGAGTTTCGCATCAAAAGGGAAAACTTATCTAGGTCAGTTTCGGCAGATCTAGATCAAACCCAAAGACTGTGTGAAAGTGTAGCACCGATCAATCTAGACAACGTTTCTGAAGGCCACAAGCCTCTAGGAACCTTGATAAGAGCACTGGAGCGTTTGTTCGTCGAAAGCCGCAATTGATCGAGGTTAGGGATGTTCAAAATAGTTGTGAATATTTTGTATTACCTCTCCCTCTCTCCTCTTCTTGGCGTAACGTCCTCACTAGGACAAAGCATACTTCTCAGCTTAGTGTTCTATGAGCACTTCCACAGTTTTTAACTGAGAGTTTCCTCTGCCAATGACCACTTTGCATGTGTATATCGTGTGGCAGGCACGAAGATACTCTATGCCCAAGGAAGTCAAGGAAATTTCCTTTACGAAAAGATCCTGGACCGACCGGGAATCGAACCCGTCACCCTCAGCATGGTCATGCTGAATACCCGTGCGTTTACCGCCTCGGCTATATGGGCCCCTGTATTACCTCTACTATGCCTTATTAGCAGTCATTTTATGATGTCGCGACTTATCTTTTACATGCAAATAAAAAAATAAGGTTTTTTAAAAAGAGTTTCTTACCCACGCTCTTCATGACAGGTGGAAATAAGATGACTGAAAAGTGGATGTGGTATTATGCCGAACATACTGTACTGGTTGATATATTTACTCGGTAGATCTGAATAAATTCAGCTGTAATATTTAGGAGGTCAAATAGATAACACTTTTACTCTAATGATTCGATGCTACAGTAAAATGACCGTATAAAATTTATCACATTTCAGTGTTTTCTTCCAATAAATCATTCCCGTCTCACCAACCTTTCAAAACCCAAAACACCCGACTATATTAGGCAATAAACTAACCCTCTGACCACATTCGCATCATTTATTGTGCTCAACAAAAATAAAAATGTTTCCGGCACCAGCAATTCCCGCCTTGATGATGATTATGATGGCATATGACGGCCCTCTTCAGAATGCCGAAAATTTGTCATACATCAAGCTAAATGCTCGTGATTTGCATCTTCTTCTTTTAATGCGATTTGCGGTAAAGAGCTGCTGATGCTCTTTTTTATACCCAGGCGAATAAACCTGCTAGTCTAATGGCCGGTCGGTTGGTCCTAGGTTGCATTTAAGCGCTCTACGATCATGACAAAATACCGTCAACCTGTGACCGCCACACCGTTGTCGACTTCGTCATCGTTGAACGACGGCGGTTACTTGGCAGCGAGACACTGGTATTCTTCTCGGAGAACGTTGGCTTGTATCTACCTACTTCAAGTAAGAGGGCCCGCCTCTTAAGGTAGATGCCCGGAAGAGCGAAAGCTCAAAAGCTTGAAGTAGTAAAGAAGAGTAACTGACGGAGGGATGGTTGGTTTCGATGCTCACTCGCAGCAACAACCCGGACAAATGACGACTTCTTCATAATACCGCGATTCACAAACTTCAGTGTCGCCCGAGTATTTAGGGTGCACATTATCTATCGCAAGTTTATTACATTAATACCTCTTTTCATAGCGCGGCCAGGAGGCGTTTAAAGAGCCTAGGTATTAGAGGTTATGGGAGTGTTTAAGGGGATCCCAGTGGTTTCCAGGAGGTTCCAGGGTGTTATCATGGGCGTTTCAGGAATTCCTAAGAAATTTCAGGGGGTACCTGGAGGTCTCAGAGGCATTCCAAGGGGTTCCAGGGGTACCATAAGGTCCTGGATGATTCCAGGAATATCAGGGGCGCTTCATGAGCTCTAATGGGCGTCTTAGGAGATCCCAGAGGATTTAAAGAGGGTACCTGAGGATCTCAAGGGCGCTTCGAGGGGCCCCAGGGGGTTTCAGGGAGATACCCCAAAATCTTAGGAGCGTCTCAGGGTTCTTCCAGGGAGTATCAGGGGGTTTCAAGGGGATGCATACGCACCTCAGAAATTTTTCAGGGGGTCTCAGGCGTTGCCAGCAGATTCCAGGGGTGTTTCAAGGGCGTTCAAGAGGGGTTTCAGGGAAACCCATTAAAACGGCCCTGAGATCACATTGTACCCCAAGAAACCCCTTGAAACGTCCCTGACATCTCCTGGTACCCCCTGACACGTCGGGCACTTGAGATCCTCTGGAGCCCCCTAATGCCACCTGAGAATTTCTAATACGCCTCTGAGTTTTCATGTGACCCCCTGAAACCCCTTGGGACCCTCAGGAACGCCCCTGAAATCTCTTGGTACCACCTAAACGCCAATGAGACTCCCTGAAACGCTCCTGAGACCCTTACATGAGGCCCCCTAGAACCCCCCCTCCTCTGAGACCGCTTGAAGTGCACCTGCGGCTCCATGGTACAACTCTGAGACCTGCAGAAATGCCCCTTAAACCCCGTGTAGGACTACTGGGTCTTTCGGATTAGTGACCTCCTCTATTAATTCGGTGAATGACAATTTATTCCAGTTCGTTACTTAATTTATACCTATACAGATAGAACGGTTAACAATAACAGCATTCTTATGGCAAACTATCGCCAATTAGTGTAAGTTCAAAGTGCAGTCCACGATAAGCGGGGCAAAGGTCTCTGAAAGCAACTATATTATGCTTCGCCTATCTCTTTCCTAAGTCGGACTGATAGTGACACCGCTTCTTTAGATTGTTTCGCCTTAGGGGCAGAATGTGTTATGGCACTATATCACACCCTTCAGACCTCCTTGAAGGCCTCGGAAAACCTCATAAAACCTCATGAGATGAACCTGAGATCCTCTTAAACGCCCCTGATACCTGCTGGTAACCCCCTTCGAAACGCTCATAACCCTAGAGATCCTCGGGAACTTCCCTGGAGTCCCTTGAGAAGTATTTCTGAAGCAACCTTTAAGCCTCCTGAGACCCCCTAAAACTCCCTGAAACACCCCTGAAACCCCTTGAAGCACTCATGAAACCCCATCGGGCTCCCACAAAGGCCTCTCAAACCCCCCTGAGACCTCCAGATACCCCTCTGAAACCAATTGGGATCGCCTGAAACGCCCGAGAGATCTCCTGGTACCCCTTGAAACCTACTCTTACCTTCCCAATTAACAATCGCAAGCCACAAACAAGCATGAATGCTGAATTGTTGCTGTATAATAGTAATGATAGCTGAACTTAAATAATGCTGTACACTTAACTGTACAAATGCCTTTTCAATTGAAAAAGTAGCTAATGTTCAACCTTTAATATCGGTATTAACAATGATAATTTAAAACACTTTTCAAGCGTTTAATAAGATTTGTATTCAAGTTGCAGTAATTGCTTTACGAAATAGTTTAACAATACCATTTTCTGCTTCTTATTAAGTTCATGTAAAAATTAGTACATGAATCTGTATAATGTGTTTTTCACAAGTCAAATGAGCGCTTTCATTTCATCGTACTTCGACTCAGAGTACATGTAGAATAACACGTGTTTTTTACTCAACAGCAGCTGATTCAATATGTTGTTTAGTTGTTAACCATAATGTTCCCAAGTAACATACATGGTTACAAAACAGTGACGGCAGCGTATTTAAGGGTTGCAGAGAAGTCACTGTGACTTACTGCGCAACCCTTACATACGCTACCGTCACTGTTTTGTAACCATGTGTGTTGTTTGGGTTCTGTGCCAGTTCACCACTGCTGAATAGGAGTCGAATTGTGATCATTATGAAACCACGGGAAGTTTATGTTTTGATTTGAGTGCTCCAATTCATCATCTCTAGGATGGCGCAGATAGGAAGGCATGTGGCTGGCAATCGACGGCTCTCGGGTTCGAATCTTGATTTAGGTAAATTTATGTGTAGTTATTATTTCACAATAGTTGTTAACAGCATAAGTGCCAGTCTTAAACTCTCGTGGGAATTGAACTATTTTTAATTTTTTTTTTTTTAATTATTTTTGTTAAAGCTGAATAACAGCTTTACTATATAGTTGTAAAACGATTCAACAACAAATAGTTCAGTTGATACAGAACACTATGCGAAGGTTGTGCCTGAAAATTATCCAAATGTTATTCAGTGTCATGCTGAATTAACCTTTGCTGTACTAACATACTTTTTGGCACATCATTTTTACCTTCAATTTGCTCTTACTTAGTCAAATCTTAACCGATTTTAATTCTCCTGGCTCGGTTGGATCGGGATTTTTCCCTAGTTTTGACGGTCCAAGGATGAATTAGATTGGCCAAGTGGTTCCGGAGATATTCCGGATTCCGTTGGGGTAATAGATTATCTTGGACCAGAGAACTCTAGAATTTGTCATCAGCTTGATGGTTTTCGCATTATTTCTAGGCTATTTATCCTACAAAAACTCGGTAAAATGTTTCGACAATATCCGGAAGCATTCATGAACTCTCTGGAAACCACCTGGTCACGTTACAGATTCCACGCCCCCAGGGAAGTGGCCAATTACCAACCTGAAGCCAAACCCTAACGTGCGACCTATCAAACTTCATGAGTTTTCAGTACCAGCTCGTTGGTGATCATTACAAGGATGACCCTTCTTTGTGGAACCACTTGGCCATGTTCCGGACTGAAGGCCACGCCCCCGGGGAAGTGGCCAATTACAGACCTGAGCCAAACCCTAACGTGCGACCCATCAAACTTCATGAATATTCAGCACCAGCTCGTTGGTGATCATTACAAGGATGACCCTTCTTTGTGAAACCACTTGGCCATCTTCCGGACTGAAGGCCACGCCCCCGGGGAAGAGGCCAATTACAGACCTGAGCCAAACCCTAACGTGCGACCTATCAAACTTCATGAATTTTCAGTGCCAGCTCTTTGGTAACCATTACAAAGTTGACCTTTATTTGGTGGAACCATTTGGCCATGTTCCCGACTAGAGGCCATGCCCCCAGGGAAGTGGCTACTAACCGACCTGAGCCAAACTTCATGAATTTTCAGTGTCAGCTCGTTGGCGATCGTTACAAGGATGACTATTCTTTTCGGAACCACTTGACCATGTTCCGGACTAGGGGCCATGCCTTCAGGGAAGTGGTCACTCACCTACATGAAACAAACCCTAGTATGCGACCTAACAAACATCTAGAATTTTCAGCGCCAGCTTTTTGGTGACTATTACAAGTACAACTTTTCTATGTGAAACCGCTTGGCCATGTTCCTGAAGTTCCTTTAGGAGTTCTTTTGGATGTTCCTTCAGAAATTCCACTGGGGTTCGTTCCCGAAATCCTCTGAAATTTCTTTCAAAAATTTCACTGGAGGCCTCTTCAGTAATTCCTTTGGATGCTGCGCCTGGAATTTCTCTGGAAGTTCTTATAGTAATTCTTCTGGAAGTTCCTTCAAGAATTACTGAAGAACTTCAGGAGCAATTCCTGAAAAGACTTCCAGTGAAATTCCTAAAGGAACTTCCAGAGAAATCTTTAGGAATTCCTAAAAAAAAATCATGATCAATTCCTGAAGGGGTTTTCAGTGAAATATAAGAAGGAACATCCGTAGAAACTTTCTGAAGAATTCCTGAAGGAACTTTCAAAGAAAAGAAAATAAAATCAAGGAGAACTCCCGAAGAAACTCCCTGAAGAGTTTATGAAGGAATTCTCAAAAGAATTCCCGAAGAAAACTCCAGAGGAATTCCCGAAGGAAATTCAAGACGAAATTCAAGAAGAATTTCCGCAGAAATATCCATATAAGTTCTCGAAGAAAACTCCAGAGGAATTCCTGTAGGAAATTCCAGAGGAATTCCCTACGGACATTCCAGAGGAATTCCCGAAGGACAATCCAGAAGAATTCCCGGAGGAAATGCCAGAGGATTTCCCGAAGGAAATGCCAGAGGATTTCCCGAAGGAAATGCCAGAGGATTTCCCGAAGGAAATTCCAGAGGATTTCCCGAAGGAAATGCCAGAGGATTTCCCGAAGGAAATGCCAGAGGATTTCCCGAAGGAAATGCCAGAGGATTTCCCGAAGGAAATTCCAGAGCAATTCCCGAAGGAAATTCCAGAGGAATTCCCGAAGGAAATTCCAGAGGAATTCCCGAAGGAAATTCCAGAGGAATTCCCGAAGGAAATTCCAGAGGAATTCCCGAAGGAAATTCCAGAGGAATTCCCGAAGGAAATTCCAGAGGAATTCCCGAAGGAAATTCCAGAGGAATTCCCGAAGGAAATTCCAGAGGAATTCCCGAACGAAATTCCAGAGGAATTCCCGAACGAAATTCCAGAGGAATTCCCGAACGAAATTCCAGAGGAATTCCCGAACGAAATTCCAGAGGAATTCCCGAACGAAATTCCAGAGGAATTCCCGAACGAAATTCCAGAGGAATTCCCGAACGAAATTCCAGAGGAATTCCCGAACGAAATTCCAGAGGAATTCCCGAACGAAATTCCAGAGGAATTCGAGAACGAAATTCCAGAGGAATTCCCGAACGAAATTCCAGAGGAATTCCCGAACGAAATTCCAGAGGAATTCCCGAACGAAATTCCAGAGGAATTCCCGAACGAAATTCCAGAGGAATTCCCGAACGAAATCCAGAGGAATTCCCGAACGAAATTCCAGAGGAATTCCCGAAGGAAATTCCAGAGGAATTCCCGAAGGAAATTCCAGAGGAATTCCGGAAGGAAATTCCAGAGGAATTCCCGAAGGAAATTCCAGAGGAATTCCCGAAGGAAATTCCAGAGGAATTCCCGAACGAAATTCCAGAGGAATTCCCGAACGAAATTCCAGAGGAATTCCCGAACGAAATTCCAGAGGAATTCCCGAACGAAATTCCAGAGGAATTCCCGAAGGAAATTCCAGAGGAATTCCCGAAGGAAATTCCAGAGGAATTCCCGAAGGAAATTCCAGAGGAATTCCCGAACGAAATTCCAGAGGAATTCCCGAACGAAATTCCAGAGGAATTCCCGAAGGAAATTCCAGAGGAATTCCCGAACGAAATCCAGAGGAATTCCCGAACGAAATTCCAGAGGAATTCCCGAAGGAAATTCCGGAGGAATTCCCGAAGGAAATTCCAGAGGAATTCCCGAAGGAAATTCCAGAGGAATTCCCGAAGGAAATTCCAGAGGAATTCCCGAACGAAATTCCAGAGGAATTCCCGAAGGAAATTCCAGAGGAATTCCCGAACGAAATTCCAGAGGAATTCCCGAACGAAATTCCAGAGGAATTCCCGAACGAAATCCAGAGGAATTCCCGAACGAAATTCCAGAGGAATTCCCGAAGGAAATTCCAGAGGAATTCCGGAAGGAAATTCCAGAGGAATTCCCGAAGGAAATTCCAGAGGAATTCCCGAAGGAAATTCCAGAGGAATTCCCGAACGAAATTCCAGAGGAATTCCCGAACGAAATTCCAGAGGAATTCCCGAACAAAACTCCAGAGGAATTCCCGAACGAAATTCCAGAGGAATTCCCGAACGAAATTCCAGAGGAATTCCCGAACGAAATTCCAGAGGAATTCCCGAACGAAATTCCAGAGGAATTCCCGAACGAAATTCCAGAGGAATTCCCGAAGGAAATTCCAGAGGAATTCCCGAAGGAAATTCCAGAGGAATTCCCGAAGGAAATTCCAGAGGAATTCCCGAAGGAAATTCCAGAGGAATTCCCGAAGGAAATTCCAGAGGAATTCCCGAACGAAATTCCAGAGGAATTCCCGAAGGAAATTCCAGAGGAATTCCCGAAGGAAATTCCAGAGGAATTCCCGAAGGAAATTCCAGAGGAATTCCCGAACGAAATTCCAGAGGAATTCCCGAACGAAATTCCAGAGGAATTCCCGAAGGAAATTCCAGAGGAATTCCCGAACGAAATTCCAGAGGAATTCCCGAACGAAATTCCAGAGGAATTCCCGAACAAAATTCCAGAGGAATTCCCGAACGAAATTCCAGAGGAATTCCCGAAGGAAATTCCAGAGAAATTCCCGAAGGAAATTCCAGAGGAATTCCCGAAGGAAATTCCAGAGGAATTCCCGAAGGAAATTCCAGAGGAATTCCCGAAGGAAATTCCAGAGGAATTCCCGAAGGAAATTCCAGAGGAATTCCCGAAGGAAATTCCAGAGGAATTCCCGAAGGAAATTCCAGAGGAATTCCCGAAGGAAATTCCAGAGGAATTCCCGAAGGAAATTCCAGAGGAATTCCCGAAGGAAATTCCAGAGGAATTCCCGAAGGAAATTCCAGAGGAATTCCCGAAGGAAATTCCAGAGGAATTCCCGAAGGAAATTCCAGAGGAATTCCCGAAGGAAATTCCAGAGGAATTCCCGAAGGAAATTCCAGAGGAATTCCCGAAGGAAATTCCAGAGGAATTCCCGAAGGAAATTCCAGAGGAATTCCCGAAGGAAATTCCAGAGGAATTCCCGAAGGAAATTCCAGAGGAATTCCCGAAGGAAATTCCAGAGGAATTCCCGAAGGAAATTCCAGAGGAATTCCCGAAGGAAATTCCAGAGGAATTCCCGAAGGAAATTCCAGAGGAATTCCCGAAGGAAATTCCAGAGGAATTCCCGAAGGAAATTCCAGAGGAATTCTCGAAGGAAATTCCAGAGGAATTCCCGAAAGAAATTCCAGAGGAATTCCCGAAAGAAATTCCAGAGGAATTCCCGAAGGAAATTCCAGAGGAATTCCCGAAGGAAATTCCAGAGGAATTCCCGAACGAAATTCCAGAGGAATTCCCGAACGAAATTCCAGAGGAATTCCCGAAGGAAATTCCAGAGGAATTCCCGAAGGAAATTCCAGAGGAATTCCCGAAGGAAATTCCAGAGGAATTCCCGAAGGAAATTCCAGAGGAATTCCCGAAGGAAATTCCAGAGGACTTCCCGAAGGTAATTTCAGAGGAATTCCCGAAGGAAATTCCAGAGGAATTCCCGAAGGAAATTCCAGAGGAATTCCCGAAGGAAATTCCAGAGGAATTCCCGAAGAAAATTCCAGAGGAATTCCCGAAGGAAATTCCAGAGGAATTCCCGAAGGAAATTCCAGAGGAATTCCCGAAGGAAATTCCAGAGGAATTCCCGAAGGAAATTCCAGAGGAATTCCCGAAGGAAATTCCAGAGGAATTCCCGAAGGAAATTCCAGAGGAATTCCCGAAGGAAATTCCAGAGGAATTCCCGAAGGAAATTCCAGAGGAATTCCCGAAGGAAATTCCAGAGGAATTCCCGAAGGAAATTCCAGAGGAATTCTCGAAGGAAATTCCAGAGGAATTCCCGAAGGAAATTCCAGAGGAATTCCCGAAGGAAATTCCAGAGGAATTCCCGAAGGAAATTCCAGAGGAATTCCCGAAGGAAATTCCAGAGGAATTCCCGAAGGAAATTCCAGATGAATTCCCGTAGGAAATACCAAAGAAATTTCCGTAGGAAATACCAAAGCAATTTCCGTAGGAAATTCCAGAGCAATTCCCGTAGGAAATTCCAGAGGAATTCCCGTAGGCAATTCCAGAGGAACTCCCGTAGGAAATTCCAGAGGAATTCCCGTAGGAAATTCCAGAGGAATTCCCGTAGGAAATTCCAGAGGAATTCCCGAAGGAAATTCCAGAGGACTTCCCGAAGGTAATTTCAGAGGAATTCCCGAACGAAATTCCAGAGGAATTCCCGAACGAAATTCCAGAGGAATTCCCGAACGAAATTCCAGAGGAATTCCCGAAGGAAATTCCAGAGGAATTCCCGAACGAAATTCCAGAGGAATTCCCGAACGAAATTCCAGAGGAATTCCCGAACGAAATTCCAGAGGAATTCCCGAACGAAATTCCAGAGGAATTCCCGAACGAAATTCCAGAGGAATTCCCGAACGAAATCCAGAGGAATTCCCGAACGAAATTCCAGAGGAATTCCCGAAGGAAATTCCGGAGGAATTCCCGAAGGAAATTCCAGAGGAATTCCCGAAGGAAATTCCAGAGGAATTCCCGAAGGAAATTCCAGAGGAATTCCCGAACGAAATTCCAGAGGAATTCCCGAACGAAATTCCAGAGGAATTCCCGAACGAAATTCCAGAGGAATTCCCGAAGGAAATTCCAGAGGAATTCCCGAACGAAATTCCAGAGGAATTCCCGAACGAAATTCCAGAGGAATTCCCGAACAAAATTCCAGAGGAATTCCCGAACGAAATTCCAGAGGAATTCCCGAACGAAATTCCAGAGGAATTCCCGAACGAAATTCCAGAGGAATTCCCGAAGGAAATTCCAGAGGAATTCCCGAAGGAAATTCCAGAGGAATTCCCGAAGGAAATTCCAGAGGAATTCCCGAAGGAAATTCCAGAGGAATTCCCGAAGGAAATTCCAGAGGAATTCCCGAAGGAAATTCCAGAGGAATTCCCGAAGGAAATTCCAGAGGAATTCCCGAAGGAAATTCCAGAGGAATTCCCGAAGGAAATTCCAGATGAATTCCCGAAGGAAATTCCAGAGGAATTCCCGAAGGAAATTCCAGAGGAATTCCCGAAGGAAATTCCAGAGGAATTCCCGAAGGAAATTCCAGAGGAATTCTCGAAGGAAATTCCAGAGGAATTCCCGAAGGAAATTCCAGAGGAATTCCCGAAGGAAATTCCAGAGGAATTCCCGAAGGAAATTCCAGAGGAATTCCCGAAGGAAATTCCAGAGGAATTCCCGAAGGAAATTCCAGAGGAATTCCCGAAGGAAATTCCAGAGGAATTCCCGAAGGAAATTCCAGAGGAATTCCCGAACGAAATTCCAGAGGAATTCTCGAAGGAAATTCCAGAGGAATTCCCGAAGGAAATTCCAGAGGAATTCCCGAAGGAAATTCCAGAGGAATTCCCGAAGGAAATTCCAGAGGAATTCCCGAACGAAATTCCAGAGGAATTCCCGAACGAAATTCCAGAGGAATTCCCGAAGGAAATTCCAGAGGAATTCCCGAAGGAAATTCCAGAGGAATTCCCGAAGGAAATTCCAGAGGAATTCCCGAAGGAAATTCCAGAGGAATTCCCGAAGGAAATTCCAGAGGACTTCCCGAAGGTAATTTCAGAGGAATTCCCGAAGGAAATTCCAGAGGAATTCCCGAAGGAAATTCCAGAGGAATTCCCGAAGGAAATTCCAGAGGAATTCCCGAAGGAAATTCCAGAGGAATTCCCGAAGGAAATTCCAGAGGAATTCCCGAAGGAAATTCCAGAGGAATTCCCGAAGGAAATTCCAGAGGAATTCCCGAAGGAAATTCCAGAGGAATTCCCGAAGGAAATTCCAGAGGAATTCCCGAAGGAAATTCCAGAGGAATTCCCGAAGGAAATTCCAGAGGAATTCCCGAAGGAAATTCCAGAGGAATTCCCGAAGGAAATTCCAGAGGAATTCCCGAAGGAAATTCCAGAGGAATTCCCGAAGGAAATTCCAGAGGAATTCCCGAAGGAAATTCCAGAGGAATTCCCGAAGGAAATTCCAGAGGAATTCCCGAAGGAAATTCCAGAGGAATTCCCGAAGGAAATTTCAGAGGAATTCCCGAAGGAAATTCCAGAGGAATTCCCGAAGGAAATTCCAGAGGAATTCCCGTAGGAAATACCAAAGAAATTTCCGTAGGAAATACCAAAGCAATTTCCGTAGGAAATTCCAGAGCAATTCCCGTAGGAAATTCCAGAGGAATTCCCGTAGGCAATTCCAGAGGAACTCCCGTAGGAAATTCCAGAGGAATTCCCGTTGGAAATTCCAAAGGAATTCCCGTAGGAAATTTCAAAGGAATTCCCGTAGGAAATTTCAAAGGAATTCCCGTAGGAAATTTAAAAGGAATTCCTCTGGAAATTCCAAAGAAATTTCCTACGGGAATTCCTCTGGAATTTCCTACGGGAATTCCTCTGGAATTTCCTACGGGAATTCCTCTGGAATTTCTTACGGGAATTCCTCTGGAATTTCCTTCGGGAATTCCTTTGGAATTTCCTTCGGGAAATCCTCTGGCATTTCCTTCGGGAAATCTTCTGGAATGTCCTTCGGGAATTCCTCTGGAATTTCCTTTGGGAATTCCTGTGGAATTTTCTACAGGAATTCCTCTGGAGTTTTCTTCGAGAACTTATATGGATATTTCTGCGGAAATTCTTCTTGAATTTCGTCTTGAATTTCCTTCGGGAATTCCTCTGGAGTTTTCTTCGGGAATTCTTTTGAGAATTCCTTCATAAACTCTTCAGGGAGTTTCTTCGGGAGTTCTCCTTGATTTTATTTTCTTTTCTTTGAAAGTTCCTTCAGGAATTCTTCAGAAAGTTTCTACGGATGTTCCTTCTTATATTTCACTGAAAACCCCTTCAGGAATTGATCATGAATTTTTTTTAGGAATTCCTAAAGATTTCTCTGGAAGTTCCTTTAGGAATTTCACTGGAAGTCTTTTCAGGAATTGCTCCTGAAGTTCTTCAGTAATTCTTGAAGGAACTTCCAGAAGAATTACTAAAAGAACTTCCAGAGAAATTCCAGGAGCAGCATCCAAAGGAATTACTGAAGAGGCCTCCAGTGAAATTTTTGAAAGAAATTTCAGAGGATTTCGGGAACGAACCCCAGAAGAATTTCTGAAGGAACCTCCGAAAGAATTCCTAAAGGAACTTCAGGAACATGGCCAAGCGGTTTCACATAGAAAAGTTGTACTTGTAATAGTCACCAAAAAGCTGGCGCTGAAAATTCTAGATGTTTGTTAGATCGCATACTAGGGTTTGTTTCATGTAGGTGAGTGACCACTTCCCTGAAGGCATGGCCCCTAGTCCGGAACATGGTCAAGTGGTTCCGAAAAGAAAAGTCATCCTTGTAACGATCACCAACGAGCTGGCACTGAAAATTCATGAAGTTTGGCTCAGGTCGGTTAGTAGCCACTTCCCTGGGGGCATGGCCTCTAGTCGGAAACATGGCCAAATTGGTCCACAAAGAAAGGTCATCCTTGTAATGGTCCAAAGAGCTGGCACTGAAAATTCATGAAGTTTGATAGGTCGCACATTAGGGTTTGGCTCAGGTTGGTAATTGGCCACTTCCCTGGGGGCGTGGAATCTGTAACGTGGCCAGGTGGTTTCCAGAGAGTTCATGAATGCTTCCGGATATTGTCGAAACATTTTACCGAGTTTTTGTAGCATAAATAGCCTAGAAATAATGCGAAAACCATCAAGCTGATGACAAATTCTAGAGTTCTCTGGTCCAAGATAATCTATTACCCCAACGGAATCTGGAACATCTCCGGAATTACTTGGCCAATCGTATCAAAACTAGGGAAAAATCCCGATCCAACCGAGCCAAGAGAATTAAAATCGGTTAAGATTTGACTAAGTTGGAGCAAATTGACTTCTTTAGCGGTGTTGAGATAATTCCATATTCTAAATCTGCATGCGAAACTGAGCCGAAATCCAAATTTTCATGAATTTTGGTGCCCGGGAACCTATTTAAAAATCAATTTGAAGTTTGTATGAGAGCGATTTGTCGAATCACCCCTCGTCGCATTTTGTACTGGGTGGAGCTGTCAAACAGTTACCCAGCTGTCAAAAGGTGATTTCAAAAAATCTCTTTGAAATTGATTTTAGGTACCAAAATAAAGTTCTAAAAATCTGAAAAAAATCATAGTGGCTCAGAAAAAGGTGCTCTTTCGTATAAAACCAAAAAATCGATACATTTTTCTTAATTTAAAAACCCAATTGAAGGTAAAAATGGTGTGCCAAAAAGTATGTTAGTACAGCAAAGGTTAATTCGTCGTAAAGGTGCTTGTAAAATGAGTGATTGTTAGTTGGGTTACTCTCCCCTATAAACTTCCCCTGGTAGTGATACCATAGTTACTGTCTTTACTATGTAATCCCATTGAAACGCAAACGAAACCTGTCAAAACGCCCTTAAAAGGCTCCAGAAAACCCCAGAAAAAATCCTCCTGAAACGTCCCTGAAGCCCCTTTGAACCCCCTTTTTGGGCTCTCTGGAAACTTCCTAAAAACCACCTTAACCCCATCTTAAATGCCCAGGAACAATACCTGTTCTCACGAATCTCTACCTTAATTTACGCTCAAAATTCTCCAGTCAGATGCATAAAAAGTTGTTTTAGTGTACAAGCTTATAGGCATGCACAAATTATGTTTAAGTAATTAGACATAATGCTGAGCTCATATGATGACTTGCATTTTTTTTTTTCAGCAAACAGGAAGTCGTTTAATGCAAATTGACATTTCTCGGCAGTCGGCTTTCCCACAAAACAAATCAAGCCAGGCCCCATAAGTACTTCGGAACCCAGCAGCCGCCACTTTAGCTCATCTTCCATTTACCTCTAAACAGCCAGCGCTTCAGTCAGATGCAGTCGGAGGATTAAACAGAGTTCAAGGCATGCGCGCGGCGCCGTGCCCCAACATAGTAGCCATCGCCGCGCCGCGTCGGCTAGTGGCGAGTGAAATTAAACAAAATTGCAATTCAATCGAAGCAAACCACTTTGGGTCGGTATTAAATGCGATCGCAGCCAAAACAAATCAAAGCCTGCTACGCATCCGTTGATGCTGCTGCTTAGAGAGGTAAACAACCAATCGCAAATGGTTCATTCATTCATCATCCGAATATTAGTTGGCGATCTTAATACCGTTAAAAAGGGTTCAAGGTACCCCGAAAGTGTACACAATAATCGAGTAAGCGCAGGGTTTTTTTTCGGAGGCATCAATTACCCCTCCTTGAGAGGGGGACCAAATGGCTCCTCTGTGAACCTTGAGTCGATCGGATGCGGACATGAGTTGAGAGTTCAAAAGGGCTTACCACATCCCATCAACGGGCCATCGCATCGGGGAAGGATTAGGGTCGAACTCTGAGGGTACGGGGCGCTCCATTAACGTGCCGTGGAGCCATATTAAGTACTCGTTGATGAACCGTTAAACGGTATCCGGATTCATTGCAACGCGTGCTGAATGGCACAATATTTCATTAATGGAGGAGGCGCTTAGTTTGCATTTTGGGGGGCCCTTTTTGAATGAACTGAGGTTTTTAATGGTCAACTGCCGATGATCCAAATGTGAACCCCATTCTGGAGGTTCCATACTTCCGGATTAGTTCGGTGCAGCGCAGTTTTTCACATCCCATTGCGTTGGGAAGAATAGTTCTGGCCGGAGATCTCCGTGGATAACAGAACGTTGTTGGTTGCAAGGGAAGCAGCTGATGGGAATCCACACATTCCTACATTGGGTCGAATAATGGGTTATGCGATGGTAAAGAATGGCGCAACTTGTTAGCATAAACGACTGATTGTGTGTTCTCTCGCGTGTGAGTTTCGGATTGCAGTTCCTGCCCCCCGCTCCCGGGAAAAGTGCATTCGTCGATGCACTTGCATTCGCATGGTGCTGTGGATGGTCCAGGTTGAAGAGATTCCGAGGGCTAGCTCCCTCGGTAGCCGGGTGATTAGAGACCATTAGATGTACAATGGGAACTCTTTGTTTCCAATTTCGTACGGGATATTTTATAGTCTTATCTGGTTTGTTGGAAAAGCAAGCGCATTGACAGTGTTGCCTACCTTTAGAAATTTTGACGTATAAGCTTTTGAAGCCTAAAACAAAATCGAATTTAATATTTTGATACATTGAAACTGTAAATTTAATTGTATTCATAGCAGTTGGGTGAAGTAGGGTAAAGTTAAAGCTGGGTTTAGGGAATAGGAGCTGAAGGGAGAATTAGGAGAATCATACTCACATGACTCTTGCAACTATGTTCTTCAAAATATGCTTGAATATAGGTCACCCGATCTACAAACGTATCTAGTGATCTTTCTCTGTATTTTTTTTTTCCTTCTAAACCATAGGGGGATAAATCTGCTCATCAGACACCCTAACAGGAAGGTTAGGATAGTGTGGGGTTAAGGCCGTCTTCTACAATGCCGGTAGAAGCCAGGACTACTCTCTCCTCGACCCACTAAAACACATTCCTATGGTCGCCAAACCCTACGTCTCTCCGGAACCACCAAGAAGGTATTGCTTCAGAGAGAATCTTTCTCTGTATAACGAACGTAGTTTGTACTCTTTTTCTGAAATACACTGAAACACCTTAAAACACCTTTGAAACTCTTGAGATCCCCATAAGGTTCCCTCAAACTCTACTAAGGGCTTCAGTGAAACCCCCTGAATCTCACTAAAACGTCCTGAAATGTCTTAGAAAACTCCACTGACCCCCTGAGGTCCCCGTAGACTCCCCTTAACCCATGTCCCCCCATGGATAGGGTTGACGGTAGGGCAGAAAATAGGGTTAAGGGTTAGAATAGAGCGTAAGATATAGGTTTGTAATGGAGAGCAGAGATGACGGTTAGGTGGTCTGAAGACTGTAAGCACTAGAGATGAGACTTTCTTGAGATACCTTCAGGAATTCTTCACAGAATTTCTTCAGGCATTCCTCTCGAGAATCTTCCCAGGATTCCTCCCGGGATTCCTTCAGATGTTCCTTCCGGAATTGCTGTGGGGATTGCTCCTGAAATCTTTTCACTGATTTCTGCAGCAATTGCTTTAGAAAATCTTGAAAGGATTTTTTTAGTTATTCTATTCGACATTCCTTCAGGGATTGAACTCCTTCAAAGATTATTTCCTGAATTATTGCTGTAATTCCATTAGGGATTCCTTCCGAAAAGGGATATGAAAGAATATAGATTTCTTCAGGCAATCTTAGATTTCGTAGAGCGGACCTGGTGTAATGGTTAGAACACTTGACTATCACGCCGAGGACCTGGGAACGAATCCCACTCCCGACAAACTCTCCAAATGTGATTTCTTCCTTCGGAAGGGAAGTAAAGCGTGGGTCCCGAGATAAATTAGCCTAGGGCTAAAAATCTCGTTAATACAGATAAAAAAAATCTTAGATTTTTTTAGGTATTCGTGCCGAAATTTCTGATGGAATTACTTCGAAACATTTCCCGAGTTTTTTCAGGGATTTCTTTTCTAATTCTTTCCTGATTGCTGCTATGGTTCTTTCAGGGATTCCTGCCATGATTCCAGCCAGCATTCATTCTCTACGGGATACCTTCAGGAATGCAATAATCCCAGTTTTAAATAAATCTTGAAAAGATTCTTTCAGAAATTCTAGCAGACACAGTGACCCCACAATTTATGAATCGGCAAAAATGACCACAGTTTATGGATCACTCCATTTGATCAACATGGTGATTCATAAATAGTGTACAAAATTAAGGTGATTCATCGGTGTGGGGTTACTGCATTTCTTTAGAAATTCATGCTGAAATTACTTAACAGATTCCTCCTGGTATTCTTTCAAAGATTTCTGTTATAATCAGAGAATCCTAGTATAATTCTTTACGTGCCGGGATTCCTGCTGGTATTCCTTGAAAGATTCTCCTTGGATTTTAATTCTGGGATTCCTCTCGGGATTCCTCCCGGAATTTCGTCTGTGATTCTTTTAATCGAGCTTCCAGCTGAGATTCCTCTCAAGATTCTGCCAGATATGACTCCCAGAATTCCTTTAGGAAATTTCTTCAGAGATTCCAAGATTTTGTAAAGGATTCCTTTAGGGGTTTGTGCTAGGATTGTTGCTTTAAGGATTCCTCCTTGTTTTCTTTCAAAGATTCCTTCAGAGAAACTTGCGGGAGTCTTTCAGGTATTCGTGTCATGATTCTTGTTGTGGTCCCTTCGAAGATTCTTCTCGTTTCGTTTTACATCCCTCAAGTGATTTCTTCTTTGATTCCACCCGGCATTTTTTTCCATTATTCCTCCAGGGAGTTCTGCCAAGCTTCCAGCCGGAATTACTTCTGTGACTTCTTTGAGGATCTCATGAGGGATTCTGAACAGGATTTCTTTTGAGATTTCTTTTGTGACTTTCAGGGATTTCTACAGGAGGAACTTCCCCCAGCGTGATTTACAGCTAATCGGAACTTGATAACAAATTTTCATGACAATTGTGAGACATTTTTGGCGTCAACAGGTTAAACTCTGTTGAGACCCCCTGAAACCTCCCAAAATTTACTGGAACTCTTTGAAGTCAATTTAAACGCTCTCAAACCCCACTTAGGCCCCCCTAAAACCTTTGGTGTACCCCCCCTGAACCCCCATGAGACGCCTTGAAATATATCTGAAATCCTTCTGAAGCTCTTCACTGGAGCTTCTAAGAGGCTCTGTTGAAAACTCTACATTTGTAAACATTTCTGAAACCCTCGAAAAATCCCATAAAACCTCTTTTATCGCACTGAACTGAAACCCATTAAGAATCTTCTGACGCACCCTGCAACGCCTCCAGAAATCCCAATAATCCTTTAAACTCGTTTGAAACCCTCTCTAATCAACAAAGCAACCCTGGATCCTCTCGAAACACCTTAAAACTCCTAGGGAATCCCTTATTATGTTTTAAAAACTCTCTGAAGCACTCAGAAATGCCAACAAAAATCCCCTGATAGCCCATTACTACCCCCTGTAACGCCCCTGAATCCCAATGAAACCCCCCAACATGCCTCTAAATTCTCTGGAAATCAGTTCAAATGCCTCTGTAGCAGGATGGCAATCCTTTCAAATCCCATGTAACGCACCTCTTGCCCTCAAAAATATCCCAGCAATCCCCTGCAACACCCTAGAAGCCGCTGAACATTCTCTGATACTACCTAAAACGCCTCCGAAAACATGCAAGACCCCATCAATACCTTGAAACGTCCTTAGTCCCTGAAACTCTCCAAATATTATCTGAAAGTTCCTGAAAAGCCTAAAACAATCCTGATACACCCTCAGATCTCTGTAACGCTCCTCAAAACCGATGAAACTACCCAACATGCCTCTAAAACCTACGGAAACCACCTCACACGCCTCTGAAGCTAAGTGAGAGTCCCTTCAAACCCCCTGAAACCCCCTCAAAGCTACTGTATCGCACCTTCTACCCTCGTATTACTTCAAAAATAAACCTGCTGAAAAATCTCTAAAACTACTGAAAAAGCCTTCGAGGACTCCTGAAATCCCTTGTTACGTCTCTAAAACCCGCTAAAAATCATCTGAAACTAGTGCCTGCAAAATTCGCTGATAATTCTCTGAAACCTCCCCAAATCCCATGTAGCGCCGCTGAAACCCTCTGAGAGGTCCTGTAATGCCTTTGGAACCCATTATTATTTGCTTCATTAGGCAGATTTTCAGCCCGAGGCTGGTTCATCTCCAAGCGTTGGAACCCATTGAAATGCTCGAAATGACCCCTAAAATCCCCTCAAAACTCCCTGGAACCCTGAGAAACCTTGTTTTTTTGAGTTTCAGTTTTCTGGAGGTATCAAGTTTCTTTCGGAGGCGTTTAGGGAGATTCCGGAGGGTATTAGGGGCGTTACAGGATGTTTTGAAGGGTTTCAAAAGGGCCTACAGTTTTTGAAAATACATTTAGGATCACTGCTCTGCGGTGAGCTACAGGGGGATTTCATAGGCGTTTTAAAAATACACTACACCGTCTTCAGCCAGACACTGCACAGACTGAACATTACTAACACGAGACAACGGACAACACACATAACACTCAGTGTACATAACATAAGTGGAACTCTGGCACAAAAAGTTGATGCCTTTCCGATTTCATACGCTGGTAAATGTACAGGGTACCGAAATGTCAAATGCGTTATAACATTATTGCCATACCATTTTTCAGCATGTATACCATTTTTCAATGCTGTGAAGTAAAACAAAAACCTCATAGAACTAGACTGGCAGCCCGTGGAGATCTAAAAAAGGATATAAATTGTGACGAAACTTTGTGAATTCAAGTCGAAAATACGTTTGCTAGCCTTGATTATAAAGGGAGATCGATATGTGAAACGTGGATTGTCATTTCGAAGATTTCAATGAACTTATGACAAAATGAATAAGTGGATTTCCAGCAGCTAGTTTTGCATATGTCACAGATGCTAATCTTTATTCCTGTATTCTTTGCCATAACTGGAATACTGGTTGGAACAGATGTTTTTCATTTACCAAAATAAATGACAGTGTGGACAGTGTGGATAACTGACACTGAGGAAGATTACACGTGGTAGTCGAAATACGCGTATCTGTCAAAGGATAAGCAACATAGGGCGGAATTAAAAGGTACGAAAAATTCGAAAAGTCGATACAAGAATAAATGACAGTTTGACGCCTCTTTTAAAAGATATAACAGTTTCGCGTGCTGGAAAAGGGCACAACTTTTTCCTTCGCTCTGACTATGTAGTTCCCCTTATGTTATGTGCCCAGTGGCTCGATGGAAAATTTTCCGTTTGACGAAAAGTTTTCCCCGACTGGAGCGAGGATCGAACCCGCACTCCGAGGCATACGAAACGCTTAGACGACTGGCGCCGCTAACCGTACGGCCACGAAGCCCACCAAAAACGTTATAGGCCGTTTTGGAAGTGATTCAATACGTTTCAGACTGATAACGCTTGTAGATCCAATGACCTATATTCAATGAGCCTCTTGGACATTTTTAAACCAACATTGAAACATAACTTGACAGCACATTGGCGTCGGATCACTTTGCGGTCTTCGACAATGTTGTATGGCAGGTATTTATCTATCAGAATAGCAAATTTTTAATTAATTGAACGCTTACAGTGCCACCTCGCTGAAAAAGCCGAAAAGTTGTGATTTCTGCATTTACTAGGCAAAGTTTCCCCATACAAACTTCAATGCGGTGCTTTTGTTTTGCTGTGAACTTCCCAACAAACATTATTTCTGTACAACGGCTGAATAAACTGTCCTTAAGCTTGATTTTGAAAATTTTGGCTGAATAAGCTGTTATTCAGTTATCATTGTTACTTGGGTTATTACTCACTAACTCTCTCTCTACTGTTGCTTCTTATCGAAACATGTCGACCCGCGGCATACACAATAATATCCAAAAGCAGCAAATTTCAACGCACCGAGCGATTGCGAACGCAACGCTGTCTATAGGATGGCTGAACACTATTTTCCTGATTCTCTTCGATGAGTTCGGCCTCATATCACCGGAGAAGTAGGAGTCACTGACAGAGAATCTTCTTCTTCTTCTTGGCGTAACGTCCTCACTGGGACAAAGCCTGCTTCTCAGCTTAGTGTTCTATTAGCACTTCCACAGTTATTAACTGAGAGCTTCCTCTGCCTATGACCATTTTGCATGTGTATATCGTGTGGCAGGCACGAAGATACTCTATGCCCAAGGAAGTCAAGGAAATTTCCTTTACGAAAAGATCCTGGACCGACCGGGAATCGAACCCGTCACCCTCAGCATGGTCATGCTGAATACCCGTGCGTTTACCGCCTCGGCTATATGGGCCCTCAGTTCTGGATATTTTCCTTGAATTTGTTTAGTTAGTTTTTATTATTGTTTCGGGAATTCCTCCAAGTGCACCTCCAGGTATTCGTCATGTAACTTTTCCCCGAATTTCACCAAAAATCTTCTAGGCGCTGTCCATAAACTACGTAGACTCATTTTTTGCCATCTCAGACACCCCCTCCCCCCTCGTGGACTTTTGTTCATACAAAATTATCGAAGTTTGTATGGAGCGTAGACTTTGGTCAGACCCCCCAACCCCCCCGTCTCCTCCCTCAGAGTCTACGTAGTTTATGGACAGACCCCTACAAACTATGACGAGCCGCACGTCCAAGAAATCATTCAAAAATTCCCCAATGTAATCTTCCGAGATTTTCTCCAAAATTTTTTCGGGAACTCCACCAAGAATATTTCCAAGAATATTTGACCAAATTTTTTTGGAAATTTTTTTGAAATTTTTCGGGAATCCCCAAATGAAATATTCAATGATTTTTTCTGAGAATCCTTCTTTCCAAACCATCACGACAAATCTCCCAGATTTTCTTGCAAAAAAAAACAGCAAGTTTCCAAAGCTTTTCATTGCAAGTTTGAATTGATTCTTCCTGGAAACTTGAAAGGCTTCTTTTCGGAAGCTAAAATGGCTTCTTCTTAAATGCTTAAAAGACATCTCTTTAAAACTTGGAAGGTTTCTTCCAGAAAGTTTGTAAGATTTCCTCCAGAAAACCTCGAAGGTTTCTTCCTAGTGCATTTATTCCGAGTGTTCTTGAATGCTTGAAATGCGTTTCTCAGAAAGGGCTTCTGCTTGGAAACATGAAAAGCTCTCCTTGCAGGAAGCTATATAATTCCTTGGGTGCTATCCATCAGTGATGGAATTACTCTCATCATGAAGCAATTCGCGAGTGTAAAGCCAACACAAGGCTTAACACTCATGAGTTTTTATTCGTGAAGAACTAGTGGAGGTGCGGGAAGTGCATTTTATTGTGGTTATAATAGCAAATCCAGTGATCATCCAACATAAACTAATGTTTTATGCTTCATTGTTCCTGAGAAGCAGCACTGCCAGTCGTTAAATGCGATTTTCGTCAAAATGCAAAAAAAAAACTCATGAAGCTTCGCGAATCACATGCGAGTGCTTGCCAGCTTCGTTTACTCACGAATAAAGAAGTGCGAGTATTCTCGGGCCCCTGTTGTTCACGAGTATGTTTGTTTTGGTTTGTGTCTGCTCAGCTGCAATCTTCATCATTTTCCATCTCTGTTATTCATAAACTAGGGTACGAGTGCCCTTAGTAATCTCATGTTCCCAAAATCATCCTATTCGAAAACAAGCGATTATGGCACCGATTGTCTCCGTTCTTTTTGTTTTCATGCGTGCTCCCTTCTCACAAAAAATGCAAAAAGAAGAAACAAAACAAACATCTTACAAATGTCAATTTCTTGATTTTGCTTTGGCTGACCAAGCCATGTGGGAAATTACACTGTTGAAAATGCTTTGACATCCATGTGCACAACAGAACATGTGCTCGATGAACAAATTGAGATTTGAAATTATGAAAAGAAATCCACGTACTCCGGTGAGACTCGAACTCACGACTCCCAATTCGCTAGACGGGCGCTTCTATTCCTTCAAGCTACGGAGTCACTCGACTATCTCCGTCGCCAGCAGGCCTAGAACTGAACTCGATTCCACATAGTGTGCAGCCATTTCAAAAATATCTGAAACTTTGCACAGTTTTTCAATTTCATCTAAATCGCCATTTTTCGATATCAAACCTTCATATTCACTCACGACTAACTTTTCAAAAGGGTGTATGCGAAAATAGTTCAAAAATATTCTAAAAGCTGTACAGCAAAAACGGATTGTTCGATTGTTATGAATTTTTCGGCAAAGTTAGATAACTAAATAATGATTCCTTAGAAAATATACACTGTAAAAAATTTCATTTTTTACTTTAAAAAAATACGATCTTTGTCACAAAAACTCAAATATCTCAAAACCCTATCTTTTTACCAACGTCAATTTTTTAGGGAAAATGGCCCATTTAATCAGCTATCTACCATAAAATTTTGGTGATGGTAAACTGATAAACAAAAAAGTTATGAGATTTCAAACATTTCACAATTTTTACATTTAGTAACAAAAAAAATTTTTTTCTGTGTAAATTATTTCGAGAATTATATTTTGATGCTGATTTTATTGTAAAGGCTACCGCCTGGGGTCTCCAGTTAGCTTAGTGGTTAAGGCTTTGGATCGCCAATCCGGAGACGGCGGGTTCGATTCCCGTTCAGGTCGGGAACATTTTCTCGACTCCCTGGGCATAGTGTATCATTGTGCTTGCCTCACAATATACTAATTCATGCAATGGCTGGCAAAGAAAGCCCTCCAATTAATAACTGTGGAAGTGCTCAAAGAACACTAAGTTGGAGAGAGGCAGGCCAAGTTCCAGTGGGAACGTAGAGCCATACAGAAGAAGAAGAAGCTACCGCCTGAATTAAACAAGTTGTTTTCATGATATTTTTGTTTGATTATTCATAATTACTATAGTATTTATTTGAAACTTAGACGCGATCCAGTGTTGTGATCAAAAATATTGAGAGTGTCATACTTTTTATTGTACATGACTGGTGAAAAAATCCCTTGATAGTGTTGAAAAATGGAATTAAACTTATTTTTAAGACGAAAGCTGCATAATAAAAGTTTTATATATACGCGTATACGTCTAGTTGATCTGCAAAAAAAATTACCTCTTAGAGAACAGACTTTATGATCGGAAGAATGCGAGTAACTTCAACAACAACAAATACATGAGAGGTACATACCACAGACAAACAGACGAAACGCCTAGAACAATTTTCGTGAAAATCCATCGCCCAGTTCACACTACCACCACCTGGTGGAAATGTTTCATGAAACACTGCGTTGTGCAATATCGTCATCAGAAGGCGCTAGTGTAAAACGTCAAACGCAAAGAAAAACGATGGGCACTCTTCTGGTTATGAAAGCCACGACCAAGATTCAAAATGATCGTTAAAGGCGTGGTCAATGAAAATTTCGTCAGTGTTACGTTTGTTTGTCTGTATACATACCATGACAATGCACACGCAAAAGCAAAAAAAAAATACTACCGCTATGGATATTTAAAACTTTATTGTAATTTTTTTCTTCAGCCAAGCAAACAACACCAAACTAGTCAGTTAAAACTTATAAGTGATTTTGTTTATTATAATCTAACGTACAACATGAACAGTCGCTTTCTCAAAGGTCTTCAACTCAACGCTCTCTTGTAGACCATTTGATGAAAAAAAAAAATGTTCAAAAGAGTTACGAAATCTCACCGAAAGCACCATAGATAAACTGAAAGAGACTGGTTATGCCCAAATTGAATACAAATTTACGCATTTGAACGTCCTGCCGTCTAGACTTTGACAAACGAGCCATCTGTATATCATCGGTAAAGCAGGACGCAGGAAGTTCGAAAACGACAACAACTGAGAAATTGCCAGAAGTGCTAAGTGCAGAGAGTCATGCCACCGTACCATCAGGGACATCTGTTTAAACAATTTAATCACGCCCCTTTTCAAAAATGCTTTGAAATATACTTCAACATCTATACCCATTTCAATATTTTAACGTTGCAAAACACGCTTTCAACATTCATCTTGAAGAAGAGGGAAAACACTTGTCCTCAAATGTAACAGCAAATTAATGAATAAACTACTAATGCGCGGAGGGCGTGATAAAATCGGAACATTACTGTACATATAATATACATAATACATAATAAAAACAGCTTGTTTTACTCACGTAAGGCCATTCACAAATCAGCATCAAACTGCGTTTTCCGGCCGAAATAATCCACACTAAAAAAATATTACTAAATGTGAAAATTGTGAAATGTTTGAAATGTTATAACTTTTTTGTTTAGTAGTTTATCATCACCAAATTTTTATGGTAGATTGCTTATACAATGGACCGTTTTCCCTAAATAAATTACGTTGGTAAAAAGATAGGGTTTTGAGATATTTGAGTTTTTGTGACAAAAATAATATTTTTTAATGTTAAAAAAAGTTTTTTTTCACAGTGTATATTTTCTTAGGAATCACCATTAAGTTATCTAACTTTGCTGAACAATAAAATCAGCATCAAACTGCGATTTCTGATCGAAATAATTTACACAGAAAAAAAAAATTACCATATGTGAAAATTGTGAAATGTTTGAAATGTTATAACTTTTTTATTTATTAGTTTACCATCACCAAATTTTTATAATAGATTGCTAATACAATGGACCGTTTTCCCTAAATAAATTACGTTGGTAAAATGATAGGGTTTTGAGACATTTGAGTTTTTGTGACAAAAATGATATTTTTTAATGTTAAAAAAGATGTTTTTTCACAGTGTATATTTTCTTATGAATCACCATTTAGTTATCTAACTTTGCTGAAAAATTCATAGCAATCGAACGAACCGTTTTGGCTGTGCAGATTTTTGAATATTTTTGAACCATTTTCACATACACCCTTTTGAAAAGTTAGTCGTGATTCAAAATAATAATTTGATATCGGAAAATGGCGATTTAGATGGAACTGAAAAACTGTGCAAAGTTTCAGTTCAATAGAAAATCATGAATTAAAAAATTTCCTTAATTTTGATGCTGTTGCTTGGAATCGCTCATATGCTTAATAAGGGAACCAATACCCTACGTAGATTAATTTTTGGTCACCTGCCTCTCGTAGATTCTGAAGTGTGACTGTGACTTACTTCTAACAAAACAATACTTAGTTGCTAGAAGTATGTCATAGTGATTTCTGCGCCACAAAAACCTGCGCCGCCGTCAGTGACAAGTGTGTTACTTGAGTTTTTACTCATAAATAATTTTGAAACCATGTATGGGCTGTAGCCTTTGACCAGACCCACTCTCTCCCCCTTTAGTGTTTACGTAGTTTATAGACAGAACATAAGAAACCGTTGGGTGAATTGGGTTTTAAAATTAATAAAAAAAAATCAATGATTTTATATTTTTAAATGATAGAGCACCTTTTTCTGAGCCACTATGATTTTTTTTCAGATTTTTAGAACTTTATTTTGATACCTAAAACCAATTTCATTTTTTTTTCAAATCAAAAATTTGACAGCTGGGCAACTGTTTGACAGCTCCGCCCAGTACAAAATCTGACGAGGGGTGGTTCATCAAATCGCTCCCATACAAACTTCAAATTGATTTTTAAAGAGGTTCCCGGGCACCAAAACTCATGAAAATTTGGATTTCGGCCCAGTTTGGCATGTAGATTCAGAATATGGAATTATCTCAACACCGTTAAAGAAGCCAATTCCTAGTCTAGTCTAGTCTAGTCTACACATACACAGCCACAGAAACCGTTCGGTGAATTCCTAGAGGAAAAATTAGACAACTTAAAAAGAAATTCTTACATAATTTTCTAAGGAATCGATGAACAATCTCTGAAGGAATTAGGGAGTGTATCTTTGGTGCATTTTATTACATTCTAGGAGAAATAATTGAAAGTATGCTTGTTGGGATTTTAGAAGTATCCCGGGAAGAATTTCTAAAATCAAAATTAATGAAACTCTGCATTCATACTTGGCGAATGTTCTGCAGAAGCCCTATTAAAAATTCCCGAGGAAATCCTTAGAGGAATCCTGGAGAAATTTTTTAGAAAAATTGGTGGAATGCTAGATAAGAAATTCTTGAAGATATTCCTTAAAAAATATCTGCAAGTTCATCTAAAAGAATCTTTAGAGGATGTTAGCACAGCTTTGTACCACCTTTCGACAGCGCAACCAGGCGCAACCAGACGCGACAACAGCAGTGGATGGATGAACCGTGCGCTGAGCATAAACGTCAGTGAGTCAGTGAGTCATGTTGGGTAAGGTATTTACATAATGGAAGGTTAAGCAGAACGTTTAGTTTGTGGAGAAAAGCAGAGGAAGCCAAATTTCAAAGGAATTTGCTGAGGGGGGGGGGGGTTGTTTGTTTTCAGAATTTCTCACGGTGCAAAAATAATGGCCGCTCAGCCAGTTTTGACATCTAAGACTACCTTAGAATATGTAAATACCTTGATGTTGGGAGAGAAATAGAATGAGAAGGTGAGTTAGGTAAACAAAAACATAAGCAAGATAACGGAGAAGATCGACAAAATGGTATTATTCTAACAGAAAAGCGAAAGGAAGATTAGTTGCGAGCCAAATTTAGTTGGAAGGAAATGTTTAATATTGAATTAAAATAGCTTGAATTGTACGTTTGATAACGGTCAGTGATTTAAAGTGGTAGTTTGTGATTTTCCTAAATTGAAGGTGAGCTAAAATAAGTGGATTCGTTTGAGTTTATTTTGTGCAAAGTTATGTATTTGTCCGTAGGATTCTACCGAGTCGGAATCCGCGCCGCCGTACCTGAAGCGAGAAATATAGAGATACCATTAAATGTAAGTGACTATAATTAGAAAAAAGCAGAAAAAGAAACTGATATTTTATAAACATTAATATTTGCGATAATCCCAAAATAAATAGTTTCAAGCTGTCACACAACAAACAAGTGCTGCTCTGAAAATTCGGTTTGAATAGGGTGGTCCGATTTCGAACAGAGGAGTTCTTAAAAGAATCCTGGAGAATTACCTCATGGAAGCATTGGAGGAAATTCTTAAGAATTCTTTGGAGATATTGTTGATAGAATATTTGCAAAAATCTCTGGAGAAATTCTAGATTTGTCTTCGGAATTCTGAAAAAAATATGTTGAAATCTTCGGTGCAATTCTGGAACGAACTCCTAGAGGAATCCTTGGAGGAATCCCAAAAGGAGTTGTTGAAAAATTCGAAAAAGGAATCGTTGGAGAAAACCCAAAAGACTCAATGAGGAAGCTCCTCAGAATTAATTGGAGGAATACCTTATTCTTGGAGAATTTTATGAAGGACATATAGGAGGAATTTTTGAAGGATTTCTTGCAAGATAATATTCATGAGGAATGTTTGGTTTAATTTTCAAACAAATCCTTGGAGACATTCCTAGAAGAATCAATGGAGGAAATTTTCTAAGACGTTCTGAAGGAATCTTTTAAAAAAATCCCTTAATGTTGTCTTCTACAAGAACTATTTCTTTCTTCTCTATCGTAACTCAAGGGTTCGTCTTCAAATTTAGGTAGGATTTCTCCACAAGTCCTTCTGAAAATTAGTCAAGAAGTTATTCTGTTAGTGTATCTAACAATTTATCATGATTTGATATTTAAGAAGATCTTTTGAAGTATTTCGTCAATGAAAATTTTCTTTGAATTTCTGTGAGTTGTTTTATCATTTTGTATGAATTATTCCGAAGATTTCTCATCAAATTTTTCTAAGAATTTCCAAAGGATTTCTAAAAAAAAAAAAAATGTTCCGGACAATCATTTTTTTTTTCACGAATTCTTTCAAAACGAATTCTAGAATGCTCTCCGAGAAATTATCCATAAACTCACCCAAAAACAGCCAGGAATTTTTCAAGATTTACTGCAATAATCCTTAACGAATACCTTTTGGTATTCTCCATAAACTATGTATGGTAATAGGAATCATAAACATTCCTCGAGTAATTCTTCTAAAAGTACATTTAAAAATGCTTTGGAAAATTCTTCCAAGAATTTCTTCAGAAGTTCTTTTAAGAATAATTCCAGGAGTTTCTCATGATTTTTGACAAGGATTCCTCCAGAATTTATTTCTTGAATTCATGCAGAAACTCTTTTAGAAATTCTTCCAGGAAGTTACGCAAACAAAATGACAAGAATGTCCCAAAAAATTCGTTACATATTGCAGATGTTCTGCAAGAATTTTACATTATTTTCCAAAGCTTCTTCTCTCGAATCCAATAATGAAACTGTACACATTTACACTGACTTACGAAAAGGTTTGCTATTTGCAACTAGTAAAATCTAGCAAAGAATTTGAGATTGCAATTGAGTTGCAATTAGTAGAGTTTTTATGTTATTCCTATCATACTAGGCACCGATCAATAATGATCGGATTTATTCTTTTACCTATTGCCTATAGTCTTATGAACAATTTGATGCCAAATTACTAATTCATAAGTTAGCTTTCATTACATATAGAAAAATGTTGTAAAACAAATAAACGAAGTGAACATTAGTCGGCGATGAAGAGCAATTCGGCTAGCTGTTGCTTTGGTGCGGTTTTCTTCGTCATGCGCAAAACGAGAGAAAGTGTCAACTCGTTATCGATAGTCTGCATATTTTTGCTTCCGCCTGCTAAGGTAAGTTTGAATATCAGTAATTATTGTTTGTTTACGTCTGATGTGACGGGAACTAACGCACATGACGAAGTAGATTTCTACCCTAGTACAATTAGAATTGTATTGATCAATTGCGGTAAAATCAAACCCAGATTGGTTCAAAACAACTCATGGCAACTCTGCTCCACTCCCGTATGCGCACGGTGATTGATGATCCCCATCTACGCTCAATGTAACCACAATAAAGAAAGAAAGATTCTCATTAATGCACATAATCAGCGAGAACTTTTTTCCGACTTTCTTTTCAAAAGAAATTTTCCGCTAACGTTGCTGCTGCTATTGGTGCTGCTGATGCTGACTAGAACCTAGTCAGCTGCATCCGTCAGCATTCTCTTCATCGCCGACTTTCTGACTGCCAAGCACGCATGCGATCTGATGCTGGTGGATAGGTAGTGGGTAGTCCTATAACAACACCTGATTGAAATGATAATTGTGTAAACGAGCGATCTCCGTTTGTTTACTGCTGCTGCTTTCTTTTCTTTGTGCCTGCGGTTGAGGAGGGTTAGGTTCTTCTGATTCTCCCCATCAACCGGAGAAAAGCTGCATGAGTAATAGATAGCAAACCAGATAGAGGTGGGTGGGGGTACGTGCACTGCAGTAGAGAGAACTGCATATGTGGAAGCCTTCTTCTTGCCAATTTTCATCGTCATCACCATCATCATCAGCATCTAAGTAGCCCATCACTTCTCGTTTGTTCGATGCGAAGCGATGCGGTTGCTAGTTAGCCCAATGAGCTGGGAATTGTTCCCGCCACCGCCGCCACCACGCTGAAGCTGTCGGCCTACTGTGGGATATGTGTGTTAGAACTACGGGAGGAAGAAGATGGGTCCTAAGGGAAGAGGCAGATTTTACCGCACGCTGTTTATGAATGACTAAATCTCAATGAATCTGCATCCGTGCAATGTGCAAGCTAGGTGTCGGCGGGAAGGTGAGGGTGGTTGGAGGCACTAGTGGAGGAGGGCGTTGTGAGTACGTGTGTATGAATGGGAAGCAGGAATGCTTTAGCCAGGTTTACTGTTATCTACACATAGTTTGAGCCATTTAGCGTACAGCGGGAAGGTTTAGCCAGTCAGGTGCAGCGCAATTGCAGCCGGAATTGCACCCATCTAGCGGAAATGTGGAATACCGCGAAACGTGCGCTGTGGTCATCAGCATTTAACCGCCAGTCGTCCATTGGCGTAGGGAGAATATTTTTATGCAGACCCTATAAATGAACCCAGGTCACAATATTTCACAACATACTTCAGATGTATGAGAACAGCATGGCATACTAGATGGGTTCCGACCGTAGCGTGATATTTATTATGGTTATCGCTGCTCAATTGAAGATGATTGGAGATATCTGAACACAGTGTCAGTCTTCTCTGACGACTATTCAAACCTGACGATGACCCTACGGACGGGTTCACACCACAGGCTGCATCGCATGCTTACTGCTCAGGGTCCAAATCCTCCAGAAATGAGTCATACTTTGTTTGTGAGTGAGTAGTTTCCCGGTTGATGGCGTCGCATCTCCCCTCGTGGTCGATGCCGAATGATGGGAAGAAGCTTCGGTTTTCGATGGTGCTTAACAGAAATTATTCGCTTGGAAGAGCAATAAAAAACCCTGCATCTTCTCATACATTTTTTTCATCGCGGCTCGTGTGAATCCTCGTCGAATGAAACTGGGATCGCGCCAAGGCCGCCACGATGACAGACAGTCGCATCGACAGGTGACTCAACGCCCCGCATCGTCCATCCTCCTCAAGGATCATAGTAGGCAAGTCGGATGCTATGTCGGATTCCTGTGGCGGCGCGGCGTTTCAGCATAGTGCATAGCAGGCTGATTGGCAACTTTCTACAACAGTCCCTAGAGGCATTTGGACAACGCCAGACAGCCGTCCATCGCTCGTCATCGGAGCATTAGAACATTCTCAATTAGTATGGGGAATCGTGACCCTCTTGAAAATGCTGTTCTCAGTCAGGTATGACTCGTTCGAACCGGTGTGCGGCTGGCTGACTGGCTGATAGGAGGAACCACGTCCGTGTCCGATCATCATCAATAAGCGGCTATTTTTAGCATCCTACGTAAACTTTACGCTTTGAACCCTGCACGCTGCGGTTGTTGTCTGGAAGCGAAGAAGGCCCTCAGTTGGAATTTGATGGCGGGGCTCGTTCCCGTGTGTATATGCTTTTTTAATTGGGATGTATTTGTTGGAGCATCATCGCGCCTCGATGACGAATCCATAGCCAATCAGCATCGTCGGATACCGTGCGACTCTGATCAGAAACTACACTAAATCATACGATAAGGATCACAACCTTATGGACTAAATTATACAGAAAATAATAAGAGAACTCACTAAACAGCGTAAATCACTACGTAAGCCATGATTTTCTACTTTTTGAAATGTTTCATAAAAATGCGAATGAAAAGTTTCAAGATTGGCTTGGTGATTGCGATGTTTACGCAGGAAAATATTCAACGCAGTGTTCTTACAACAAAAAGAGTCTCATCAACATCTCAAAACACATATCGACCATTCACTTCCTCATAACAATGGTGCTATCTCTAGCAGCAAACATGTACTTTGTCTTAGTCGAGTTTGTTTTCATACCTCTACGATCGATGCCGACGAGAACAATCTCGCTTGCAAAGTCGAGAAGCATGTGCGATCGATTGAGCTGTACATCAGACATTATTACAGCTATTTCAAGAGCAATTTTGATCAGAAAATTTGAGAGTACATCACACTACTTCCATTCATCTAAGGTTACAACTTCGTCACACTTACACCCTCGACTGGTATTTGAACACTTGTTTTTGAAAGACACATCATTGCTCACACAGCCTCATTAGTTTCTCCGGAGAACCATGTTTTGTTATTTCTATTCACTGATTCGTACACTGCTGTGAGATGAACGGACAGATAGTGAGTCTGCCAGTGGTATTCACAGATTTTGTCTAGTATCATCCGCAAAGTAAACATGTGATTCATCGTTTATCGACTCACACGAAGGCCAGCCTGGTGCTTCCCGACGAAGAATCTCTTAACTGGTTGTTGGACATGACACGCAGGTATCTTAGGGTGTTCCAACTCAACTGGATGTTAGACAACTCGCTATTTCTCTGTCTGTAGTTCAAGCCTTAGCAACAAGCATGTAGCATGTAGGCGAATTCGCATCACAGATGATCAACTACGCATCCTTCGCTCGCACTTCGGACATCAACAGCTTGTTGGAAATATCGCACAGTGGACAACTTCAACAGCGGACGGAAAATCAACAGCGGACTGAATTCACGGACCGGGACGAAAGCAAAACACCGGTGTACTTTCTAACAGTACTCGAACGACTAATTTATTTTCACTATTTACAATAACAATAACAACATTCGACAACATACAATCACGGTGTATCTACATTACATAAAGGTCGTCTCGATATGAGGTTGTCTGATTGCAACATTTCATACACTCTCAACACGCCCCCTCAAGTCGGCAACCCGAGTACTAATCACAGTGTCAATATCACAGATCTATCAACGATAGTCAATAAAAACAAACAAAAAAAAACATCGATAACTTGGTCTCTCACAAGTTCACATCATATGATTTTATACGATTCAAAATCCTAATCAGCAGATCGCTGGTCCAAAACAAGCATCAGTTCAACTCTATCCAGCGTTTTACGCTAGCATGCCATAAATTTTGAATCACCCCTGTTTGACAATTCTTGCCGACGCTTTTGATTTTTATGGTTTTGATCAAAGCAATCTTTGTGGTATTGAAGATGTTTCAGATTTTCAATGGAACGTCAACAATGACGATTCTTTATTTTGTGAAATTGAAAATTACTTTATTTTTCCTATTTATCATTAAATTTTTACTATTTTAGTTTAAAGGGACACTAGGTGGCAGTTGCATGAAATGGCTCCTATTTGTGAGATGTCATGAGATTGGCTACAGACTCCTGGAAGACAGATTTTCAAGGACCATCCAACGGATTTATGCTTATGAGGAGCAACACGTATTTTCTCAGTGCAAAATCAACACCCTGAATATGATACCAATACGAAATAAAGTTTGTTTTTTCGTTTATCTAAGTGTACTTCTTGTGCTAGAACCCTGCCCACCATCTACTAAACCAAATTTTTTTTTCAATTATCTATGCACTGATACTTATACTACCGTGAAATTTTTTTCCTCGACAAGCCCGTCTCCGGACTACCTCCAAACCTTATGAAAGCTTCGTATCAAATAAATGACGTAGAACTAAGAGCAGGCTAATATTTAGAGCTCTTATATTTCACATTTCCTGTAAGCGCTACAAAAGCACTCATTAAAATTCAGAAACTTGAAATTTGTAAACCAGTCTTTCTGATAAGAGACGGTGAAAGATCAAGATTGTTTCCTATGGAACAGTGAGAGGAGTATTGGGAGCAAATCTCCGAAGAAAATGTGTTTCTTCCGGAGGACGTTTTTGAAAAATTGCGAAAGAAAAACTGGCAAACTTCGAAGCGAGTTTTGATAGGAGTTTCCGGAGGAATTTGAAGCACTTCACCGGGAGTTGGAAAGGGATTCTATTCGGTCGAAAAATGATTCATCATAAACAGCTCTGAGTTCCTTGCCCGCGTCATGAGTAGAGCTTGGATAAAGTAATAAAAACATCGGCTAACTCGGGTCCATGAACCTAAAATCATAAAGAAGAAATATGATTCACGAAATAATTACAAAAAGTGGATGAAAAACCGAAGAAAAGGATTTGGTTAACACAGTGAAAATTTCTGACAGTTCAATAAAAAAATTTAAATCACCACCTCCCTAGATTGAACCATAAAATCTGTCGGCAAGAATTGTCAAAACTGAATCACCCCTCGTTGTTTTATAGCCAGCGTAAAAAGCTGGATACTTTTAAAACAAATTCTTTGCTCGCACTTAATCGTTTCTTTCACAATTCCACCTTCTTACGAGCTTTTGTTCCTCCTGCTCTCCATTTACGAAGCACTGGCCTGCATGGTTTCCATCTTAGCATCTTTTCCACACTTACACAAAACATCCAACACATACTGTTTGCCATTGTGCTGTCCAACGGCCATCACCGTCCCGTTTCTCACTATGTGTGTCCTGTCACCGACGAACCTAACCTCCAATCCCGCTCTTGTCACTCGGTTCACTGAAAGTATGTTGCAGTTCAGTTCGGGGAGGTACAAAACATTCCGAACTTCACATTTTTCTTCTTCTTACCAACCGTCGCGTACAGGACCACATCACCATTATATTCTGCTTCCATCTTTTCGCCGTTCGCTACTTGCACATCTACGGGTCGTTCCAGCCTTCCCTGCCTATGCTCACTCGGATCGGGATTTGCTAACAGCCTCACACGACAATCGGCTCGCTTGTGCCCAAATTTACCACATCGAAAACACGTTATCTTCCTCCTGGTGTGCCTGCTCATCATGTGTAGTAGGCCTTAGTGTATAAGTTGAATCTAGGTAGGCATTGTTTAATACTAATAACAGAACTGCCGATCATTCTGAAATAAACCTTGGAGGAGAGAACATCGTTGTTTGATTACTTCCTACAACATCAGAAGTGGGATCGCCAACGGTCTTCAGATTCAACTCTTTCCTGGAGAATGCAGTGAAGTGAAATCGAAAAAGCGGAATCCAATCTAGAGGTTGGAAATCTCGCCCGAAACGGAGGAACTGCAAGAATTCTCGCGAAGTCTGAGGGACAGGAAGTTTTCAAGCCGATTCAAATCTGCGAATTCCATTCTAGGGGATGGAATTTTCGCCAATGGAGAAGCTTTGAGAACAATCCACTGAAGAGAAGTGCAAGAGAAAAAGAGAAAATTTACTCATGGAAACACTTTCAAGCTTTTGAAAAAAAAACAAGTTGTTGCTAAAGAAGTTGGAGCTAGATCTTGGAACCTAGAACGGAGAATGGAATTAAAACGGAGAAAGCTTCAAGCAAAATTCGATAATGCCGCCATCTTCTGGAAAAGCTGGAGAGGACGTCAACCATTTTCTGAAAATTCATCGAAAAAAAACTCAAAATTGATGGTTGTCTCGATGAGGGCATCGAGATTGTCAGGATGGCCGAGCTGTAGTAGGCCTTAGTGTATAAGTTGAATCTAGGTAGGCATTGTTTAATACTAATAACAGAACTGCCGATCATTCTGAAATAAACCTTGGAGGAGAGAACATCGTTGTTTGATTACTTCCAACATCATGGCAACACCATCACTGTTACCGTCACTGTCCACAAGATTTTTCTTTTTCAAGTCTACATCGAGTAAACGCTTCTTCACGAAAGCCATCGTAACACCACCAGGAAGCGTCTCGACGGAAGTGTCAACAACAAATGACAAATCGCGTCGGATTCTTCCACTGCTGCATCACTTTCTTTCAACTCGCGAATCAGCCTATCGAATTGCAACAAGTGTTCCGGCAAACTAACACCCGCTCCCTCAACGTAACGCAAGGTAAGGAGCTGTTTTCTCACAAAAAGTTGCCCGGCAACACCGCGACGCTCAAACACTGCCCTAAGCGTATCCCATATTCGCTTCGGGATCGCGCAATCCTTCACCAACTCGAGCTGATTATCAGCGATGGCCGAAATTATTAGCGCTTGCATTTTTTCACAGCACCAGTTCGCGCAACCATTTGCTTTTTCTTCAATGCTTTCACATCAGCCGTATCGTCAGCCATCACTCGCAAATCATCGATTTCATCAATTTCCCGGTGCACACAATCCAGCAAATCGTACGTGTCGAGTACGGTCTCCATCCGGAACTTCCAATTGTGGAAGCCGGTACCGTCGAACGCGGCGATTTTAATTTTCTCGTCCATGCCTGGGACCCACAACCTGTTGGAAATATCGCACAGCGGACGGAAAATCAACGGCGGACTGAATTCACGGACCGGGACGAAAGCAAAACACCGGTGTACTTTCTAACAGTACTCGAACGACTAATTTATTTTCACTATTTGCAATAACAATAACAACATTCGACAACACACAATCACGGTGTATCTACATTACATAAAGGTCGTCTCGATATGAGGGTTGTCTGATTGCAACATTTCATACACTCTCAACACAACTTACCCAGTGAAGAGAGCATCCGGGAGATGTACCCAAGGTTTCCAGCGCTGGTTCCGTAACACGCTGTTCAAGGAACGCCAACGCTGCGCTCCAAAGACAGTCCGTACAACTTCAGCATTCCTCTGTGGGCCAAGCTCAACGTGGACGAGTATGAACGCACAGGTGAGACTAAGAGTGGAGAATGGCCCCACTCTTCTACCTTCTCTATCTCACGTTTGTTTGGAAGATTGAGCAAGAAAAAAGAAAAAGCTGGCTACGCCGTTGGACTACCCAGACAACCAGTAATCGTATAAGATGTTGCATAGGATGCTAAAGTGAAGGCCATATACGTTAGGCCTGTCCAGCTTTTCAAAAATGGTCTCTGGTTCTCAAGTCCACCCCCATATTTTGATTGGCATCCTAAAAGAAGTAACTGGTCAAAATTTCAGCCAAATTCATTGAAATTAAGAGGTGCATCAAATCAATTTTGTGTTTTTCGACTATTTTTGAAATTCAAAAAATCATAACTACAATAAAACATGTCAAAACTTAATTCTTTCGGCAGAAATTGAAAGCTATACTTGTCTGCTACAAGTTCTCCGAACAACGTGTGCCAATAAAATTGAAGGAAACATATTTAATTATCACATTTGTAATCAGAAAAACCTTAAAAAGTTGATTTTTTGATAGATTTCGTTCTGGAACACCCTAATATACTTAATAACTTGGATTTTTCAAAACGGCATCATATTCTCCAATGTTTTTTGGTTATTTGCTTCTTTGACACCAATGCTGTAGGAGTTGAGCAAAAATAATAAAATTCGTGAAAGTCAAATGTGGCCTAAAAACTAGCTTTTTGGAGGCAATCGCGTTGTGGCGCGAAATTGTACTGAACGTAGTAGCTTTGCTTCCTAGTAGTTTGCCTTGGCTACCCCCTACTACGGGTGATAACAAACAAGCGCGATGACAGGTGTTGGCTATCATATCAGTGCTGACGCGATGCCACTTTTTGCGCGCCAAAGCGTGATTGCACCCGAAAAGCTAGTTTTTAGGCCACATTTGGTTTTCACGAATTTTAGTAATTTTTGCTCAACTCTTACAGCATTGGTGCCAGAGAAGTAAATAACCAAAAAACATTGGAGAATATGATGCCGTTTTGAAAAATCCAACTTATTACGTATATTAGGGTGTTCCATAACAAAATCTATCAAAAAATCAACTTTTTAAGGTTTTTCTGATTACAAATGTGATAATTACACATGTTTCCTTCAATTCTATTGGCACACGTTGTTCGGAGAAGTTGTAGCAAACAAGTATAGCTTTCAATTTCTGCCGAAAGAATTAAGTTTTGACATGTTTTAGTGTAGTTATGATTTTTTGAAGTTCAAAAATAGTCGAAAAACACAAAATTGATTTGATGCACCTCTTAATTTCAATGAATTTGGCTGGAATTTTGACCAGTTACTTCTTTTAGGATGCCAATCAAAATATGGGGGTGGACTTGAGAATCAGAGAACATTTTTGAAAAGCTGGACAGGCCTAATATACGTGCATGCCTCCATTTAGGCACATGTAAAATGTACGCATATCGCGACCACTTTAACATCTTATTCAACATCTTATACAATCACTCGTTGACTGGGTAAGGTGACCAATCTCCAGTTTAACGACTTCCAGGATACCTCGCAGAAGTCAAATGACACCAAGACGAACGAGAGCAAGCAGAGGTTTTGCAAGTCCTTGATGGAGTCCCTGTCGAAGCATCAAGCCAGTCATGAGGTGGGCTCAGCTACATCCCAGCAAAAACCTTTTTTTACCCTTTTGGGACCTCAAACTTCAAGACTCAGCACGGCAAAGCAGCCCAGCTTCAAGCCAACGTACCCAATTTCTTTTCCCAAGCCCCGGAGGTAGCTCCCAATAAGAAGAAAAGATGAAATCTGAATCCTGGAACGCTGCAAAGTGCTGCAGGAGCTCTTCGACTACAACTCCTACTCGAAGGACAGCGACCTGGATAATCTGAGCAAACTGTTGATGCTCTCGTCGAGGGTCATCGTCGTGTGGTTCCAGGTAAGAGAGGGTCTCAAGTGACCAGAAAATAAGGATAGAAAAGTAGTTCATGAACTAAGCAGCCTGTTGAAGGTTGCTTTGTAGAATTTTGGGCACCTCCTTGTTTATGAAGTTATCTGAACTTAAAAGTTCACACAAGTAATCGGATAGCGCTCTAAGCTGCTTATGACGAAACTTTCTCAAAATGCATGTGGAATCTCAATTTTCTTGTTTGTTGGCCCACTAGAACCTTCATTTAGGTAGGCTCCATTAAGTTAAATTCTATTGACATACCTTAAAAAAACATTTCCTAAATGGAGTTTATTTGAATTCAGAGCAGTTGGGAGGCAAGGTGGAATTTGGTAACAGCCCAAGCAACACACATGGTTACAAAACAGTGACGGCAGCGTATGTAAGGGTTGCACAGAAGTCACTGTGACATACTGCGCAACCCTTACATACGCTGCCGTCACTGTTTTGTAACCATGTGTGCTGCTTGAGAGTTCACGGGAGAGAGACGGCCGTGGAGTTGAAGGGCATTCAAAGTAATTTTAAGTTGGAGGTGATCTGATTGAACAATCTAAGGTATCCAATAACCCCCTTGAGTACAGGTCATCGGATCTACATGCATAACTAGTGATCGTTTTAGGCACTATGAACATTTGAACAAACTTTATGCCCGCGCGACCTTATGCAACTATGTTCAGTCAAGCGAGTTATTGACCATTCAGGGTTTCCAAGAACGTCCTTAATAACTAAGAACTCCTTTAGGAATTCCCTTAATAATAGATCATCAAATAAGCAAACGTAACTAGTGATATGTTGCTGTATTAAGAACGAGGTATGAACTCACAAAGGTTGAAACATATTTGTTTAATCTTTTTACCCTGCATCTCTTCTGAAACTCACCTTAAGGGCCTTCAGGTACCCTGAAATCATCAAGAGCCCCTGTGAAATGCACCTGAAGCACCCTGAAACCCCAGAATGCTCCAGAAATTCTCTGAAGCATCTAGAAACCTCTCTGAAACCTGCTTCAGACTCACGGTATCTTCTTTTAAACCATTGGGGAAGAAGAGGTCATATATGACCCCGCCGATGAAACGGAGCAATAGCAAAAGAATTCGTTTGCAAAACAATAAGCTTCCCGGAGACGCCTAGGAACGCCTTAAAACCTTCCTGAAAAACCACTGAAACCTCCTTGAGTCTCCAAAAACCCTGCCTAAATTGCCCCTCTGAAACTCTTCTGGAAGGCCCCTGAGACCCCATGGAGATCTAAAATATCCTATAACTCTAAGAAGATCCTAAACGCCCTAAAACCTACCTGAAATGCCCCATGAAACCCTAATAAACTTCCCAAGACCTCTGGGAACTACTAGAAAGTCTTGAAACTTTCCTGAAGTTCTTCGGGATCTCATCAAGAAATTCTCTGAAACGCCTCAGAATCTCCTTGTAACTTCATTGTGCGGCTCCGTGGTCGTGCGGCGAGGGTCACCAAGCTCTTAGTCACATCGTGCTGAGGAGCGCGGGTTCGATTTCCGCCGCAGCTGTCAGGAAAAGTTTTCGGCTGTGCCACTGGGCGTTGCATGCTAGTCCGTTGTCTAGTGTCGTGCTTCCTTCAAAAAGCGAAAAGCTCACTGGAAGCATTTAACGTGTCCGTGTCTTTAATTGTTCTCGAAAACCCCTGAAACTTTCAGGAATCCCCTAAAACTCCTCAATTCCCCTTCAAATCTCCCCTGAAATTCCTGAAACGCCTTGAAATCCGTTCCCAACGCTCCTAAAACTCCCAAAAGTCCTCTGAAATTACCTGAAACTACTAGAAACGCGCTGAAACATCCTGAAACCTTCTGAAACCCCCATAAATACCCTGAAACGTCTTAAAATCCTCCTGAAATCCCCGGAGACATTCGTCAACTGCTCTTAAACCTTCATGAAGCCCCTGAAGCCTCCTGAATCGCCCTAAAATAACTCGAGACACCTCGAAAACTTCAAACACCTTGAACCCCTCTAAAACCGTCCTGTAGCTCCCTGAAACCTCCGGAAACCTCTGCAAACCCCTCTAAAACCACCCTGGAACCCCATAAAACTTCAATGAATGCTCAGATACGTCTTAACACCTTCTGAAAGTTTCCTTCAGACTTCAAACTTTCCTTGAACACCCTGAAACTGATGTTCGATGTTCGATGCGCCCCTATGATTCAGAATTTCCTGAAACATCTTTGAATTCCAAAAAACAATAACAAACGTTTTCGAGGTTTAAAATTCTTAAAAAAAAAACTAAAGTGTTTGAGACCAGCGAGGTTGCGGTAGCAGTGGTAAAATAATTCGTCTCCAGAAGTTCATACCCCCTTGAAGCCCCATGACACTTCTTGAAACGACTAAAAGCTTCTCTGAAAGTTATCTAAGACTTCCGAAAACTTCGGAAACTTTCAGGGTGTGTTCAATGGATTATCAGGAAAGTTTAAGGTTTCAAGGGATTCTTCTAGAGGGGGTTTGTACGGGTTCCAAGGGAATTAATGGAGGTTGCTTGGAGTTTTTGGAAGCGTCCCAGAGGCGCTTTTGGGATCAGGGGAGTCATATCCGGGACATTACATGGTTGTAACGGGGGCATTACAGGGGGCTTAAAGGGACTTCTAGGGGTCTTCGGAAGCATTTCAGAGGATTCAAGGGATTTTCAGTGGGATTCAAATGCGTTACAGAAGTTTTCAAGAAGCTTTCAGGGACGCTAAAGAGTGATTCAGGGACGTTTCAGAGCTTTTCAGAAGGATCTTGAATGTCCTTCAACCAACATCAAATCTCTGTAGGGCTCCTGAAACCCTCTAAAACCCTCCAAATCGTCCCTGAAACCCACTGTAACGTCTCTGAAGCTCTCTGAAATTATTTCGATATTTCCTTATATGCTTCCGAAAACCCCCTGAAGACCTCTGTAACACTCCTTGGAACTCTTCTTCTTCTTTATGGCACTACGTCCCCACTGGGACTTGGCCTACCTCGCTTCAACTTAGTGTTCTTTGAACACTTCCACAGTTATTAATTGAAGGGCTTTCTTTGCCAGCCATTGCATGAATTTGTGTATTGTGAGGCAAGTATATACAACGATACACTATGCCCAGGGAGTCGAGAAAATTTTCCCGACCGGAACGGAAATCGAACCCGCCGCCTCCGGATTGGGAATCCATAGCATTAACCACTAGGCTGACTGGAGACCACAAACTGAACCCTATAAATCCCCAAAACTATTATGAAACCTCCTGAAATCACTTGAACACTCCTGAAGCCCGTTGAAGTTATCTAAAAGTTATTTAAATGACTCCGGAAATCCCAACAGACACTCGGCAATGCACCTGTAACTTTCCGAAACCCCATCTAATGTCCCAGGTATTTTGAAATACCTCCGGAAATCCCTGAGATCTGCTCAAACCCCCGGTAACGCACCTGCAGCTCTACCAAATCTCCAAATACTTCTTCGGGACGTGCTATAGCGCGTATGAAACCCACTTAAACCCTCTGAAACTTCCTGAAATTGCTCCGGAAACCCCCTGAAACCCCTCGAACTTCTGCCCCCGAGACCTCTGAGAACGCCCTGTAAAGCTCCTATATCGCCTCTAAAACTCACTAAACCGCCCCTGATACACCCTTTAAGCCACTCACTGTAATCCTGAGTATCTTTTGAGTTCAGACGGGTTTAGGTGGCTTTGGAAACTACAGAGGGTGTTTAAAGGACCCTAAAATCCCTTGGCACGTCTCTGAAACCACCTGTCACTATTTGAGACACTTTGGAATGTCACTGAAATGTCCCTTAACCCTTTGTATCAACCTGAAATTTTCCAAAATCCCCTGGATCATGCGAACTTGTTCTCGCTAACTAAACTTAATTTATGAACAGAACTGCACACAGGGTTTTAATAAATGCTATTTTCAACTTCTGCAAAGTGGGTCCGGTGTACCCACCATGAGGCCTTCTGAAATCCCAAGAAATCCCTCGAAACCCCCGGGAATCTATGTCAACCCTCTAGTCTGAGTAAGGTTTTAGACCCGAACTTCAAAAGGTCACGTTGATGATACCAGTTTCTGCTGGTATTTTGACATGACATTGTAACGTTCAGCTTTTTATGTTGAAGTCCCATTAGTATGCGGGATACTGGAATGCATATCTAGCAATTCTAGCAATCTAGCATTGCTTGACGTTGAAACTATCTTTTGAACTGGAAACCGACCGACTGTAGTGGTCGCCCTATCCGCCATCCAGTTCCCGCTGTTGGTAGTGTGGGGTGTAAACAAAGATTAGTGACATTCCCCTTGGGTGTTCTTCCCCTAGCAAGCGTCGATGACAGCAAGCATCATGCCAAGGTTTGCAGTGTGATGCTACCTCATTAAGAAGTGGAGCATTGGCAATGCAAGTCGCCTGCATCGCGAGGTTCAGTATCAATTATGTCAAGTGATTCTACTGTAGTTTGCTCTGATGGCTGGGAACGGATTGTTCTGATGAGTTACGCAATATTCACAGGTGGGAATGCAGTGCAGGTTCGCCAGCAGGGCGAAATCTGCACTTGATTCAGAGACTGACTACCTCAACAACTGTTGAGTGGATTCACTGTAGTAGTTTGGTTCTGCTATGTGATCTGAACTATTGTTGACTGTTTGAGGGCGGAGAGTCACTTTCGCCGTCAGGGCTCTCACCTGCACCTGCACGCCCAGAACCGCTTGGGACAGTGCCTGGTAGCCTGGTTTTCATCGCCATGATCATACCTCCCGTCCTGAGGGCCGGATGCTTTCACATCCACGCAAAGCAACGGGAGCCGATTTTTTCCCTTATAGTCCTCAACACCTTGGCGTTCGTTTCCGCTTCGGTCTTGAAGACCAGCGTGTCGCTCCTCACGCGCTTGCGGGCCGAATCAGCCTTCTTTCTCAGCAGCTTCTGCTTCCCTAGCGTGTTCCCTACCGTGCTCCAAGAGTACTCCTTTTCCTGGTCTTCTTGGGATCGGGCCTTGGATCGGACTTCGTTGTCTTGCCCTTTGCGCGCTTCCTTGCTGATGTTGTTTCACCCGCTGCAGCGCGCTGGTGTACTTGTTTGGCTTTTATTTATGTCGAAGACAAAGCAATCGAGGTCGTGAAAATCACTATCATAGTAGTCGGCGTTACCCGCTCCATTTTCACAAATTGTTCATTCCTATTCCAGTTGTCATTAAAGCAAGTTCATTATAATCGTTCCACTCCTGAGTTTCATTGGCTGGTCGTTGGGCTACCAGACTGCAACTCTACAGGTTATGGGCGATACACGAAGATGTAGAGTATGTAAACACTATTGATGTACCCTGCGGAAATTAGATTTGTATTATATTTGTCATTTGTATGTCTATTGTCAGTGACGCTTTGGTTCAAGCTTTGGTCGTCTATTTGTCTATGGAAATGTCATTATTGAGAAGCTCAAAAATAAACAATAATAGTAGAAGTGTAACCACATCGGAAAGCGGAGTGTCTAATAAATCGCTGTTCGTAACTTGAGTGAGGTATGTGGAGTTTTTGCAGCATCCGAAACTGCACGTAATCCGGAGCGATTCGACAGAAGAGAAGTTGCAACCCACGGGAATCCTCAACTAAATGGACAAGGATTCGATATCTGGCACTTCAGAGTTCAGACTATCTGGAGGCGTCGAATGTCTGGGATGCCATTGTTGTGGAAGCTCCAGCGAATCCGGGCCAAGCAATGAAATATGCGGAAATGGATCGCAAAGCTAAGGCTCTGTTGGTGAGTTTGCGATGTGGAAGCAGATTGCAAGACTTCAGTTGAGAGACGGTGAATCGGTTCGAGGTCATCTGTTGCGGTTTGAAGATTGGGTGCGTCAACTCCATATGGCTGGTTCGAAGCTCGAAGAAAGTGATGTGTGTTCGGCACTCATGCTCACGTTGCCGGAATCATTTGACCCTCTGGTTACGGCATTGGAAAACCTAGCTGAAGCTGACCTGACATACGAGATGATGAAATCCCGACTGTTGAGTGAGGAATCGAAGCGTATGGAACGGTATCAGATCAACTAGGAGAATCCGGCGGCGTTTGTTGGAAGCAAGGACGATATGAAGTTCAGGGGTAAGTGCTACCTGTGCGGAAAGAAAGGTCATCTTCAAAAGGATTGCAGGAAGCAGAATGGTCGGCAAGATAGGAGTGCGAATGCGGTCGTGTTTATGGCTAACAGCGGCGGTTGCCAAGGAAAAGCGAACAGAGAGAACCAAATTCAAGCTGGACTCCAGATCAAGCGAATACCTGGTGAGCTCGAAGAGGCATTTGACGGCATTGAGAAGCTTAATGAAGCCTGTTGTTCTCAACGTTGCCAAGGAAGGTCAATCATTGCTGGCATATCAAGCTGGAGTCATCGACGGGATTAGTAACCTGAGAGTGCCCTTGCAAGTTCAAGATGTAAAGGTAGTTGGAAGTCTACGGGAAAACCTCATATCGATAAGCAAGCTAACCAAGGCAGGCGTAGAAATATCGTTCGGCAAACAGGTAGCAACTTTGAAGAAGAACGGACAGGTAATCGTAACGGCCTACCTCAGGGCGACTTGTACGAGCTGGAGATCGAGAAACTTCCGGTGGTTGCTAAAGCGTCTACGAGCCTACTGAGGCAAGAAAGACTGGTAATTCCTTTTTTCTTCAATCAAGAGGGGGAGTTCGAGTTTGATAGACCTGAGGACGGAGAAGAGGATGTTTATGTCAGAGAACTCGATGACCCATTGTAAGCCCAGGGCCGGTACGGATTTTGAACCGCGCAAGAAAACTGCGGATGCTGAAAACGAATCTGTTGCAAAAAGCCATAATTGTGTCTGGTTGAAACGAAAAAGAAAATGGATGTATTTGAACGCCGGTTACTTCAGCTTCCGCCCTGTCCCCTCGTGGTTGCGATCACATCAGTCCACCTCTCGCGAACGGGTTAACCGTCGCTCCTTCTACCTTACTGCTTACGCTTACTTTTTGGATAGCCTTAGGATTTATTGCAGAGGGTACCCTTTAGAACTGCTATCCCTCTCTGCAGTTGAAGTAGTCTTCAGTAATCCTAGTGGTTATCCATGCAAGCAGGGAGGCGACTTGAGGGTTGGCTTAGTCCCTTATGGGGACTGAGCTCTGAGCCGCATCAGCGATAATCAGGAGTATTCATCTGATCCTACTTCCACCCAGTTACCCCTCGCTACGGTTTTACTGAACGGGAGGCGGCGCTGACTTTAGCCCATTCGCCATTACAGGTCAGTTTCACCAGACCTTACTAGGAAGATAGAACGCCGTTAGTACTTGATCACACTGTATGCTCCAAAAACGCCTTGAAACGTCTCTCAGGTCTCCTTAACCCTTTAGAGCCGGAGGGGTCATATATGACCCCAACATAAAAACGGCTGCATAAATTCACTCATTTAATAAATCAGAATACTGTCTTCGGCAAAGTCGTTGCAAATTGAGTCCTCTATTAGGGAAAAATGGGAATATTTGTATTTCGAACTTCATTGCCAACCTAGAACACCCTGAACACCATGAAATTTGAAAAAAGCGAAATAATTGACATACCAGTTGTTCTAAAAGCTGAACTTGGATGTGGGTTACGTTTATATGTATTCATTAAGCTTTCGTCAAGAATATCAAAAGGTGTATTATATTCTGGGATGTTCTAGGTGTTCCAAACTGCCCTATAGTGAAGGCCTTCGAATCTACAAGAATAATTTAATGTAATTTCGCCACAAAAAATAGCATTGCATAACGTACTGGGGTCCGTAAAGCTCTTGGCATCTACAATGACGTTTATAGACACTATAGCGATATTCCAGGTCGGCCAAATTACCCTGGAGTCCAGAACTTCAGGTCCACACTCCTAATAGTAGTCATGTCTGTTATACTGAGTAACGTTGCATAATCAACCGCAGATACTGGAAAAATCTAAAATCTACTAGTTTATTATAAACCTTTGGGACATTCAGGGTCGTCCAAACTGTTCTATAATGAAGTCCTTCAAAACTACAAGAATAACTTTATGTGTTTTCACCATAAATAATAGTATTGCATAACCTGCTGGGATCTGCGGAGCTCTTGAAATCTCAAATGTTATTTAGATACATTACAGGGATATTCCAGGTCAGCCAAATTGCCTTAGAGTTCAGGACTTCAGGTCTACACTCGTAACAACAGCTTTATCTGCGATACTGAGTAACGTTATTTATCCGTGATCACTGGACCAATTTGAAGTCAACTAGCTTATTATAAACCTCTCGGACATTTAGTGTCGTCCAAACTGTTCTATAATGGAGTCCTTTAAATCTACAAGAATAACTTTATGTGTTTTCGTCATATATAATAATATGGCATAATCCGCTCGGTTCCGCAAAGCTTTTGATATCTTAAAAGTCATTTAGAGATACTACAGGGATATTCTAGGTGAACCAATCTACCTTGGAGCTCAGTACTTCAGGTCTACACTCGTAACAGTATCCATAGTCTACATGGATACTATCCATATCTGTTATACTGAGTAACGCTGCGTAATCAACCGCAGTTACTGGAGCAATCTGAAGTCTACTAATTTATTATAAACCTTTGGGACATTCAGGGTCGTCCAAACTGCTCTATAATGAAGTCCTTGAAATGTACATGAATAACTTTTTTTGTTTTCACCAAAAATAATAGTATTGCATAATCTGCTGGGATCTGCGAAGCTCTTTAAATATCAAATGTCATCTAAAGATACTACAAGGATATTTCAGGTCACCAAACTGACTTGGAGTTCAGGCCTTCAGGTCTACACTCGTAACAACAGCCATATATGCTATTACTGAGTAACGTTGCATATTCATCCGTGGTTATTGGATCAATCTTAAGTCTACTTTTTTATTATAAATCTTTGGGACATACAGGTTTATCCAAACTGTTCTATAATGAAGTCCTTCAAATCTATAAGAATAACTTTGTGTGTTTTCACCATAAATAATAGCATAGCATAATCTGCAGAGATCCGCGAAGCTCTTGAAATCACAAATGTCTTTTAAAGACACTATGGAAATGTTCCAGATCAGCCAAACTATCTTTAAGTTCAGAACTTCAGGTCTACACTAGAAACATTAGCTATATCTGACATACTGAATAACGTTTCATAATCAATCGCGGTAACTGGATCAACCTAAAGTCTACTATATATTATTATGAACCTTTGGGACATTGAGGGTCGTCCAAATTATCTTGAAGCTTAGCTCTTGATAGTGGCAGTAGTTATTCTCACAATGAACTTTGGACTGTAATCTGTAATCCCCCTGGCATAACATGATTCATTTTAGATTGTTTTGAGATATTCCAGATCAACAACACTACTCCTGAGATTATAGCTTCAGGTCTACACTTGTGATAATAGTTTTTGCCACTACGTTAAGTAGTGTAACACAATCCACTGTACTTACCACAGCAGTTACTGGAACAATAAGCGTTGATATATATTTTTGGGGTATTATGGGCTTCCTTACTGTAGCTTTGTATAATGAAAGAAGTTACCGTTACACACGTAGACTTAAGGATCTTAACTTAAGAACAATTAGGCTGACCTAGGATATCCCGATTGATCGGATATTGTCTATTGATTTTTAAGAAGACTTATTGGACATAATAGATTACAAATCGTAGCTTTGTATAATGAAAAAACTTTCCGTTATACCCGCAGACTTTAGGATCTAAACTCAAGAACAGTTTGGATGACATAGGATATCCCGACGGATTTGATACTGTCTATAGAGTTTTCAGAAAACTTACTGAACATGATGGATTACAAAACGCAGCTTTGTATAATGAAAGAAGTTACCGTTACACCCGTAGTCTTAAGGACCTATACTCAAGAACAGTTTGGATGACCTAGGTCCTAGGATATCCCGACTGATCGGATATTGTCTATTGACCTTTCAGAAGACTTACTGGACACGATAGATTACAAATCGTAGCTTTGTATTATGAAAGAAGTCACCGTTACACCCATAGACTTAAGAAGCTAAACTCAAGAATAGTTTGGATGACCTAGGATATCCAGAAAAAATATTCTGCATACTATTCTTCCGTTTTTGTGCTATTGATCACTAAATCTACAGAAAAAACGTAGAAAAAAACTCCATAATAACGCTTGGCAAAAATCCGGCTACAAAGTGCTAAACCCTCGTGAAACTTATCTAAGAGTTTGTGAAACTTACTAAAAACTTTTTTAAACGTTTCTGAAGTCTTCACGGGGACTTAAGAGCCTAAAACTCCTCTGGAACGCCCTGAAACGCATAGTAATGCTTAAAACCCCTCAAACACCGTGAAGAGCCTGTACGGTCCCTAAAATCCCTCTGAAACCTCTTGAAACGCCCTGAAAAGCATTGAAAAGCCTCTGACATCTCTTGAAATCTTTGCATAACTCAACTGAGAGTCCGAAAAGCCCCCCAAAACCCTCTGAAACCTTCTGAAATGTCATGAAACGCCTCTGAAACCTCTCATGTTTTTCCTTCTAAATCTCCTAACGTAATAATCTGAATCCATTTAGGTAAAAATATATTTGGGCGTCGGATACAGCACAGCACATAACTTATTTCGAATGACTATATAAATTCCCGTTGCCAACATATTCCAAAATCTTCTCACCATAACTCCGCGCTGAATGCTTTCCGTTGTTTCTATCACCTCTATTGAGATGCAAATTTGTTAGAAGCAGGTTTTTGCATCCTTTCTTTTGCCAATAAATCTGTCATATATATGAAAATTTCACTAATCGTGCTCACCCATCGTAGATAGAAAACAGGAAACCGTATTCCATGCCGTATTCACATAATTCGTAAACAAGAGCATTTACGACCTGCCATTCTGACAGAAGCTTAAGCCGTTCTAATCCGTGCGTCGTCGGATCAATCATCTCAGGCAGGGACCGGAAGATGTCTATAAACTACGGCCGCCGGTCTCGACCCACACCGGACTCCTTCGGACCTCGGATCGCGCTTGGAGACGGCGCACTGGCATCAGCTTCAACCTTCTCTGGAGGGAGATACGATCCAAGGAGGCGGTGGTGGTGGGAAGCACGCTTCGCTCTCGCACGACGAGTGAAAGAGAGCTTTATAAGAAGAAAATTTACAGTTAACTATATGTTTTTATTAGTTTCGCGTCGCGAAAGTAACTGACCGGGCGGGGAGCAGCTACGCGAAACAAAATACACAACATATAGGTATCCAAGAAGGCGACGTCGCGTCGACGTTCACTATCTCTCTGGTTGCTTTTCTGGTGCTACTGCGGCTGCAGCGACGATCATGGAAGCATTGATGGAGCCTCTCCGTTGTGGTCGATCACCACAGGAGCAAGGTTGTTCAAATTGAGGATCGCCGGTCATTGAGAACAAGCTTTTACGGGCGATGAAGAAGAAATGCCGAAAAATGTTCAAAATATTTGATAATGCGGAATGAAGGTCGCCACGGGCAAGACGCGTTGGAATGTGAAGAAAAAAGTTGAACCTCTACTTTTCTTCTCAATACTAAGCCATTATTAATGATCGAAGCGATTGCATCTCCCGCGTGCACGAAATTCCCGATCCCGAGGGAAATCATGCACTTTGCGCATTGATCGGTGCGGTGGTGCTTGCTTCCTTTCGCAGCCTCCTTGCGTACGGTTACCATGTGAACCAAAACCACTGCACTGCATGCTTCGCATTTGTTTTTGTGTCGTGCGTCATTTTTTGTTGTCTGCCTACTACGTTCCGCTAAAATCCACCTCCAAAAATGGAGTATTAAAAATATAGACAAATCGATCTTGTTTTAAGTCCCGCACTCATTGATGAAAGCTAGCTAGTATGTATAACAGAAAACATCCCAATAAAAGTCCATTTCATCGTCGGCCCGGCCAGGAACACCGACCGACGATCTGCGTTGATACGGGCTCTCAGAGAGCTTTCACCGCAGCGGGTCCATTAAGCGTAGTGGGTTGTTTTGTCGGGAATCTTGGTGCCGGTGGATGGATGCACGAGGGCGGCGGCGGTCTCTGGCAAATGTGGATCCAATCGGGACCTCTTGCAGAAATAGTATTTGGTATTTGGTCCGGTTTTCTTCACTCTACTCGCAGTTTTTGCAATGGATCTGAGGAAGGCGCGTGCATGTGTGGAGAGGAAGCGTGCTTCTATTTTGATTACTTGCTGGGCTGGATGTGGTTTGCCTTTCAGGGTCGATCTGGACTGGATTGTCTTATATAACTATGGCTAGGAGAGTCTGGTTTCCATGGAGTTAGTTCAAGTTTGAGGATTGCCAATCGAAGGCAGTTTAAATAGATTTCTCTATATTGGGTGGGATCCGTTGCACAATGAACACTTCTTGAGAAAATGATTTATTTCCTCAAGAAGAGAACTCTAGAACTCAATTTGATTGATTACAACCCGTAGCTTCCGGGAAGGTAAGACCAGCTCTCTGGGTTAGTGGGTTGGTGTCAGGCCCTGCGAGCCAACCGTAAAAAAGACTAGCACCGAAAAATCAACAAGAGAAGAATGCGAACCGATACCAATGGCGACGACCACAGCGACGAAAAGGGACTTGCGATTGGAAGCTCGGTACGTGGAACTGCAGATCTCTCAACTTCATCGGGAGCACCCGCATACTCGCCGATATACTCTGAAGGACCGCGGGTTCCGAATCGTAGCGCTGCAGGAGGTGTGTTGGACAGGATCTATGGTGCGAACGTTTAGAGGTAATCATACCATCTACCACTACCGCCTACTCCCATCTACAGATACTGACGGGGCAGCAGGGACGAAAGTCAGCCGCGTAGTTGCCGGCTAAGAATAGGACTACTAACCCCAATTCAAGGTGTCAAGCGACCCGTGCTGAGGAATGAGTGATCGAGGGGGTGAAAAAGATGCTCGATGTTTAACGGAGCCTGTGGGGTACCTGGGCACCCCCCACTGTAAGCTGTCCCTTACCGCGTTAATGCAGGGCTTTGGCGTGGTGGACATTCTTTCCCGTACTACTCGTGGGATTTAATCATGAAGTCAAATAAACAAAATCAAAATCTAGGTGGAAATAGTGGTGGGATCATCCCCTTCGCAAGAAGCGGGTTGATGAGATCTCCGACAAGGAGAAGTGAGGAGATAGGCGCTGGGAGTTGCGTACGCAGCTCAAGCGTGGGTGGTCCAGTCCACTTCCCGGCAAGCCAGCCGGTGGAGGTATGGACGGAGCGTGGTTGTTGCGGGCCGTCAACCAAGAATCCAATGGACGGTCCGCAATAGACTTGCGTCCACTAAGTCGAACATAAGCAAGGACCCGAAAACGGCCTTGCTTCGAATAAGGGTGTCGGTCGACGAGCAGGAGCATGCGGCACTCGTGTTGCTGACTGCGGCAGCAGCGGAGCCTGCAAATGAGAAAGTGCCGAAGTTTACCCAAACGGAGGCCTTCTCCTTCGCAGGAAGCACGAAACAGGCGGAAGCGACTGCTCGCGGCAAACGGGACAAGCAATCGCAGAAGCGGGCGAGGCAGCCGTCAGGCGAGGAGCTGTCTGGCGGTGCTCGCAAGGCCAGGCGAATCATTACCCCGAATGTCGGTAATAATGCCGGAAGGTCGGACCCCAGCCAGGGTTCCCGGAAAGCTGAGAAGGGTGGGCCTGAAAAGGCTGGCCCGTCCCGGAACGATGGGAATAAGGGGTTGCGACCGCTGGTGGGCCCTCAACAGCCACAGAGCAGGGTGATCCAAGGGTAGGACCCCCCTTGGACGAACGTAGAGCGGAAGAAGAAGAAGGCGAATCCGCAGGTAGTAGCGCAGGACGAAAAGCCAAGGCGTAGGAGGGCTGGTGCCAAGCGCGAGAAAGGCGATGCGATCGTCATCAAGACGGAACAGTCCAAGTACTCGGACGTCTTGAAGACGATGCGAAGCGACGCCAAGCTTGAGGGTCTTGGAGCTGACGTATGCAGTATTAGACGTACTCGTACGGGCGAGATGATCCTCGAGCTGAAGCCCCAGAAGGAACACAAGGGCGCCGCCTATAAGAGGCTGGCAGAAGAGGTCCTTGGCGAGGGTATGCAGGTGTGGGCTCTGACACATGAGGCGACTCTGAAGGTCAAGGTTATTGATGAGATCACCGAAGTGGAAGAGCGCGTCACGGAACTGCGGCAACAGTGCGATGTGCAGGTGGCCGCCGCAGCCGTTAAGCTTTGGTTCAGCTATCTGTGGCGGACGTCAAAAAGTCCGGTTAAGTAGGGAGCATAAAGGTGGGCTGGTGTGTATGTCACCTGACATTCCACGAGCCACCAGAGGTTTGCTTCAGGTGTCCGGAATCAGGACACAAGTCGTGGGACTGCAAAGGCCCCGACAGGCACAAACTATGCAGGCGATGTGGCGCTGAAGGTCATAAGGCCCAAAGCTGCACGAGTCCGCCCATCTGCATGATCTGTACCGGGAAATCCTCGAACAACAGACATCCGATGGGTGGTCCAAGGTGCCCGGCCTTCAAGAAAGCCGCAGTGAACAACAAATCACAGTGCAGGTAACGCAGCTGAACCTGAACCACTGTGATGCGGCTCAGCAACTGCTTTGTCAGGCGGTTTCTGAGTGGGAGACGGATATCGCCATCATATCGGACCCATACCAAGTACCCGCCGGCAACGGCAACTGGGTCGCGGATGGGACCAGAAAAATGGCGGCGATATGGACGACGGGTAAATACCCCGTTCAGGAGTTGGTGTCTACCACCTATGAGGGCTTCGTGGTCGCCAAAGTAAACGGGGTCTTCTTCTGTAGCTGTTATGCGCCTCTGCGGTGGCCGATCGAGCAGTTCACGCAAATACTGGACCGCTTAACGACCGTGCTAACAGGGCGAAGGCCGGTGGTAATAGCGGGTGACTTCAATGCCTGGGCCGCGGAATGGTGAAGCCGTTTCACGAACCAGCGAGGTCAGATCCTGCTAGAAACACTGGCCATCTTAGATGTCGACTTGGCTAATGTCGGTACCAAGAGTACCTATAGTCGAAACGGAGCGGATTTAATTATTGACGTGACCTTTTGTAGTCCTGGCTTCAGAAATCACCTGGCGGTTCGCTACAGTATCGACTACAACAACAGCAGACAGCGGATAGAAGAAGAGGCGGCTAGGCCAAGGCCAAGCCGTCGCAGGTGGAAGACATCATACTTCGACGAAGGGGTATTTAGGAAGGCGCTCTGCCGTGAGCGAAACTTACTCGGCTTAGACGGCGACGAGCTGGTAGCGGTGCTCTCACGTGCATGTGATGCGACCATGGCTAGGCGAGTCCACCCTAGAAATGGGAGGCCACTGGTGGACCGACGCGATTGCGGACCTGCGCCGCGCCTGCCTACGGGCTAGGCGGCGGATGCAGCGAGCACGATCAGAGGAAGAGCGAAACGAACGGCGGGTGGTGTTCGCCGCTGCAAAACCCGCGCTTAAGACCGAGATAAGAGCAAGCAAAAAGGCCTGCTTTGAGGGTCTCTATCAGAGTGCCAATAAGAACCCGTGGGGTGACGTCTACAGGATCGTTATGGTCAAGACAAGAGGTGTGATGGCTCCTACAGAGCAATCTCCAGAGATGTAGGAGGTGATCATTGGAGGACTTTTTCCGCGTCATGATCCTAGTCCTTGGCCTCCTTTCGTAGGACAGCCGGGGACTGGGGCTGGCGATAAGGAGAGGGTCACCGATGTGGATCTAAGGTAGGTAGGTAAGGCCTCTGGTCCGGACGGAGTTCCGAACCTGGCCTTAAAAGTAGCTATTGCAGAGGCTCCCGAGATGTTCAGGTCTGCTACGCAGAAATGCCTGGACGAGGGAGTTTTCCCAGAAGCTTGAAAGTGGCAGAGCCTGGTGCTATTGCCAAAGGCGGGGAAACCACCCGGAGACCCGTCGGCATTTAGACTAATATGCTTGATTGACACGGCGGGGAAGGTGCTCGAGAAGATCATCCTCAATAGAATGTTGAGGTTCACCGAGGACGAAAACGGTCTTTCAAGCAACCAGTACGGCTTCCGGAAGGGGAGGTCCACCGTAGACGCTATCTTGTCGGTTTCAAAAACCGCCGAGAAAGCACTCGAGCCTAAGAGGAGGGGAATTCGCTTCTGCGCGGTAGTGACTCTGGATGTAAGGAATGCGTTTAATAGCGCCAGCTGGTCTTCTATTGCCGATGCGCCCCTGGGGATACCGGAGTACCTGTACAAGATTCTCGAAAGTTCCTTTCAGAATCGTGTACTAGTTTACGACACGGAGGTGGGTCGGAAGTGCTTTCACATAACCTCAGGAGCCACGCAAGGTTCCATCCTGGGTCCGGTGTTATGGAATGTCATGTACGACGAGGTGTTGAGGTTAGAGTACCCAGTGGGAGTGGAGATTGTCGAATTTGCCGACGACATCTCGATCAAGGTTGTGGAGGCGTGGATGCGGTCCAGGAAACTGGAGCTGGCTCACCACAAGACAGAGGTGACGGTTGTTAATAACCGGAAGTCGGAGCAGCAGACGGAGATCAGTGTAGGCGAGTGCACTATCCCGTCGAAGCGCTCCGTCAAACCGTTGGGCGTGATGATCGAAGATAAGCTTAACTTCGGTAGCCACGTCGATTATGCCTGTAAAAGAGCCTACTCAGCTAATGCAGCACTGTCCCGGATGATGTTCAATAGCTCTGCGGTGTACGCCAGTAAGCGCAAGCTTCTGGTTAGTGTCGCTACGTCCATACTAAGGTATGGCCGCTCGGCGTGGGGCACTGCGCTAAGTACTGAATGCTACCGTCGTAAGCTGGAAAGTACCTACATGTGCCTGAGGGTTTCGAGCGCGTACCGTACCGTGTCACACGACGCTCTCTCCGTCATTACTGGTATGGCGCCCATCCTTATCAGTGAGGACATGGAGTGCTTCGAAATGCGCGGCACAAGAGGCATACGCAGGACTGTCAGGATGGCTTCTATGGTCAAATGGCTGCGTGCGTGGGACAGTCCCACCAAAGGAAGGTGGACCCATAGGATGATACCGAGGGTAGATAGTTGGATTAATAGGCGCCATGGGGAAGTTACATTCCACCTGACCCAGGTCCTTTCAGGCCATGGTTGCTTCCGACAGTTCCGACACCGGTTTGGGCATGCGGATTCTCCCGAATGCTCTGTGTGCGCTGGTTTAGAGGAAACGGCGGAACATGTTTTGTTCGTGTGCCCGCGCTTTCGCACAATGCGTGACCGCATGCTTGCCGCATGCGCGGGGAGGACACTACTCTGGACAATCTTGTCCAGAGGATGTGTAGGGATGAGTTTGGCTGGAACGCCATTTCAACGGCTATTACTCACATTGTCTGGGAGCTACAGAGGAGGTGACGCGTAGCTTCGGAGAATGGCTAGTTCAGATGCGGTACGAGAAGTGGTCCAGGGGTTCGGAGTCGGCTTTGTAGGCCATAGCGGTGCCCTGCGGTCGAGATCGACCCTTACAGCGATTAAGTGGCCGCGGAGAGGAAGTCCCGGTAGTGGTGCTGTCGTGGCGTCGGTCTACTGGGTTGGATCCGAGCCCGCGGTTGGAAAGGGGTCCCCGGCAAGGGTCGGGGCAGGTGGAGACCCTGCTGTCAGCAACCTTCTGGAGCATCTGATAGGGCCTGAAGGGTAGTGATACTCTTCCTTTGCGGGCAAATCAGATCGGGTTGCACGTGGGCATCAGTTCTTGATGTCTGCTAAGCAGTTTGGCGCGGGCGGGGTTGACCCTGCCCGCCTTCCGAGGACAAAGAGAGTGGTGAGGACCACTCGGGAAACTGGTTAAGCGCCAAATGATCAAAAAGCAAACCAAAATATAATGTGCCGAAATGGCACTGCCGGCATTCATCAAAAGCATTTCATGTTATTTGTGACCCTGAAAATGAATTAAATTTCGCAGCATAAAAGGAAGCCCCACATTTGCTCATTCCGACTCCAAATGGATCCATTTCACACTCAAACCCATAAAGACCCATCATCGCATTCCAATGAAAACTGACCATTCAACATCGATGATGAAACGCTCGCCACCATCGTCCGTCGTCGGTCCCATTTCCAGCCACCCAAACACAGGAAATTGAATTAACTTCCCAGGAAATACACACCGGAAGGATTTCCCTTTCTATGAGCCGTCGCGTCGCCATCGCATCGTGTTGTATCGTTCTCGGTTCGCCTCGGGTCAACGCCGCTGCCGCACTGTTGTTAAGCCATGGCAACAAATGGGCGGTGGGATCCATGCGGAAGGCACAGCGTCCAGGAAGGAGTACAATTTTCCATTTTGCTCCCCAACAATGCAAAACCAGTTCGGTAAAAGAGCCATTTGGCTGACGGCTGATAGAGGAAAAATAAAAGATTCGGTTTCGTTAGGCACCCACCCACACTTTGGTCATCGGAAAAAAGGAAGCCCTTTTTTCACCGTGGTCCCCGGAAACGTTGGACAAACAACACAAATTTCAACAACCAGCGCTTCAAACGAGTCGTTCAATCGCAGTAGGTAGGTAGGTAGGTAGGTAGGTAGGTAGGTATGCCAACCGATTATGTCCCGTAATTAAGTTAAGTGGTGGACCCCTCACCGGTCGGTTTTTGATATTCGGCCTACTGCGATAGCACAGCCATCTATGCTCACCACCGCCACCAGAGTCGGTGTAAATATGTTTTCGGATTTGCGCGCGCGGTATTGGGGATTTATCTCTAATGATGTGAGAACCGTTTCGGAGTGATTCCTGCAGAATTAATGACGGGTAGCATCCAGATCAGTTCCCCGATGACCGGCGCGACGTGCGGATTAAGGTGTAGACTTTCATTTTTAGTTGCCGGCCGTATTGGTATCGGTTGCCAGGGCCCTGCCGCCTGCTTTCGGTGGAATACCTAGACGAATGTCCGCGGTTCGCCAGTGCACCAAACAAAACCCGGGCAGGGGAGAGTGAAATGGATAATTGCGCCCTAATTACGCCCGTTGATCCCATGCTGGCGAGGTGCTGCCTAGTCCATAAGTGAAGGCTGCTGCGGCGGCTGGACCCCTGACCGATGCGCACGCTAGGCCGCTGCTAGACAGACATGCTCGCAGGAGGGTTCACTTTCTTTTTTTCCCCGATCTCTCGGCACCACCAAAGATCGCACACCCAAATTTGCTAGTTTTGACTGACTGACTGACCCCTTTTGGATTCTGCGACGGACAAAAGCCGTGGTGCCGAAGTCTATCGGAATTTCGAGTAATGAGGGTTTTCGGCGTACGAAACGGAACCCTTATAAGGCATTGAAGACGTCAGCCAGTGCTAGGTGACGGATCGATGTTCTTAATTGAAAATTGAAACTTCCGTCGCTTGGGGACCGGTTTTAGAAGGCATTTAGCCGTTTCCGAATAAAAAACAACAAGTCGTAAAAGCTAAACCGAAAGCGAGTAGCCGCCCAGATCATAAACAATTTATCACTATTAATGTCATGATTTCAATTTTAGGGACTATCCTAACGTCGTTCGGTTTGTGTACCTATGGTGCTCAGCCCGGCCCAACAGCAGTTGAGAGACAGAGCGTAATCAGTGCTGTTCGGGTCGAGTTGGCCGAGGAAAACATGGCCATTTCGGTGTGTTGCTACGATACACAACCGTCGCGTCGGCCAAGGCACACTTGGATCCCATGGAAAGTGGCGAAGGCAGGAAGGAAAATCCTTCGGCGGTAGGTAGGTGCTCAGCGGGTGCTTCAAGGCGGATGGTAGGCAGGAAATGCAAAATGGCTGTAAAAATGATTTATGGTATGGAAAAGCTTAAAAGCATATTTTGGTCATCCTTTCTCAGCCGACGTCGACGACGACGATGCTCGAGCATAACAACGAGCACCGAATGGGATTCTACTCTGGGTGTCTGATCTAGTCTAGTTTCCATTTTTTTATGTTCGTGTTCATGGTGCCATAAACGGCTGTAGATACACGTGTGTAATCGAAATCAGTGGATATTGTCGCTAGTGGCAACCTGTGTTCATAGAACCCGATAAACAGAAGATTTCGTGGTGATGTCAAAAATTGATAAGTGAACAGAGAAACAATGAATGGTGCTTGGAACTAGCTACACACTCTCAACGTGCACAATTCGAGAGTTCAATATTTTAAAGTCAATAACTGCGCAGGCCACGTCCTTACGGTCATCGGAAGAGGGAGGGAATGTTAGTTCGACAACCGTTGTTACTAGAAACCGTGGAATCCACCGCATTCCCACAGTTGTCTCAGGAAGGAGTATTTGTTATTAGGGTGGGGTAAGGTGTGGATCTTGGAGCTTTTGGTAGGTGATATGATCCACTAGTTATATGAAAATACACGTCACGGTCTTCATCACGATTATGATTTATTTGGTCGCGATGACCACCCAACACAATAGTAAGGGTAATGCACAGGGTTCATTCAAATAATCAAATATTACGTAAAACAAAATTTCACAATTTTAGACCCCCTCCCTCCCCCACGTAACAAATTTCATATGGGGACTTTTGGAATTTTATATGTAGCGTAACACAGAGCTAGACCCCCTCTCTCCCCAATTAGCGTTACATAATATTTAAACGAACCCATACGTCAACGATCGTTCAATATCAACGTCAGCGCATTGATCGTTTACTTAACCGTGAAAACCAACCTTCAAATTCCGCATTCTACACTCGCATCTTCATCACTCTTTCCTGAAAATTGTCACTCGAAAAGTCTCGAGTAATTCAGATTCTGCATTCCATACTCGCGTCCCCATCACTCGACCAAGAAAATCGACCGACCCGCGAAAAAAGTCGCCTGCTTCTCCCAGTATTCAACTTAGAGTATACGGAGAGTAAACTTTCAAGCTTAGATAGCTATTTAAGAATTATGTATTTTACTAAGAGTAGTTCCATGTATTACCTGTAATTGGTGACCGTTAAGGTAATTTAGCCAATTATAGTGACCCCACACCGATGAATCACCTTAATTTTGTACACTATTTGTGAATCACCGTGTTGATCAAATGAGTGATCCATAAACTGTGGTCTTTTTTGCCGATTCATAATTGTGGGGTCACTGTTTGTTTACATTTCTCAATGATAATTGTGAGCTGTAATTACTTACTTCTAACATTTTTATCGCTACAATATTAGGTCAGCACCAGAGCTACAAGAATTATTTGCAGAAATTACCAGACTCCCCAAGCAACCAAAAGTTCGGATTCCACTTGAAGAGCGAACTCAAAAGTGGTTCAATTCCAGTTTCGTTGAAATTAAATTTCCAAAAAGTTACCTATGTATTAGTAATGAACTTGGAAGTACATATACAAGCATTTGACATCTCTTCAAATTAACATTGAAGTCGAAAAAAGGTTCAGAAAGAACTTTCGTTGAACTTCAAAACAGGGTTCAATCAAATATTAGCTGAACTCATGTTGAACTTTTGCGTACCTCTGAAACTCAAATATATTTCATTTTGACATATTCCAACGACTTGAAATGTTCCGTTCCGAACTTGTTTCGAACATGTTTTGAATTTACTACTCAAAGTTCGGATAAATATTAACCATACCAAAAGTGAACTCCCTCGCCACCAGACAGCCTCTTGAGTGACCGTGGAAAGTGCTATGTACTCCGCTTCAGTGGTCGATAAAGCAACAGTTGCTTGTCTTCTGAAACTCCAGGAAACCGCTCCGCCACACTGCAGAAATACGAAACCACTGACTGATCGCCTCGTCTCCGGATCGTTCGCCCAGTCGGCATCGCTGTACCCGGAAAACGCCGGATCCGCATCTCTCCTGTATGTCAGCTTGCACTGCTTGGTGCCCTTGAGGTATCGCAAAATCCTTTTGGCCGCTGTTCGGAAGGCCCGGATCGCTGCAGAACGAACTTACCACGCTTACCGCGTGACTGATGTCTGGCCTCGTGCACTGCGCGGTGAATTGAAGACCTCCAATCAGCTCGCGAAATGGAACTTCCTTCATCCTTTCACGTTCCCCCTCGTTTCGTCGTCTTCAGCAGTCGGTGATTCGCGTGCAGCGGGGTCGATGGAATTCCTCGATGTACCGCTCCTGGTCGATGGAAACAGCATCGTCGGTCCTGGTGACACGCAGACCCAGAATCTGCTTGGCTTGGCCTAGGTCCTTCATTCGGAATTCGTCGCACAACTGCTGCTTCACATCGTCGACCATATCTTGATCGTTGGAGAACAAAAGAAAGTCGCCGACGTAGACCGCCACGATGATGATCTTACCACTTTGCATCTTGTAGTACACTCACGTGTCGTACTCCGAGCGCTTCAGCCCTATCCGCTTTAGCTTCTGCTCCAGCTCGGCTTCGTTCCGGAATCCTTCCGGCTGCTCCATGTATATTCTCGTAAAAACCATCGGTTCGACGGTCGAACCGGAATCCTCCGGTACCGGAACCTCCGCTACCTGACACTCATCCAGTATTACCACGTTCCGACTTTCAAAAACTTGATTGTTCTTCGGGTTGAACATTCGATAGGCTTTGGAACACTCCGAATAGCCGATCAGGATACACGGCTCGGATTTGGGGTCCCACTGCGCACGCTTCACCTTCGGCACGTAAGCCATCGCTCTTGACCCGAAGACTCGTAGATTGGACAGATCCGGTTTCCGTCCCGTAAACTTCTCGAAAGGGGTGACGGAGATGCCCTTCGTCGGTGATCCGTGGATCAAATGAACGGCTGTCGACGTCGCTTCCGCCCAAAATCGTTTGTCCAACTTGCCGTCAAACATAAGACTTCTCGCACGCTCCTGAATCGTCCGGTTCATGCGCTCAGCCAACCCATTTTGCTCTGGATTGTGAGGCACGGTCGTCTCGTTGCGAATGCCATTCGCCTTGAGAAAATCCTCGAATTGCTTACCGGTATATTCGCCGCCGTTGTCGGTTCGCAGACACTTCAACTTCTCCCCAGTCTGGGTTTCGGAGTAGGCCTTGAACGCCTCGAATACATCCTTCTTGGCCTTCAGAAAATGGACGATGGTCATCCTGCTTGCATCATCGACAAAGGTGACGAAATACTTGTTCCCGCCAAGGGAAGGCTTCTCCATTGCTCCGCACACGTCCGAATGCACGACCTCGAGAAGATCGCTTGCTCTCGTGCCACCGGATTTGAACGGTAACCTCTGGCGCTTCGCCTTGATGCAAGGGACACAAGGTGACATCATCTCACTTGAGATGTCCGTGCCGCCCACCATGCCAGGTAATCGCTTCACGCTGTCCACGTTAAGGTGCCCCAGACGCCAATGCCAAATCTCCAGACTGGTGGCTGGTCGTGCCACACACGCACTCGTTTGACCAACCTTTTTTTGGCTTGAGGGACTGTTGCCTCATATACGCCATTCCACTTTTTTTTGTCGGTAGTAGACTGCTGATGTTACGACTTGTCGTTACGGCTGTAGTCTCGCCAAACGAATGAATTTCAACACACTTTTCAGTTCTTCCTCACACAAATTGGTTCCTCCTCCACAGAGTAGAGTGTTCAAGTTGTCATAATGTTCCCAATCGAAATGGTTTCTCAGGTGTCCGTATTTGATACACTCCAATAGCACATGTTCGGTAGTATTCGGTTTTCCACATAGTTCACATTCTTCGAACTCTTTTATTTTCATTTTCGCCAACCAATAATCCGAAAAGTCGTGTCCGGATATTATACGGTTCAGCATCCTGGTTTCTTCGCCATTGAAGTTGCTCGTCCAGTACCATGGCCTTTTGGGATAGGTTCCGCAGATCCCGAAGAATTTCCTGCCTTTTCCCGCTTCCAATGCTGTTTCGCGGTACCAGTTATTGGTAGCCTCTGCCAGTTGTTGTTTGAAGATCCTAACTATGTCTGTCCAAAGTAGCTTGTTGACTACTATTGCGTTACTGGTCAATCCTTGTTTTGCCAGTTGATCAGCTCGTTCATTTCCTTGAAGTCCTACGTGGCCTTGTATCCACTGCAATATTGTACCCGTCGCTTGCATTTGTGAGCATATTTCACCAGTTAGCTCATCCCAGGTCATAAGCCTCTGGTGGCTATTTATCAGCTTACATCCCGATTGGGAATCTGTTAGTATGACGTATCTTCCTCTCGGTTGTTTACATATTTCGTTCAGTGCTGTTTTTATACCTAGAAGCTCTGCTGTCATTATACTGGATTTTGTTTCAAGTCTCATGCTGATGTTAGTGTTTGACTCCGTCTCGTGTATTCCAATGCCACAGGCATCCTCTGTGCGTGACGCATCCGTGTATACCTTAGTCCAAAGTCCGTATTGTTTGTTGATATGCTCTAGTGCTATTTGGCGCATGGTTCCTGGTGCCATTTTCTTCTTATTAATTGGTTTTCCTTCAATATTCTCGTGAACTTCTACATCAAATCTTGTTGAAGCGGTGTAACTGCAGTATACTTTATCTAACTCCCTTGAATTCTGAAGGTATACGAGTTCCATATATGTATATTTCGTGGGATCCGCGTCCTCGGAATCCTCAAGTCTTCGTAATTGCTGACAAATTGCATCACCCTTTTTGAAGTGCAGGGTAATCTTCTTCTTGGTGTGAAAATATCGCTTCAATTTCAGTGGTTCTTCATTCGCCAATGCAGCCAGAGTGTTCACCGGTGTGGTTCTGGAACATCCGGTTGCTATCCTTTGGCACTTTCTATTGGTTACTTCTAGCGCTTCTTGATACGATTTCGCGGCTCTACCATACAGCGCACTTCCATATGCTATGAAGTTGCTGTAGAGAGCTTTGTGGAACAGTACCATCACCTTCGGGGTCGCTCCTTTTTTTATGCTTCCTATTATTTTCAGCATATTTTGCCTATCTTCCACCTTATGTTTCAGCTCACGAATGTGTGTACCGAAAGTAAGGTTCTGGTCTAGATATAAACCCAGATATTTATGATATCTGACCGTTTCTACCATCATACCTTGGACATTTAACTGGAGGTTGACGTCCTTTGGTTGGAAAAGTACCGCTTTTGTTTTGCTGCCGTTGAGCTCAAGGTCTAGCAAGTTGCTAGCTGTTGCAAACCTGTCAATCGCATCTTGTGCCTTCTCCTTTGCCTCCTCAAGAGTTGCTGCTTGGATGATTTTCAGGAAGTCATCGGAGAACTGTAGGGTGACAACGCCATCTTGCTCTTGGTTCGTTTCATGCAGGCTCTTTGTGTAGATGTTAAACAATGTCGGGGAGAGTACACCCCCTTTGCGGTAGTCCTTTTGGGACTAATGTGCTCACTTGTCCTTGTTCAGTCGTTATGATTAGTCTTCGATTAGTTCTGGATCCATACAATCGTATCTTCTGGGAGTGCTGCTTCTTGTAGTATTTCTGTCAGTTTTTCGACACTTACCGAATTAAACGCATTGGTAAAGTCGAAGAAGACACCAATAGATACTAAGCCCCTCCTTTTTCCTTCCATGATGTGGTTTGTTGCGTATTCCAGGCAGTCTTCCGTCGATTTCCCAGTCCTGAACCCGAATGACAGCTCCGGTAGAATCTGGGGTTCTTTCATATGTCTTTGTACAATGTGTAGAACTGCAGTGCAGAGTTCGCCGATTTGACAATTGTCGGTAGACAAGCAATTGGACAACTTGATTTTACGTCTCGGGGGGTTTCTTCCCGGTTTTTTGATAGGCACAATTCGTATTTCCTTTAGGTAGTTTGGCAGGCATCCATTTACAAAATATTCGTTGATTTCCTGTACAACTTTGGTTTTGGCCTCAACGCTTAGGTTTCTTAACATCTCATAGGTTAGCCGGTCCGTACCAGGTGCTGATCGTGCTTTCTTTTTTCCGATGATTTCGCTCCATGACTCAACTGTCAGTAGTTGCCTTTCTTCTCCTTCTTCCACTTTGCTCTGTTGCTTTCTCACTTCTATCACTTCTTCTTGAGTCGCGCCAAAGTTTTCCTTTAGAAAACTCTCTGCGGTCTCTTTGGATGTAGATATTATGTTGTTCCTAGTATCGTTAGTCGTGCTGTATCTCAGTCTGCGAACGAGCTGCCAGTTTGCTTTGGTATTTCGCGGATCGATATCTTTTGTAATGGAACTTAGCCTGTCCTTAACTAATAACTTTTTCTGTCGCAGAAACCGGACATTCGCACGTTTCATGTTTATCAGGTTTTCTTCATTTGTTAGTCGGTTGAAGAGTTTCCTCGCTTCCACTTTCTCTTTGTAGAGCTCGGTCAGCTCCTGACTCCAGTAGTATTTGGGGGAGTGGCTGGTGGTGCCACTGTTCCTTTTTATTGACGTTTGGATTACTCTGCCAAGATCCTTTATCGACTCGAAGTCTTCTGGTACGATGTGGTAGATGTCCTCATTTATTTGCTTCCGATTCAGTACCGGTCTCTCTTTCTTCCGAAAGATGGTTCGAATTTCCATTTCTATCAACAGATGTCCAGATCCACCCAGTGTGTGGTCGTGTACTGTCCATGAGGTGTCGTTGAAAATACTTGTGGAGCACATCGAGAGGTCTATAGCACTTGGTCTACAGTTCAATGTTGCTGGTCTGAACGTCTTGGAGCTATTGTTCAGCAGCATCAGGCTGGTGCGGCTGATGAAGTCCCAGATTACCTTTCCCTTGCTACTTGTAGTATCGCATCCCCATAAAGTATTATGAGCGTTAAAATCTCCCCCTACTAATATTTTCGTGTATCTTGCTGTTTCCGCTTCGAATGTGTTGAGCCCTACTTCCAGATCTGGGGCCCGGATCCGAGGATTTATATATACAGATACTAATGTTAGATCATGTAATGGTACTCTTACTCCTACAACTTCGAACATTTCACTTGAGGTAAGATCTAATGAGATGTAGTTTTATACATCTCTGAGGAATATTCCTACTCCTCCTCCTAATTTTTCTCGTGGTTTTAATATTTTGTGATAATTAGATACATTTAAAAATTCTACATTATTTTCGTCGGTCCATATTTTTTTTTTTTTTTTGAAAGGTTTCTAGCGGCACGCCGACGGACGTAGAAACCTCTCCCATCACTGTGCGCACAAGCGTCTCGCGTTTGCGCGGACAACGACAGTTCACTAGGCCTTTGGATAGGATAGAGATCGTAATCCTTCAGAAGCAGTTCACCAGCCGTGCACGGAACATGTCTTCCAGTAAGACACTGTTGCGTACTGACTCAGAAGGTTACGGTAGAAGGTGTGAAAGTTTCGGTTTTGTCATATGGTCGATTTTGTATTTGTTTTTTTTTTTGTCATGTCAAGGTTTAAATAATGTTATTGTTCATATTTATGCTATGCCCTATAATTCAGTAATCTTTGGTGTGCCTATGATCTGTTAGATAGTCGATGTGTTTGTTATGTCCATTTTCGTTGGTCCTCATTTTAGTATTGTTTTTATTATCTTTGAAAATTGTCTTTCGTCCACATACCTAGCACTATCAGCATCGGTCCAAATAAGTCCATATTAAAGAAAACCTTTCATACACTCAGTCGAAAAATGTAAAAATATCTAATTAGTCATAAATAGTCTACGTTAGTCAAAGTCGAAGTAGTCAGTTTTTGTCTTTTTCGTCTTGATCACACGTTAGCTTCGAATCTATAAGCAAGAAATGTTAAATGCTGCACTTCGCACTATTAGTTTCTTAGTTATTTTTAATTGATATTGAAAATTATAGAGAAAATTGAATCACAAAAGCACATCAAATGTTGAGAACTATGTATTAGCATATTGAATACGCGAGATACTACTAATTATTTCATATTTGAATTAAATTTGTATTTGTATAGTGTATTTGTTAAAATTAACCGAATAGTGGGAAGCCCAGGAAACAGTTCAAAGTCTGCTGACTCAAAAAAAGATTCCGAGACTCGTCACAAAACACAAAAATTTGCATTATGATTCACAACGACTCTCGAAACCTTCCCAAACTCAATCGACCGGAACTGTTTTCTGGGTATAGAAACTACTAGGCCCCAGCAGGTCCCTCCTGTTTATCGAGCATTTCTGATAAATCAGCCATACTCCATCTGTAGCAGCCGGTTCGCAATGAACCGTTGGAGGCGCATTAAAGTGTTAAAGGTGATATTTTCATTACAAGAATTACAATAAACATCCTTCACTTTAATACCGTCGAACCCTGTGGTCTTGGCCAGGGATTTTCGTCGGTCCATATTTCCGACAATAACGCTACGTCAATTTTTCTTTCGTTTAGTTCGTGTGCTAATTCGTTTTTGTTTTTCCTCAAGCTTTGGACATTGTTTTGCAATATTTTGAATTTATCCATTTACAGAATCCGGACTGTTTTGCCCTTCCGCTCTAAACCCTAGTGTCTGGCCTAAACTGTTCAGTGCCCCTAGCAACGATTGGTGAGCTTCTTCGTCTTTCGTGTTGAGTGCGTGGTACAACTGTTTGTATGCTTCGTTGACCTTTGATTTCAACTTTTCCTTCTGCTCTGCCATCTCCTTCATTTTGTTATCCCATCGTTTGCGCAGTTCAAGGTGCTGCTGCATTGAGATACGGCTCCCTGCTTCGTTGTTTTCCTTTTCGATACTTTCTGCTTTCCTCTTCTTGTACCTTACAACTTCGAACCCCTCTTCGCTTTTCTCGCAACTTTTGTCTTCTGTGCTGTTTCTCCAATTGGAATCTGCCTGTTGTTGCTCCTTGTTTTTAGGTTTCTTGTTCTGTCCCGCTGCCTTCTTTGGTGATGCTGTTCGTGTGTGCTGCTGAAGTTGCTGCCTTAGCTGCTGTCGTTCGTTCTGTTCCCTCTTCTTCGTAATGCTTGCGAAACTTTCGTTTATCGATGGATATTTGTCGTCTGCGCTCAGCAAGGTAAACATATCCTTGGTTGGGATGCCGACCTGCTCGCGTGCCTCATGGTAGGATAGATTTTTGACAGCCATCAGCCTTTTGATGTTCTCCTGCTTACCTCGCTCTGGACATTTCGCGTCTGACGCTTTGTGCTCGCCTTTGCAGTGAGCACATTTGGCCTTTTTCTCGCATGCTCCTTGCTCATCTTCGTTGTCATGACTCTCGCCGCAGTTGTTACACCTTTTCCTGCCCTTGCAATACTTCGCTATGTGCCCATACCTCAAACAGGCATTGCACATAATCACCTTCGTTATGTACGGCTCCACTTTCACATTGACCGAAAAGACTCTCACGGAAGCTGGCAGTTTATTGCTGCGGAAAACAACCCCCATTCTCATCTTTGGAACCTTCTTACCTTCTTTCGTCATGCGTTGCATACGGAAAGCTTCCACTATCTCCAGGTTGGTTTCTATCTCCTCGATTACCTCTTTGTCATCCATATCTTCCGGGATGCCTGCGATGACTCCTTTTACCGTGACAAATCCCCGGGGGATGTATGCGTTCAGCTTCTTCATCTTCAGATTTTGGCAATGCAGCAATCTGTTTGCTTCTTGCCATTTTGACAGATACACCATCACTCGCGTTCGCGTACGACCGACTTTCTTGATGTCGATTACCGACTGGGAAAACCCGTTTTGCTTCAGAACTAGACCGACTGAAATTTTGTTGATTCCGAATTTGGCATTTTCTTACTTCTTCTCCACCATAACCTTAAACGGATCACTATCACTTTGCTTGTATGCGTAGCTTTCTTTCTCGCTCTTTCGGCCATTTTGGCCAACTACTTCCCCTGCTTCACTGCCACCATTTTGAATTTCCATCGGCACCCCATCTGGGGCACCGCCGCCGCCACTCATTTCTACTTCCTCACACTAAGGCGTCCTTTCGCCGAAATCTTTATTTTCCCGCTGACACTCTCTTCTAATTATCCGAACTTTGCAGCACTATTTCACAGATTTTCCAACTAGTTGAATGTGTAGCTAATGATTTTCTCGTGGAACGATATGAATTTCTTGCGCGCTTTGCTGAAGATATAACCGTGTACAACAATGGCCGACGCTCGAATGGTTTGACCAACCTGGCTCAGTTGGTAGAGGCCGTGCTTACTATGTTAACAGACTGTATGGTTGATACTCGAAGAGATGGCTTTCCAGTCTTGACAAAAATAAAAATACTGCTATTTTATCTTGGACAAAATAAAAAAGCAGTATTTTTATTTTTGTCGAGACTGGAAAGCTATGTCTTCGAGATCTGTGTACTTGCTGGATTTTTCCGCAGGTGGGTTAATGCATTTGGTATTTTGATCTCGGACTTTTGTTTGAGGGCGGTTTTCAGCTCGTCGGCGTCGGTTATCTCATCCAGATTTCCGGAAGATCATGTTCCCCTCTTTCCGACGTTTCGGAAGTATGAATTGCGTAGAAGGGATGAAAGAATAAGCAGAAACGCCGTCTTTAAATCTTGGAACCGAATTAAACAGAAGTACTTCAATAAAAGAAACTTTTCTCAACTGAAATGCGATTATAATCAGAGCAGTTGTGGGCTTGAAGCACAACCCATGACTGTTTAAAGTATCCAAAAACTTCTTTGAGCACTATAGGTCATGCAATCTACCAGCTTTCTGAGTCCACTATAACTAAGGAGTATCAGTTTTGGTTGCGACTGTGATGGCATGTAACTTAAAAATGGCTTTTTCAGTCTCGACAAAATTCAAATACTGCTATTTAATTTTGTCCAACGTTTCGGTCGCATATAGGATCTTCATCAGGGATTGAATTATCACAGATTCTTCGTTCAATGTGTTCTGTTGAACAAAGGTTGTTCAGCAGAATGAATTTTCTCTCACAGCAGTTAACGGTTGGGATTCGGTAACTGTGGAAAACCCCTTCCGGAATTTTACCGCACTGGAATTTGACACCTCGCGCTTGATCGATCACCATTGCTTGGAAAGGGGATCCAAAGGATTTTAGGGGCGTACCTAGAGATTTTCGGGGCGCTTCAGAGGATCTCAGAGGCGGTTGAAGGGCTCCCGGGGGTTTCAAGCAGTGAGATGTACAGAACTTGTTTACCACTATCGTCGTATGCTTTTACCGTCATGGAATCTGTTGCATACTACCGTCACACACTACATTTATGCTACGATGTATGAATGTTGTTTACCTTGAATACCGTATTACCCCGCTAATACGACACCGACTGTTGTCGAATTACCGGGGTAAACTTTTAATTTGACAACCTATACTCTATACAACCATGTTCATTGAAATTTGGCAACTCTATTTTTGTTTTTGTTTTGATTTCCGGATTTGTTATGAAACATAATTTCAACAGATATTGCGGTGGTGTGAATGAAAAGCTCTTTTTATCTACGATTGTTGCTATCCTCAGTTCATTCCGGTTGGTTTCCAGGCGGTTTGGGTATCGAAAGGCACCAACTCAGAACTTCCGGAATTACCGGCTGCAAGAGGAGCTACTGCGTGTGCGAGTATAAGAGCAATATCAAACTGTTTTGAATTTACAGTGTACATCGCTGTGAACTTTGAACACTTTTTAATTCGACATGGTACGAATTAAAATGTGTCGTATTAAAACGTGTCGAACTAGCGGGGTAAGACGGTACAGCCATACGCACCAACTTGTGACGTAGTTAGGCTTGCTCTCAAAATCAATAAAATTCGGAAAATATCGACGCAGTTTATCTAATTGAGGCATATTCACGTGAAAATTAGTACATTAATATTGTTTAATATTGTCCAATTTTTGACAGTTACGACCTCCCCCCCCACTGGCGCCTATGAATACGGCATATGGATGGAAGTATGAAATGACAGCTGAGCTGGAGTAGTTCCGAAAACTGTGACATGCGATTATGTCGAGAATCGGAAGTGAGAGAATGTGGGGGTATTGATTTTCAGGGGTCTAATGGGGTTTCGAAAGCACTGTAGAGAGGCGTTTCAGGTACATTTTTGGTAGTTTCGGAGGGTCCCAGGCACGTTGCATGGGATCTATGGAGGCTTTAGAGGAACTTCGAAGGCATTTCAGAGGATTTTCAGAGACCCCTTCACAAAACCCTTAATTTTTATTGAAACCTCTTGAAACGCTCCTCAAAAACCCTTGAAACGTCCCTGATATGCTACCATAAGCTCCTAAATGCTTTTAGAAACGCTCTTAAAACCTTCCTGAAATCCCCTTTAAAGCTCTGAATTACCTCTGATATGTTTTGAAACGCCTCTCGAACCCCTTGTAACGATCTATAAAGGCTCCTGAGATCCCCCGAATCGCCCTTAAAGCCCTTTGAAACGTTCTTGAAACCATACCACTGTAATCTCATTAAAACGACAACGAAAGATAACTGAACGACAAGCCCAAAAATGCTCCTGAAATCCCGTGAAACAACCCTCTGTAACGCCACGGAATCCCCTTGAAGCTCTTGTTCGCGTGAACTAGATTCTCTCACTAGACTTAACTTGATTTTTGTACAGATTTTTATTATTTTTTTTAATTTATGCACCCTCATCCAATGGCATAAACAGAGGTTCCGGTGTATTGTGAACAACCCCCTTGAAAGTCTCTGAATTCTCCTGAAATTCTCTCGAAAACCCACTAAAAGCCCTCTAAAATCCTCTGAGACTCCTGCGGAAAGACTTCTTCTTCTTCTTCTTCTTCTTAATGGCTCTACGTCCCCAATGGGACTTAGCCTGCCTGACTTCAACTTAGTGCTCTTTGAGCACTTACATAGTTATTAATTGAAGGGCTTTCTTTACCTACCATTGTATGAATTCGTATATTGTGAGGCAAGTACAATGATACACTATACCCAGGGAGTCGAGAAAATTTTCGCGACTGGAATGGGAATCGAACCCGCTGTCTCCGGATTGGCGATCCAAAGCCTTAACCACTAGGCTAACTGGAGACTCCTGAAAGACTTTTAGGTATAAAACTTCCTGAGACCCCGCTTTACCTCACTCCGTTTACCCCGCTTATTCACACCACAAATACAGCCTGAGTTCCTATAGCATATACCAAAACTGGAATTTATTAATGAAGGATTTTTCATTGTAGCGTATCTTTCAACTCGGGATTTGTGAGTTTATAGGCCTGGTTCAGTGTCCAACAACGTTGTCGATAGAAATATATGAACCAGTAGTAGATTTATTGCCAAGCATTCGAAGCTCTCAATTATTTTCAGAATAAAAATAGTTCGTTTGGATTTTATGACTTCGTTCAACTATTATTAAAGCATAAATTTCACTTTCAAATGTGTTCCAAAATAAAACCACTGTCTATGGGGAAGGTATGCGAGAATCACAAAACCACTTTATCAGCTTTTTATTTCCTGTATTTTCCGACTTCCGCTCCTAGCCAACTCTCGTCCGCATCAGAAGCTTGTTTCGGACAATGGTATGTACCACTTATCCTGGTTTTCTCAACCGATGTGTAGGTGCATGCTAAAGTGAAAAAGCTTCTTGCGAATTCCCAGCTCGGCAGTTTGGTGCTTCTATGTCTCTACTCTCTACACAGTCTACAGATATGTATGAGCTGAGCATTGAGCTAGATAGGTGAAAGCTACCAACCAAAGGATCGGAACTGCTGTTAGTCAACCGATAGCGGAATTACAATATTAGGCCATTCAACCGTCACTAATCTGCTGCCATAAATTGATTGTTATTATAGGTATATGCCATTTCCTATACCTTTTTGCATGGATGTGGATCGTCCCTATAGTTATTACAGACTCCTCTTCGAGTCGGTGTCATCCGGCGATGGGAATCAATTCTGGCGAGCAGTTTCGGTATTCTTGAGATTCCGAACAAACTGATGCACAGAGGATTTGTTTTCTTTTGCAATAGACTAGCAAATACTCTTTATAAATATATTTTAGAACAATTGCTAACAGATGATCTTTTTTTGCAATTTCTCGTCGTAGTAGGCTGTTTTACTTCACGCAAATCTGACAGGAAAAGGCCTACTTTCCCACACCAAATTAACAGTGCTGTAATGGTTCATTACCGCACTGATTTGCGTTGAACCATTACAGCACTGTTTCCAGTTTTGATCAATTTCTTGATTCTTTCTGGACGCAGTTTTGAAAAATTGAGACAACTGCACAGTATAACCTTGTATGATCAGATTTTCTTAATAATGACTATGAGCATCAGTATGCAGTTTGATGAAAAATTTTTGTTTGAAACTTTCCTCAAGCGGTAATTTATGAGCTTGCAAAAAACGTTGTACGCAACTCGGTGCAGAACTCGGTTTTTACAGCACTCGTCGTAATTATCCAACTCGGCAAGCCTCGTTGGATAATTGTACGACTCGTGCTGTAAAAATCGTCATTCTGCTCCTTGTTGCGTAAACTACTATTACTATTGTACACAACGAGTGTACAAAACATTTCACAAGTTCTCGCCACATTTTCCGTAATCTAGACCACTGTATATCAGAATCTATAAGGAAGTTTGTGCACACAACTGCGCATTCCCTGGAAGCCCACAAATCTCGACGCGAAGGTTTGCTTTCGTTTCGTCTTATTTTCCCTTTTATATACCAAGTTGGGATGATTTTCAGTCAACTGCTGACTGAAGACAGCACAGACAGAGACTACAGACAACAATACCGCCGATTGAGCACAGTCAGTGGGAAGCTGCTGTTGCTGCTGCTACTGCGGAAAGCAAATTGACCGACCAGCCCAACCGAGCTCACATCCGGTGCGATGAGTAGGAGGCCAGAGGGAATCGGCCAAATTCATCCCCAATTGAATCTGGATCGAGGTTTTTATGTGCTTTAAATGTTTTGTTTTGCTGGAACATCGTTGGCGGAATTGGATCAAGTTGCTAAAATGTAGAGCATTGTTTTTTTTCTCGCAGTAGGGTTTCAATTTAAACGGGATCACGAGGGCTATGAGTTAACAACTGGAATCGGGCTACATAGATTTTAAGTTAGCTTAAGAATACGTGCATTCTTTTATTTGCACAATATAACCATGAGGATAAAAATAATCAATAATAGTACGCCACAATGGCACGGTAAAGGCTGGGTATGCTGCGCAATTCAGATCCCATTGTGATCCACTAGCCTCTGCCCAGCAACTCCTATCCCTACCTCCACGCGGTACCGGCCGGAAACTATGAGCAACCTTAGGGAAGATCGGGTAACCAACCCCGGTGGGAACTTTGGTCGTAGGCTGACAGGGAAGGGGGGGTTTGCTTCGGCAAACCTGAGCGTCTGTTCTCCAGGAGGAGCGGCTCACAACAGCGTCTGATCCCCATGTTAGGGGCGGCTGATCTACGTCCGAGTGCCAGGGAAGGACTCTAAGCTCAACTGTGCACTATGGTCCTCCGGAAAGTATGGGGTTGGTGTCAGGCCCTACGAGCCAGCCGTAAAAAACCATTGAAACGGAAAATCAGCAACAGAATAATACGAACCGAGACCAACGGCAACGACCCCAGCGAACAAAAAGGACTTGCGATTGGAAACTCGGTACGTGGAACTGCCGATCTCTCAACTTCATTGGGAGCACCCGCATACTCACCGATCTACTGAAGGACCGCGGGTTCGGCATCGTAGCGCTGCAGGAGGTGTGTTGGACAGGATCCATGGTGCGAACGTTTAGAGGTAATCATACCATCTACCAGAGCTGCGGCAACACACGCGAGCTGGGAACAGCTTTTATCGTGATGGGTGATATGCAGAGGCGCGTGATCGATTGGTGGCCGATCGACGAAAGAATATGCAGGTTGAGGATCAAGGGCCGATTCTTCAACTTCAGCATAATAAACGTGCACAGCCCACACTCCGGAAGTACTGATGATGACAAGGACGCATTTTACGCGCAGCTCGAACGCGAGTACGATCGCTGCCCAAGCCACGACGTCAAGATCATCGTAGGAGATTTGAACGCTCAGGTAGGCCAGGAGGAGGAATTCAGACCGACGATTGGTAAGTTCAGCGCCCACCAGCAGACGAACGAAAACGGCCTACGACTCATTGATTTCGCCGCCTCCAAAAATATGGCCATACGTAGCACCTTTTTCCAACACAGCCTCCCTTATCGTTACACCTGGAGATCACCACAGCAGACGGAATCTCAAATCGACCACGTTCTGATTGACGGACGGCACTTCTCCGACATTATCGACGTCAGGACCTATCGTGGTGCCAACATCGACTCCGACCACTATCTGGTGATGGTCAAACTGCGCCCAAAACTCTCCGTCATCACCAATGTACGATACCGGCGACCGCCACGGTACAACCTAGAGCGACTGAAGCAACCGGATGTCGCCTCAGCATACGCGCAGAATCTCGAGGCCGCGTTGCCAGACGAGGGCGAGCTCGATGAGGCCCCTCTAGAGGACTGCTGGAGTACAGTGAAAGCAGCCATCAACGACGCAGCCGAGAGCACCATCGGGTACGTGAACGGAATCGACGAAACGAATGGTTCGACGAAGAGTGCAGAACGGTTTTGGAGGAGAAGAACGCAGCGAGGGCGGTAATGCTGCAGCAAGGGACTCGACAGAACGTGGAACGTTACAAACAGAAGCGGAAACAGCAGACCCGCCTCTTTCGGGAGAAAAAGCGCCGCCTGGAAGAAGCAGAGTGTGAAGAAATGGAACTGCTGTGCCGTTCCCAAGAAGCACGGAAGTTCTATCAGAAGCTCAACGCATCCCGCAACGGCTTCGTGCCGCGAGCCGAAATATGCAGGGATAAAGACGGAGGCCTCTTGACGGACGGACGTGAGGTGATCGAAAGGTGGAAGCAGCACTTCGATCAGCACCTGAACGGCGTGGAGAACGTAGGCACGGGAGCCCACGGCAACGGAAGGAACGACGACGCCAGTGCAGCGGAGGACGGAAATGAAGCAACTCCCACGCTGAGGGAAGTTAAGGATGCCATTCACCAGCTCAAAACCAACAAAGCAGCTGGTAAGCATGGTATCGCAGCTGAACTCATCAAGATGGGCCCAGAAAAGTTGGCCACTTGTCTGCATCGGCTGATAGTCAGGATCTGGGAAACCGAACAGCTACCGGAGGAGTGGAAAGAAGGGGTAATCTGCCCCATTCACAAGAAAGGCGACCATTTGGAATGTGAGAACTTCAGGGCGATCACTATTTTGAATGCTGCCTACAAAGTGCTATCCCAGATCATCTTCCGTCGTCTGCCACCTAAAACAAATGAGTTCGTGGGAAGTTATCAAGCCGGCTTCATCGACGGCTGGTCGACAACGGACCAGATCTTTACCGTACGGCAAATCCTCCAGAAATGCCGTGAATACCAGGTCCCAACGCACCACCTGTTCATCGACTTCAAAGCGGCATACGATAGTATCGACCGCGCAGAGCTATGGAGAATCATGGACGAAAACGGCTTTCCTGGGAAGCTGACTAGACTGATTAAAGCAACGATGGACGGTGTGCAAAACTGCGTAAGGGTTTCTGGTGAACTATCCAGTTCGTTCGAATCTCGCCGGGGACTGCGACAAGGTGACGGACTCTCATGCCTACTCTTCAACATCGCTCTGGAAGGTGTGATGCGACGAGCCGGGCTCAACTGCCGGGGAACGATTTTCACGAAATCCGGTCAATTTGTTTGCTTTGTGGACGACATGGACATTATCGCCAGAACATTTCGAACGATGGCAGAGCTGTACTACACCCGCCTGAAACGCGAAGCAGCAAAGGTCGGACTGGTGGTGAATGCCTCAAAAACAAAGTACATGCTGGTAGGCGGAACCGAAAACGACCGGATCCGTCTGGGTAGTAATGTTACGATAGACGGGGATACTTTCGAGGTGGTGGAGGAATTCGTCTACCTCGGATCCTTACTGACGGCTGACAACAACGTGAGCCGAGAAATTCGGAGGCGCATCATCAGCGGAAGTCGGGCCTACTACGGGCTCCAGAAGAAACTGCGGTCGAAAAAGATTCACCCACGCACCAAATGCACCATGTACAAAACGCTGATAAGACCGGTGATCCTCTACGGGCACGAGACATGGACCATGCTCGAGGAGGACCTGCAAGCACTCGGAGTTTTCGAGCGACGCGTGCTAAGGACGATCTTCGGCGGTGTGCAGGAGAACGGTGTGTGGCGGAGAAGAATGAACCACGAGCTCGCTGCACTTTACGGCGAACCCAGCATCCAGAAGGTGGCTAAAGCCGGAAGGATACGTTGGGCAGGGCATGTTGCAAGAATGCCGGACAACAACCCTGCAAAGCTGGTGTTTGCAACGGATCCGGTTGGCACAAGAAGGCGTGGAGCGCAGAGAGCACGATGGGCGGACCAGGTGGAGCGTGACTTGGCGAGCATTGGGCGCGACCGAGGATGGAGAGCGGCAGCCACAAACCGAGTATTGTGGCGTACTATTGTTGATTATGTCTTGTCTTAATGATGTTGAACAAATAAATGTATGTATGTAGTACGCCACAATACTCGGTTAGAGAATGTCGCTCTCCATCCTCGGTCACGTCCAATGCTCGCAAGATCCTGATCTACCTAATCCGCCCATCGTGCTTTCTGCGCTTCAGGCCTTTTTTTGCCAACCGGATCAGTTGCAAACACCAGCTTTGCAGGGTTGATGTCCGGCATTCTTGCAACATGCCCTGCCCACCGTATCTTTCCGGCTTCGGCCACCTTCTGGATGCTAGGTTCGCCGTAAAGTGCAGCGAGCTCGTGGTTCATCCTTCGCCGCCACACACTGTTCTGCTGCACACCGTCGAAGATCGTCCTTAGCACGCGTCGCTCGAAAACTCCGAGTGCTTGTTGGTTCTCCTCGAGCATGGACCACGGATCTTACTTCCTAGACGAATCCTGTTCGGTTCTGCGTACTAGCAAACACTTTGGTTTTGACGCATTCTCCACCAGTTTGACCTTTGCCGCTTCGTGTTTTTAGGCGCTGGCTCGGCCATCGTTGTGAAAATCGTACCCCAGATGTTGAGCCTTGACTCGATGCATTACACCTACAAAAACGATGTGGAAGAGCACACATAAAAGCCCGTATCTTTGTCGCAGTTCTCGGCGAGATCCGAATCAACTGGATAACTCACCCGACATCATTGCGCAGTTGCTTTCATCAGTCTGGTAAGCATCCCGGGAAAGCTGTTCTCGTCCTTACAGGAGATTTGAGGATCATTCTTGATTGCTCTGCCGCCCTCTGAAACGTCATTGAAAGCCCCATGCATCCCACTGAAAATCATCAGCATCTCTTGAATGGCTCCGACACTCTCCTGCAATCACTTCAAACCCTGTGTAACGCCCTTAAACCTCCTGACCCCCCAGTAGCACCCCTGAAACGCCCCCGATAACTCTAAGAAACAGTAAGTTCCTTGAACCCCCTTGAATCCACCTCTAACCAATAAACCTACAAACCTCCTGAAACCTTCAAAAAGATCCCTGAAAACCCCTTGATAATAACCTCTCATGGGGGGTCTCATGGGAGTTCTATGGGGTCTCAAGAGCACTTCAAATGGCTTCAGGGATGTCCCAAAAGTCTGAGGGGTGTTTCAGAAGGTTTCAGGGGCATTTCAGGAGGCATCAGGGGATACCATGGGGATCTCAGGAGCGTTTCAACAGGGTTCCCGAAGATTTCAAAGAGTTCCTAGAGGACTTAGTGGCGCGACAGGGAGTCTCTGGGGCGTCTCTGGGGCGTCTCAGGGGCTATCAGGGGGTTTTAGGGGGCTTAGGTGCGTTCAGTGGGCCTCAGAGACGTTCCAATACGTCTCTAGGGATCTCAGGAGCGCTTCAAGGGTCTCAGGGATGTTCCGGGGTAGACTTAAAAACTTGAAGCAACCACTTGTTATGGTGGGGTTCGAACCCACTACCACATGTCACTAGTCCGGCGATTTAACCAACAAAGCCGTAGGACAAGCTACGATTCTGTGGAATAGAAAGTGAAACTAGATTCAAAGCGTCACCCTAACCGGATCCATCTATCACAACTCTTCCGACTTTTAGATGTCAATCACCCGCACTCTCGCGGCCTACGAACAACACATCTCTCAATTTGTCAATTAAACGCAATTTGCCTTCAAATGCATCGCAGGGGATTCAGAGGCACTTCAGGGGCGTTTCAGGAGTTCTCAGGAGAATTCCAGGGGTATCAGGTTCGTTTCAGGGGGTCTAACGGCCACCTTAAGGAGCCGCAAGGGAAGTTCAGGGGTTTCAGAGGTGTTTCAGGGGGTTACTAGGGGTTTTAGCAGTTTTTTTCTGTTCGAGGCATAACCACTGCGACCATTAATTTGATCTATTATGGTATATCCCGTGTCCTTTGTGTAGTGCATGTCGTGTTACTTCATCACTATTGAGTAGTAATAAAGTATTCGGTTTTGTTACAGTAGTCATTTTCAACTTAATCGTAAGGAAGGATTCTGATTGGCTTTTAAGACGCTCCTTTTTCAGTCAAAATCGGATCCCTTAACAAAAAAGTCAAGAAATGATACCGATATTGACCATGCATCAGAACCCTAGTCCTTACTGCCTCAAGCCAGGGAACATATAAATAAGATTATGAATACTAATCCAGTTTTCCTTGTTTCAAAATCCATTTCGGCCACTGGAAAACCGAGACCTATCACTTTAAACAGGGTAGTAAATATAATAAGGACCAAAGTTTTCCCTTTAATTACTAGATATGCTGTTCCATAGTTGAAAACAGTTAGGACTAGGGTTTAATTGTTAGATCTTTCATCGTAACGCAACCTGAAAAGGCGAGCCGTGCTGATGGATGAATGGTTGAGGGGGTTTAAAAGATGCTCGATCTTTAACGGAGCCCGTAACGTGGGTAGACCACGTTACGGGCTCCGTTAAAGATCGAACATCTTTTAAACCCCCTCAACCAATCATCCATCAGCACGGGTCGCCTGACACCTTGGATTGGGGTTCCCTGTTTGGTAAACTTTTACCACCGGAACAGGGGGTCCGTAGTGCTGTTCTAAGCCAGCAGCTACACGACAGCTAGCGGGTTCCCAGGAGTTTCAATTGTCTCATGGGTGTTCAAAGGGGGTCCTGGGGGGCCTCATGGGTCCATAGGGAGCCTCAGGAGGCGTTAGGGAGGTTCCAGAGGCTCGCGGGGGCGCTCAATGAGGCCAAAAGGGTACATCATAGGGTTTGTCGGGCACTCCAGAAGTGTTTCAAGAGTTCCCAGAGGGTTCAAAGGGTCTCATGGATATTCCAGGGAGTTCCAGGAGCATTTCCGGTGACTCAGGGGGGAAGTGGTTCTGGGGGTCTGTCCTATCACGGACACTCGATGATGAGAGAAATCCTGTCGGTTGGAGGATCCCTGCTGTAGCGGACAATTCCTCTTCGGAATGCCAGGGGTGTCGATGCTCAGACTGTGGACTGAATAACTCTGTCCTAAGAAGGACAAGTGGATTGAGGGTGCGGCTGGCTTCAAAGGAAAGAAAACTGTTTTCTGCTACTGAACGATTTATTCGCGTGTGCCATACAACGGCTAGAAACTTAATGAATGCTTTTCACAATGGGTGCGATATTATGAACTAGCTGACCCCGGCAAACTTTGTCTTGCCTACTGCGTTTTTTGACGTTTCAAGTCTTTAGCCAAGTCCGAGTCCCCGTTCAAAATGTATGAAGAATCAATTTTCAAAAACTTTCAATTTGTCCATGTGTTTTGCCTCATAAACCTTCCTTGAGTGAAAACTAACAGAACAAAACAAAGACGACCAAAATCGGACCCTCCGTTCGCAAGTTATGCGCGGTCCCACGTATGCCACTGCATTTTTATATATATAGATAGATAGATGGTTTCTTCTTATTGTTATTTATATGTTGGCAGGGTATTGGTTGCAGTGAAAAAAGGGCGCCAACCAATCAGCGCAAGACACTTGGCGCGTTGGTTGGCATGTCGGTGGAGAGCTCAACTAGAGGTTTGTCTGTAGTAGTGCGTGTGTGGAGATTTGGATTTTGGATGCTGATAGTGTTGGTGGAAAAAATACTCGCGGCGACTCGAGTTTAGTTTTGTGTTTTTTATGCGGGAATGGGTTTAGGCGGGCAAGGGCTATGGAAAGAGGATTAACAGCAGAGTGAGAACGACGACTATACAAATCAGGATTGAAATGCTGCACACCGTTCGCGTTGTGCGCGAACAGGGTTTTAGGGGCATTTCAGGGACAATTCAGGGAGTCTCCAAAGGGGTCTCAGGGGGGTTCCATGAGTTCTTCAGAATGTTTCAGGAGTGATCCTGAAACTGCTTGTGACGTCCACACGTCTGGGCAGTGGACACCCGCGTGTGCTGAACTAGCTCACCTTGTGGGTTTCTCAGGGTCGGGTTCTACCTGCTAAAGGGCCACACAAAGAGGAACGTAAGCCGAAGTGGGCGATACAACGAGAACTGACGCACAAGCACAGGGAACCTTTGCCAACAACAAATAAATTAGAGTATATAATATATTTTTCGGTTGTTTATTTTAAATTCATGTTGCGGTTAGGGTTTGTGTTTTAGGGTTACTGGGGACATCGTTGCGGCCGATTGATGATGGTGGCATGCTTAGGGAGAGCTGGTGTTCCAGGAAACATACGAACATACCTTAGGGCTGCTAAAGCCAGATCCTTTGGCCGAAGGCGTGATACAACGCTTCGGATCGACGAAACGGATGGCGTGAAGAAGCCGGATCACCGGCGGGCCATCCGGGATACTTTCGCCGGTCGGCCGACGTGTTTCGGGTCCTACCTGAAGGGCTCGGCCCGACTAGGGCGATTTCGACGGCAGCTAGCTGGCTCCCTACGACGAACGGCTTGGGCTTCACTTACAGCGACGATCCGTGTAATTTCCGCCGCGACAAAGGGGTACTTTCAACAGGTGGCGGCTGCCTTCCTGCGGCGATCGACTTGGGGTCTCGTCTACAGTGACAATCCGTGGGGCTTCAGCCGCGACCAAGGGCACTTTCGACAGGTGGTGGTCGCCTTCCGGCGGCGATGGGCTTGGGGGTCTCCTCCTTTATTTCATCACCACGTGGGCCACTCCATGGTAGGGTAAGTGACCTCCACGTGGCCGCTGGGGCTCGGAAAACACTTTTCCGCGACTTCAGAACCGCTCGGCCAAATTACGTCGTTGACGATCGTGGTCTATGGCTTCCACAGCGGGAGACTTCTACAGATAGTGCTCGCTAAAGGCCAATCGGGATTCCGGAACCCTAAACTGAGCTTTCGGGCTTCGTGGTATCACAGGGTATTCACTGGCCTTCCTCGCGGTTTTGGCAATACGTCTGCCTCTTGTGACGAACCGAACCTTTCTGTCTCAAGTCTCCCGAAGCTGCTGGCCCTCGGTTCGGGGTTGCTTCCTTCTCGTTCTTTTCTTCTGCTATCCTTCTCTTCGGGGTTCGTCTTTGCTCCGGACATAAAGTTGCCGTTGATGAATTCGCCCGGTTGATCCGGGTACAAACGAAGCGTTAGTAGGTTACACTCTCAAAACAGACTAGGTACTTCGTGCATAGTCTCACATTGGTATTAATGTATATTTTTTAGTATTAGTAAGTGACTGGTACCATTATGCAGGGGCGTCATTCTTTGGCAATTGTTACAGCGTTCGGTAACAATCCCTAGGGTCTCAGAAGTGTTTGGGGGGACCTTGGGGGCTTCCGGGAGTTATCTGTAGTTCTCTGGAGCATTTCAAGGAGTCTCATGGTGTGCCAGAAAGTATCACGGGGTTTCAGGTGGTGCCAAGCGGCCTCTTTGGCGCATCATAGCATTGAGACGCATCTAAAATCCTCGTACTCCCTTTTAAATACCCTCATGGTTCTTAAACTACTGAAACCCTCCAGTAAAAACCTGAATCGCCCCTGAAACCCCTGTTTTCCCATAATCCCATTGAAACGTCGTTGAAATCCCAGTAATCCATATGAAATTCCTTTGAAACCTCTTGAAACATATTTAAAAGATTCCTGGAACTCCTTTGAAACGTTCCTGAAAACCCCATCAAGCGCTCCTGAATTGCCTCGAAACGCCCCTGAAACCTCGATATTCCATTGAAACGCCTTGAACTTCCCGATATCAATTTGAAATGCCCCTGAAACCTCATGAAATGTCTTTATAAGGCTCCTGAAACCCCCTTAAATACTATCAAATGCCTTCAACACCTCTCAGGACGCCCTTTAAACTTTCCTGAAATCCCTTGTACCGTCCTTCAAAGGTTCCTGAAACCCCTTTTGAAACGTCCATGGAACCCCCGAAATACGATCATTCCGTTCAACAAAACTTGAACGGAATGAATGACGTTACGCTCAAGACCGAAGCGAAAGCTATTAAAAAAGAGCCTATGAAGGCCTGTGTCAGGGTGTCAACACGAACCCATGGGGTGATGGCAAAGAAACGACGTGTGAAGGCTCCCACCAAGCAGTCTCCAGAGATGCTGGTAAGGATCATCTTGAGGGTTTTTCCCAAGGTTTTTCCCGTGTCGTGACCCGAGTGCATGGCCTCCTTCATTAAGATCGCCGGAGACAAGGGTGTGCGATGAGAGGAGTCAGGAGAGGGTCATCAACGGACGAACTTAATCTTTAAGCATGGGTAAGGGTCCAAGTCCGGTCCGGATGGAGTTCCGAACCTGGCCATAAAAATAGCCAATGCAGAGACTCTCGACATGTTCAAATATGCAGTGCAGAAATGTTTGAATGAGGGAGCTTTCTCGAAAGCCTGGCCTTAGAGCTGATTGAAATATGTATTGATGAGATTATACCAGGGGTTTATTTAGGATTCCTTCAGAAGAGCCCTCTGGGGTTCTTCCATTAGTTTCTTCTGAGATTCCTAAAGACGTTCCGTCTAGGATTCTTTCTAGAGCTATTGCCAGGATTCCTCCCAGGATTCTTCCAGAGATTCTTCCTGGGATTCCTTATGGAAAACCTTCTGAGATTACTTCGGGAGTTCCTAGATTCGTTCCGATTTTTTCTATAAAAATATACCACGATTCCTTCAGGAAGTGTTTTAGGATTACCCCAGAAATTTTTCCTAAGATTCCTCCAAGAGCTTTTTCCGTGGTTTTCCACATACTTATTCTAGGATCCCTCTGGAATTTCCTTCCGTGATTCCACGGAGAGCTCCACCTATGATTCTTTTTTGTATCCCTTCTGAGATTCTTTATATGCTCCATCCGAGATTCCTCTAGGAACTGCTTCCAGAATCCAGAGATTCGTTCTTGGACTTCAAAGGATTTCTTTCTAGGTTTCTCAAGAAATTCCGGGAATTCTCCTGGAATTCCATCCTAGAATCTGCTAATAGTATCTTTTGCAATTTTTTCAGAAGTTTTTTTTTTCGACTTCCGGAAGGTATTCCTGGAACCGGGAACTCCTCCAGAGATTCCACCGAGAACCTTTTCTGCAATTGCTCCAAGAACTACTTCTATATTTTTTTCAGGAACTTCTCCGGAATTCCTCCCGCAACTTATTCAGAAATCGCTTCTAGAATTCCTTCAGCAACTCCTTCGTGGATTCTTCTGGGAGCTTCTTCCGGAATTTCTTTGGGAACTACTTATGAAATTCCGACAGGATTGCCTTGAGGAAATACTCCAGCCAGTGACTGTTCATAAATCACGTAGACCACAATTTGGAAATCTTAGACCCCGTCCCCCTTTGAAATTGTGAAATTTGTATGTAGACTTTGGCCAGACCCCCTCGGTTTATGAACGGTCCCCAGCTCCTTCTGGTTATCCTCCAGCAGTTCCTTTGGGATACCATTTTTTTTTTTCCAGGAATGCCTTCCGAAAGACGAAATTGTTTAATATTTTCCAAAAGAAGCTATTAGGAGAATCTCCGATGGAATTCCTGGAGGATTCCCAGAACTCCTTGAGAAATCCCGGAAGAAATCCTTTGAAGACCCAGAAGGAATCCTGGAAAGAGTTCCTGGGGGAACTTCAGATGGAATCTTTTAGTAATCTCAGACGAAACTCCTGTAAGGACACCAAAGTGAACTTCTGAAGGAATACTAAAAAGAAGTTCGAAGAAACTAATGAAGAACCCCAGAAGGAACTTCTGAAGGAAGTCCCAGAAGAAATACCTGGAGAAATCTTAGAACAAATTTGTGGATAAACCGCGAAGGAACTCTTGGAGGAATCCCGGATGAAATTCCTGTGGAATCCCAGAAGACCTGCTGAAGGGATACCACAGTGCCACCATCAAGTCATTAATCAGATCACTTTTCCATGCACTCGTACTCCACATTTTGAATTTAATCAAACCATCCATGAAAAGCTGTCAAAATTTTTCTATGTCCAAATCGTAAACAACAAGGTCACGAAACTCAAAGGTTTAGAGAAATTTTTCTTAGTAACCACAACATGCAGTGCCCTATAGCCCATTTTACGGCCCGATTTTATGAATGAATTTTTGACAGAAGGTACCGCCCTAACCCGTGAAAATGATGATCAACATTGTTGTCACTTCGTGAAATGGAAACTTCAGCAGCGAATGCCTGCTTTGATTATTAATTTTTCAATTACATATTAATTTAAATTGGTTATCAAAGTCAAAATTTCTACGCACCAGAATGTTTACAAATGACCACACGAATCAGTAGTCCACATAAATAGACAGGCCATGTTCTAGGAAGAATTTCAAGTAGCGAAGACGAAAAAGAAGAACGGGCACCAACAATGATGATTATGGGAACCGTGTAATCATGTACCAACAAAAAGTCCAGATTTAATGTGTTCCACGAGTATTGCGGTTGCACGCTAACCATTTGCGCAAAAAAAAGAGAAATACCCATCAACTCCGTATTCAAGTACAGGTTCCCTGATGGGATCGATCGAGAAACGTCATGCTTCGAACCTAATCATTGAAAGCATGAAATTCCTATTATTCTAACGGGGTTCTAGTTATTGCTCTGCAAGCGCCCAAAAACTACACGGGCCTTGGAGAAAAAAAAAATAAATTTGCGATCGTTACGACTATGCTAATCGATTCCCTTCCGACGCGCTGGGGCCAAGCTGAGCTGAGCATGAATCGTGAGTGCGATTTCGTCATTTCAGTTCAGGAGGAACAGTTAAACGCGATTTTATGTGTAAAGCAGTCAGTGGCGCGGCCTGCTGCGACTACGGCGACGACGGTGACGAAGACGACGATCGGTCTCGAATCCAGGCTTGCTAGATCGGACCACAATAACACCCGAGGGAGAAATAAAACCGAAAAAAGTCGGGCAAACTGCTTGCTTGCTGCTGAATTTCTTTCTTTCCTTTTTTCGGGGACCGAGCAAACGTCCCGATGAATGAACGATTTGGACATGCGCGCGAGCGAGCGGTTGAAAGGCGCGCGGAAGAATGCCAAAAAGCGATTCATTCAATCACTTTTCGGTTAATTCGGTTGCTTTTTAAATTAACAGTCGACGAGAGCGAGTAGTACAGCAGTGTGCTTACACACGCACGGAACCATGCAAAATAGAAGTAACAAGAGAAGTATTTACAGATGTGAAAAAATAGCCAAACATTTCATTTTATTGTTGTCAAGCGACGAACCTCTCCGCGCGCTTTAGCCTACTGCGATGACCATTTGTTGGAGCAAGCCTTCTCCCGCTTTTCTCCCGATGATTCCGACAATGCGACGTTCGACTGAGGAGGCAGATAATGGTCAATCGCACAACGCACGGATCGGGTCCCGCGGAAAACTAGGCAGGAATTTAAACGAGGAAATGTGTTTGTGCAGATTTTAGAACTGACTGACTGACTTTGGTATTGGACTGCGCGCTCTTCCAGTCAGAGACATAAACGGAGAATAATGTCTTGACCGTTTTATGACTGACCATCAGCAGCAGCGGAGGGGACGAAGACGACGTGACGAGCTGCCGTGTGCTTTTCGCTCCTTCTTCGACGTTTTCCTCTTCTTGACAAGTGCTCCCCTATAGAGGAGTTGCGCCGGCGACGAAGACGACGATGATCGACTTGTGAAATGCACGCATTGAGGAGGAGCACTGAGCGAAAGAAAGAAACCTGGAAGATAATCTCGCGGATTGACCAATGACTCCGAGGAGGAGGAGAGGTGCCAGAAGCGACCGGAGCGGAGGGGACCTGTGTGTAGCCACGAAAAGTAGAGCGTATTAGAAAAGCAATAACAGTCCGTACATGCATAACAATGGTGCTCAGAGTGCTGCCGGGTTTAATATGGTAGGTAACCTATCAGAAGACGAGATGGAAGAAGGGAGATTTGTAGTTTCGCGCAAGCATGACATACTACTACGGGCGAGATGCGGATCGGACGACGGGAGACAGGGCACTCACTCTTCTTGAGGCAAATGGATTTGCTTTTAGCATGCAGATCATAGCGGCGTCAGTCAGTACCAATCGAGTGGCTCCGGGATAGCCGTTTGTCAAAGTGGATGTCGTCTTTCGATTGATTCTGCTGTTTAATCGATTCCAGGGATGGATAATGACACAGTGTTAAGTGGGAGAACTATTGAAGAAGAAGGTTTTAATGTTGTTTCGTTAACCCAGATAGCATTCATGGCGACCACCCAACAATCTTTCTCCCATGTCTAATTGAGTTGAAGGAAGCTTCGATCTGGAAGATCCAGACAATTGTTTTCGGGATTTGTAAGATTTTTCTCGGAATTTGTAAGGTTTTGTTCGGAATTTGTAGGGTTTTTCACACGATCCAGGCATTTCAAGATGAAACTTCCTAAATCATCCAGATTTTTCAAAAATTGACCTGGCACCCCTGTTTGCAGCTGCAATACGCCGTTTCACTTCGTCTTCATCGTCATATGTCACTTAAGTGTTCCTTGATAAACAAATTTTCTACAAATTCTAACAGTAACACTAACACCTGCCTACCTCTTCCTCTAACCGCAATCATGTTGTTCGCCTTGGTCAAGTTAATCATCAACAGATCGGCCCATATTTGTATAACGAGAAAAATCCTCGGGCACCATCTAGGATTGTGCTTTTGGGTAAGAAGAATAACCTGCGAAAGATTCAGCTCAATCGATTGAAAATTGAACTGGCGCAAATGAGTTTGTATGGAATTTTCAGGCCAAATAGATGGGAAATTGGATGACTTCCAGCCCTTCGTTCAGAACGTCGGTTGCTTACGCTCGATGTGGCTCAGAATCGATACTCTAAGAAACAAATAAGTAGAAGATCATACAACGATAAAGTTAAGTTTTGAGTTACGCTTTCAGCCAAAGAAAGGAGGAAGATGATCTACACTCTCGTTTACTCTTGGTTTTTATATGCAGATGCAGCACATGTTTGTTGCTAGAAACTTGCGCGCGAGATCATTGGCGACTATGTTATTCTTCATTTCAATTGGGCACTGCAAGCCGCGGTCACAAAGATTTTTTTTTCTAAATTCTTAACTTTTCGTCCTGGCCGTGTTGTTTATAATTTGGAGTTAGCCAAATTTCGTTGGCTTCCATGGGTAGTGTGATTGAATTCGATATAATGTGTTCACCCGCTTGTAAGAGTGCGCTAATTTACGACTAGCTGATGAGATTCTGGAAAAAAACCTCAGTAATGAAATTCAAATATTCCTCTGGGTCGTTCTGAGAGAAATGCTTGTTGATATTTCGGGAGGCTTTCCACTGACGCTCTGGTTGCGGAAGGGGCTTCTAGGAGCAGTTAGTATCGAAACCTGGTAAGATTACGGTATCTGATCTACTGTAGACTGACTGAGGTAGAAAGTATCCTGGGAATCCCACACACAAATTATATTGATAATATAGTTGAACTCCAAAGATTATACTATTTGTTACCGTACGGTAACATTTGGTTTTGTTTAACTGTGATGTGGGACGGTAGGCTCAAATACATTGTAAAGGTAGCAACGTCCAAATTAAATCGGTGGGCGGCTGATGGGCTAACGCTACAAGCGCACCTCGCAATGGATGGGTGGCTGAGCGATCGCGGCAGTCAGGTGGGCGGATGCAGGAAAACGCGGTGCTGATCGACAGTCCGTCAAAAACTGAGTGCTGGTAGGGGCGATGTAACAGCGAGGCAGCTGAGAGGAGGTCAGTAGAGAACAGACGAGCATACCGCGAGGAAGTATCCCCAGAATTTGATTGTCGAACAAAGTGTCCAAGTGGTTTTTTTTTTCGGAAAATATCCGTCCTACGTGTGACAGCCCGACCACTCGACTTGAGACTGTTCGAGGTGGTTTTGCCGACGGGTATTTCGATCACCATTAAGAACCAGTGATTCCCGTTTGACCCAGGCTTGGCATTAGACCCCCAGGAGTTTTGTCGACCGGGCCTCAAGCCGGACACCAAGCCGACCTCGTAGCTCCAGCTACACCATCGGAGCGTTACTCCGTTCCTGCCTGTAACTCCAGTGGGTTCTGAATTCCCCGGGCAGTCGCCCGAGCCAGCAACCATTAGCCAGTAGTTCGTCGCTTCATTGTCACACCGTCTGCGTCTGGCCTCCACACCTTCACGCCTTTTCTCCGCCTGGCACGAGGTGAATCACGGTGGCCAAGGCCGCCGATCCGGCCTCTGATCCAGCCACCGATCTGGGACGCCCGAAGCCGTCCCGCGGGCCATCAAGCTTTTGTTCTTCCACCCGAACGCCAACCGTGGAAGGTCAGAACCGGCACTCATCTGTAACGACCGGTCCATCCGTCTGCGCATACCTCTACGGACTCCCTCGCTGGCGAAGCTGGTTCGCAACCGGCGCCCACGTGTGTCGCCCGGCCCATTCTTCTGTGCGTCCCTCTACGGTAACCTGTGGTGGTTGGATACCACTGCCACCCCGTCATAACCATCACCGCCCGCCGTTGAATACTATCAATAAACCGTAAGTTCATTTCAAAAATTAATTTTAGGACTCCCACATCCGAAGCTCTCCCCTACTAACACGCCCTGGGACCCGGGAGGCAGAAGACGGCCTTGTGTGCCCACCCCGGAAGCGGCCGAGGCTCAGACCAGCCGCTTGGGGCTTAGGCCAGTCCCCGTCTGGGACGGCGCAACTACTCCCGGGGACAAAAAATGTTTCATATTGAACAACTTTGTTGTGACTATGAGCGAACATCTTTAATGGTGATTCTAATGAGGATTTTCAGCAGGCCCGTGCATGCGGAAGGCTAAAAGGAAGGCATTTTTCACGTTCTCGGCCTGGCCTGGAGACGGCCCGAGTTGGATTCTCGAAAAGATCTGATGTAAACTGGTAATGAAATGATTAAACGGTGGACTTCGTAGTCGGAGGTTGGGCTCTGGTGAGTTTGGGTTAATTTCGGAGACGAATCATTCCTGTGAGACTTTTAAAGAAATACTGGTGAAATTTCACCAATGTTTTTGACATATTATGTTTTCGAAATACATAGTATTCAAAGTTTTTTTTTTTTTTAAATTATTCTGAGAAATCTGAAAGACTCTGCTAGGAATCATGATTGTGATTCCATTAAATCACAAGATTTTTCCAATGGTTTATTCAGGATTCCTTTAGAAGTTCATTCTGGGATTGTTCCATAAATTTCACCTGAGATTCCAAAAGTTTTATAAAAACTTCTGAAAGAATTTGTGGGATAACTCCCGGTTCGCACTTCAGCGAAAGCACCCGCGAATGAAGAATTTGGAACACGATATACGTGACGATTAAATTGCTTCGTAAGCCATGATTTTCTGTTATTTGAAATGTTTCATGAAATTGCGAATGAAATAATCAAAGATGGCCTTGGTAATCACGACGTATAATTAGAATTCACGCTGTTACGTGAATCCTCCTAATAATTTATTCACCGCACTAGTTGCACTACTAAAACTCGGTGTTTTATAGTTCAGCAGGGATCGAGTTCCTGAACAAATCGTCAGCTGCACCTGAACAAACACCAAAATGCTCTTCACGGACTGATCAGAGCAAGGAACTGACCACGGAGTACAAATTCGGCCACTTCTTCCGTAAACGACAATCAGGAAACGCTCGACTCACAGGTAATTGCTATTTATTCATAAGAAATAACGACTTTCTATATTAATTTTCTATTTACTTTTCTCTTCCACAGGTACAAACGAAACGAGTACGACGACGTAACACGGCCCACACTGGGGCAGGATTGAAAATACACGGAAAAAACCTCTAGCTCGTCGAGATGTCGAGATACGCACTTGGTGTCTTCAGAGAAAATATTTCTATGAACAAGGTCAATATTCTGAACGGTAGCATATTTTTCTTACGTTATTCGCATAAAAGTCCTATAAGCCATTTTGGCCATCTTTCATTTTAGCGGTATGGTGTCTTCGGCAAAGTTGTTCGGCTATTTATGCTAAAAAAGTTTGCCGAAGACGTCAAATTTCCAAAGCCTACTGTTCTTGAGATATTAGTCGTTTTATAAAATACCTACCTAAAATCGAGTTTTTTCATTAAATTACGTTTGTAAACAAATTTAATGTCCGTTTTCGAGTTATAATAATAAAAAATACTACAATAAAACATATGTAAAATAAATTAGTTGGAAAAAACAAAATATGCATTGATTTTTCATAGAAAGTTCCTGAAAATCACGCAAAATTTATATAGGACGTTCTTGCAGTCGGGCAAGTTCGGGCAAGTTTTTTCATCGGCGATCACCTAAAAAATGCATAAGCTTTCAGGTAAATTTTTTTCACCGACATGATATTTGATGATTTTTTTTAAATAGCGTTCAAAGTTTACTGTTTTGTGTGAATTAGTACAACATTTTTGCACATATTTTACCATGTTGTATGTTGCCAAGTGAACCATGAGAAGTATAAATGCAATCTAGTTACAGGTTTAGTCATTGATAAGCTCCAAACAAATTGTAAAACACAAAAATGTCCGAAACGCTAATAAAAGTGAGTTTTTAGATCATTGAACACACAAAAAATAATTCTATTAAATAAAATTATATAGGATAATGATAAAACCAAGGCTAAATGGCGTGTTTAGGACATTTTTGTGTTTTACAATTTGTTTGGAGCTTAAAAATGACTAAACCTGTAACTAGATTGCATTTATACTTCTCATGGTTCACTTGGCAACATACAACATGGTAAAATATGTGCAAAAATGTTGTACTAATTCACACAAAACAGTAAACTTTGAACGCTATTTAAAAAAAATCATCAAATATCATGTCGGTGAAAAAAATTTACCTGAAAGCTTATGCATTTTTTAGGTGATCGCCGATGAAAAAACTTGCCCGAACTTGCCCGACTGCAAGAACGTCCTATATACATTTTGCGTGATTTTCAGGAACTTTCTATGAAAAATCACTGCATATTTTGTTTTTTCCAACTAATTTATTTTACATATGTTTTATTTTAGTATTTTTCATTATTATAACTCGAAAACGGACATTAAATTTGTTTACAAACGTAATTTAATGAAAAAACTCGATTTTAGGTAGGTATTTTATAAAACGACTAATATCTCAAGAACAGTAGGCTTTGGAAATTTGACGTCTTCGGCAAACTTTTTTAGCATAAATAGCCGAACAACTTTGCCGAAGACACCATACCGCTAAAATGAAAGATGGCCAAAATGGCTTATAGGACTTTTATGCGAATAACGTAAGAAAAATATGCTACCGTTCAGAATATCGACCTTGTTCATAGAAATATTTTCTCTGAAGACACCAAGTGCGTATCTCGACATCTCGACGAGCTAGAGGTTTTTTCCGTGTATTTTCAATCCTGCCCCAGTGTGCGGCCGGCGGATGGATATAGACTAAACTAAAATAACAACACGACCTAGAACACGACCTCGGTTATCACATCCTACGTTTGTGTTGGTGTTGATGTGGCAACGAAGGGGTTTGGTCGCGTTGGCCGACATACCTTTACGCCTTGCATGAATATATAAAATGTTTGAGTAACAACACACGGTTTATTGAATTGTGGACTGTATTAAACCACCGACGTGCGATCCAACGATCGCTACCGACACGTTCGATGATCAAAATTTAACTAAACTCTATTGGTGATTTGATGTTGCATGAAGAAGAAGGCGATTTTCTTTTTATATTTTGTTCTAAATTTTATAGAGGCATTTTAAAATCTGCCCCCTGTGTTATAGGGATAGGGATTTTTCAAAACATCATCACTCTTATTCTTCTTCTTCTTCTTCTTCTTCTTCTTCTTCTTCTTCTTCTTCTTCTTCTTCTTCATGCAACATCAAATCACCAATAAATTTTCTCCTGTTGGAGATGCTGCGAAAGCACATCAATGATACCTTATAGGCTACTTCTCTCATGCTTCATGCAGCTACTCATACAGGGGCGTATAAATTCAAAACCCTAATACAGGTCGGACTCGATTATCCGGAGTCAGGTTCTGGCGCTTCCCAACATAATATCTCGGAAACGAAATGCTGCAAGATGCTGAAATTTTGACTGATCACTAACCAAAGCTATCTTAACAACATGTCAAAATTTCAGCTTCATAGAGCAATCCGTTTCCCGGATATATATTTGAGAAGCAGCAGAACCCGACTCCGGATAATCGAGTCCGACCTGTAATATTTAACAGAATTCCATAATCAACTCTGGAGGATTTCCATAAGGAACATGCGGATAAATCCCAGAGGGAGTTCTTGAGAAGTTCCCGGAAAAAGTTTCTGGTAGATGGAATACCTAGCGAAATTCTAAAGAATTTCTGGAAGGAATATTAGAAAGAACTTCTGAAGGAACATATGAAAAAAAAAATCTTGAAGGAACCCAAAAATAAATTCCTCCAGCAATTTCAATGTTACCAATACAAATAACTATTTTGAAGCCCTGGAGCGCGCCTGGGAAGAACTAGATCCACAGCACCTAAAAAACCTGGTCGAGAGTATGCCGAAGCGCCTGCAGGAGGTCTTGAAGGCCAAAGGAGGACACATCAATTATTGAAAAGCTTTTGTTTCACTTTAATTTATGTTTTCTGTAGCCTAAATGAAGTGGGCACTTTTTTTGTCACTGTTTTTTTTTTCAACACAAATTGATTTTTTTTTCTTTAAGTAAAACTCCTTTTTTTCGGTATTCCATAAGTGAAACTTAAAAAGAATATAAAAAAATAGATAATAAAAAAACTACAGTGTTGAACCAAGTAAATGAGAGAAATAGAATAAACGATGAGGTGGGCACTTTATTTTGCCTATCAGTGTATTTCCAATCAAATATTTTTACAAATATAATTTTTTTAGCAAAAAAATTATTAGTGGGACTATTATGCCTAGAAATGTGGTCCTGTTGGCGAAATTTCTACGCATATCAGTCCCACGATAATAAGTCGTCTCTTTTCACGCTCGATGTGGTCAGTTCTGTACGTTTTTGTTATATTTTTTAATAACAAACAATGTTAGCTTCTCTTATATCATTATAATACTCTCACACATAAGGCTCAAATGTCTCGAGGCAAAACGGAGCCGAAAGACAACATAAGAGTGGCTTCACATTTTAACATCTCTTAATAATCGGGTAAGTAGGAACTAGGTGAGTGAGTTGGTGAATAAAAAGTAGATTAGTGAATTGATGAGATGATGAATGTGGGGTGCTCCAAGAATAAGTGAGTTGGTGAGTGAGTCAATTACGAATTCGAAAAGTTACAGCTTACAGGGAGTTGCCCCGTTAGTTTTAATGTGTTGGTAAGAGAATTGTTAAATTGGTGAGTGTGTGTGGGATAGTAAGTAAATGAGTTACTGAGTCAGTGAGTGACATAGTGAGTAAATGAGTTTGTTGGTTCATGGGTATGTGAGATCTGCTCCGTAGGAGTGAGTGCATTAGTAAGTGAATTAGTGAGCTAGCGTACTTAAAAATCTTTGGAGCTAGTAAGTGCATTAGTAAGTGAATTAGTGAGCTAGCGTACTTAAAAATCTTTGGAGCTAGTAAGTGAGTTATAAAGTGGTAAGGCGTATTGGTGGATATCATCGAAGTGTGACTTCGATTCTCATTCCAGTCTGAGGAAACTTTCCATCAAATGAAGAATTCTTCATTGGGCCACTGGGTGTCGTACACTCAAATCTTCATTAAAAAAATAAGTCGGGGATATTTAAATGTATTCATTACGTAAGTGGATAATTTTTTTTTACTTAAATAGCTCTTCCATCGCAGTTTACGTCGAAATATATACAATACTAGCTGTCCCGGCAAACGTTGTCTTGCCAAGCTGTGGTGGTTTGACAACTGTTGAGCTCATAACGTCACCGCACTCTAGATTGGTTTTATTTCGATCGTGTTGATTTCCTTCCCAGCTCACGAAAATCAGTATTTTAGCAATTTTCTTATTTTTCTAGTTTATTTTCATAACTTTTTATACATATAAACACAGCCACCATGAATACGAATCGAACCGTGCAAGAGTCATGCTTATCGGTTCACCCGTTCGTGAGTTTTGTTGCCTCAAAGGTACATCAAACTCATTTTTATATATATAGATTATCGAAATAAGCAATTAGAACGTTAGGCCAAAAACGTTATAAGGTCGGAAAGGTCATTGGGCCGAAAATGTTGTTGGGTCGAATAGGTCGCCAGGCCGATATATCGTTTGATTGGAAAAACGTCGTGTGACCGCAAAATATTGCTACACCAAAGTATTTATATAGCCGAATAAGTCATTAGGCCAAAAACGTCATTTAACCGGATTGGTCATTGGGCCGAAAAGGTCATGGAGTCGAAAAGGTCTTTAGGCCAAAAATGTCTTTAGGCCGAAAAGGTTTTAGGCCGAAAATGAATTGAGGTCGAAGTTTTGCTGTGCTTGTCGTGGTTTCGTACGCGCTCGAAAGTTTTTTCTTCTCGCGATTCCGCTGACGGTTTGGCCGGTGCTACGCCATCCGGATGGTTCTTCCGCGGGTGAGAAAGTGTGAATGATTGATTTTGAGGAGATTTGTGAGTGATTCGGCGGGTGCTACGCCTCAAGTATTAAAAATTAGTCCAGTGAAATCAAAGTCCAGTGTTTTAAGGTGGAAAGTGCAAAATATTTTGATTGCAAAATGAAAGTGTGCGTCAATAAAAGGTTTTTTCCGCTGCACTTTTTCCGCGATTCCGCTCGTGGTGTGACAGCCGTGTAGTAGTTCCGTGTCGTAGAATTAGTCGTGACCGGGAAAAGTCAAAAGTGCCGATACTCGTCGTTGTTCTCGTGTTTTGTCGTGCTACCGCTACCAGTTGTCCGACAGACGCAGATGGGAAATTTACAATCTCGGGGATCATCAAGAATGACTTCGGACCACACAAGCTAAATGGGTGAGAGCTTTCCAATATTCACCATATTCCATTCAGTATCATTATTTACACATGCCTATATTTCTAAATCATATTTAACACTTATTTGGAGCGTTTGGTACGGTATGTCCACGCATCCCTCCTCCCCTGCAGATTCTAGAATTGCTTCGATGGAAAACAATCGTTTTAACTCGAGACAATTCGAAGAATCATCTTTGCGATAAATACAACGCAGTAGGCCTGGCCGCTTTGACGCTTGCACCATATTATTGATATGCTGCAAGCCTCAATATTGACAAGAAAAGTAATTGGGTCTAATCTAACCTGATTACTTTCCAGGATGCTTTCTCGTACTGGCTGCGTTTGTATTAGATTAGATTAGATTAGATTAGAAAATGAATTGAGGTCGAAAAGGTCTTTGGGCTGAAAAGGTCTTTGGGCTGAAAATGTCTTTGGGCTGAAAAGGTCTTTAGGCCGAAAAGGTTTTTAGGCCGAAAAGGTCTTTAGGCCGAAAAGGTCTTTAGGCCGAAAAGGTCTTTAGGCCGAAAAGGTCTTTAGGCCGAAAAAGTCTTTAGGCCGAAAAGGTCTTTAGGCCGAAAAGGTCTTTAGGCCGAAAAGGTCTTTAGGCCGAAAAGGTCTTTAGGCCGAAAAGGTCTTTTGGCCGAAAAGGTCTTTAGGCCGAAAAGGTCTTTAGGCCGAAAAGGTCTTTAGGCCGAAATGGTATTTTGGCCAGATCTTGGCGAAATGACCTTGTTCTATACCTGAATTATTCGGCCCTAACGTCCTTTTCGGCCTAATTACCTATTCGGCCTAATAAATTCGTCGGCCTAATGACCTTTTCGGCCTAATGGCCTATTTTGCTAATGACCAACGAAGCATACAACTGATTATGCTTTTGTATTAATTTTAAATGACAAGAAATATGTACATACATATCATTGAAATAAAATATGCTTAGAAATACAACAGCCGAAGTTTTCAAAACATTGTGCACCATGCCTTCCTCTACTTCTATGGGTCATATGAACAGGAGCCCCATCAAAGATTGGGAGTTATTTGCCATTAGAGGCTTCATGCTTCATGTATCTTTATTTGAATATGAAGAGTCAGAATGCCGTTGGTAATGATACGTTTCTATATTCATCCTATCCGAAAACAAGCAGTTATTATGTTCACTTTTAATACAAATACATACATTAATAAGAATGTAATGCTTTTGGGCTGTATCTTTTCTCTTACATAGGGTAGCGAACCACTTGGTCAGCGGCCGGTATTTTGGGAACTCTACGCCTTAACTCAGTCAATCCCAAACCAATTGACTTGAGATTTTGTACACGGCTAGATACTATACGTGTCTCATCGTGTTCCAAAAATTGTGTCAATTGGTTCAGAATTGGCTGAGTTATAGAAGAAACGTGCCCAAAATAGGACCCCTGCCGAGATGGGTCCACTTCCTTATAATCTGATGCTCAAGTTTTTTTCTTTATTTTTTTTTACCAAACTGTTCTCACTCGAGAACACTTACTCTTGCTCAGGAATGGTTAATTGCCGAGAGCCTTATAAAACTGACAATAAGTTCAACAGTTCTTGTTGTGTTCATGGTTTCATGGACTGAATCCCAAGTATTCTTGGAGGTAAAAACCACATGTTGTAGAAGAATAGTTGTGCTCAGCTAAATCTCCGATAAAATCAACTAGTATATGTAATGCTTTAATAAATCTATCATAAAAACAAATAAAACCAAATAGAATCAAGATTGTTACTTGGGCTGTGAACACTGTGCGTGTTCACTGTGTAGTGTTTATTTCTGAATGCGCGCAGAAATTGTGCAGTGGGGTTATGACTTGCAGGCTCTTGTGCTGTATGTGATATACATAATGCATGCCCACTGACGCCACCTTTGAGCAAAATTCAGAGTATAACGACTCATCATTTATTAGTTTTTGCTACTTATTTGCAGAATCTTCAATTTTACTAAATAATCTGAATCCTGAATGATTCAAAATTTGTATGCTCACTAGCGTCATCTAGTGACAGAGGTTTGTAAATTCTTGACTTACCAAACATCTTTGCTGAAGATAGTAGAGACGGTAAGAGACTTATTAGGACCCTGGGATATTTGAAGTATAAAATTTGCATACTTAGTGGCGCCACCTATGTGTAGACTCCCGAATCAAATTTTCCATCATGTGGAAGTTCTTGGCCTAGGAAACAACTTTACCGAACACACCATCTGTCTATGTGATCAGGATCTTGAGATATTTGAGATGTAAAATTTGCATGCTCACTAGCGCCACCTATGTGTAGAGTTTCAAATCAAACGGTCCATCATCTGGAAGTAATTGACAAACACAACAACTTTCTCGAAGGCGTCATCTTTCTAAGTGATAAGGATCCACTGATATATGAGATACAAAATTTACATGCTCACTAGCACCACCTAGTGGTGGAATTTCGAATCAATCGGTCCATTATATGTAAGCGCTCGACTTGATGAGCAACTTTCCCGAAAACGTGACGCTTCTACAAGCTCTAGATCTTCCGATATTTTCGTTTGAAGACATTATATTACAAAACTGTTTATGCCAAATAGCGCCATCTGGTGGGGAATTTTCAAAATAAACCAATTCACCGCCAGATAGCGCATGACTTACTGAACAAATTTGCCGAAAACATGAATATTCTAAAACATCAGAATCAAAAGATATAGAGAAATCAATTGGGTGTCCAGTTAGCCTAGTGAGTGGTTAAGGCTATGGATCGCCAATGCGGAGAGGGCGGGTTCAATTTCCGTTCCGGTCGGGAAGATTTTCTCGACTCCCTGGGTATAGTGTATCATTGTACTTACCTCACAATATACAAATTCATGCAATGGCAGGCAAAGAACGCCCTTCAATTAATAACTGTGGATGTGCTCAAAGAACACTAAGTTGAAGAGAGACAGGCCAAGTCCCAGTGGGGACGTTGAGCCATAAAAAAGAAGACGAAGAAGTAGAATATAATTCAATTTGGGGCCCGAATGGACCCCAGGTATACAAAATCGCCGGTTCAACTTTGACATTAGCATTAGCATTAGCATTAGCATTAAGCGAGTCGCACAAATTCGTAGGTGGTACAGTCCTAGACCGCTGTTATGAGGGTTGCCTCCTTCCCGTCCGAACCAAAGCACAAAGATGTGGGTCTAATCTCTGACTCTTAGACAAGACTGACGCAATCCTCCAATGGTCGAGCACTGTCCTGGCCACGTCCTTGCGACTGCTGAGGAATGGGAAAGGATGGTTAGTTTTGGACACCTATGAAAAATGTAGACAACTCTACGATCTCTCAGCCCTAGGTGTCACGGGATTGTTAGGTTCAACTTTGACATGGAATAAAAATCAAAGTATCTCGGGTAGAGGTGAAATACTGACGATCAAAACGTGACATTGGTTTGATTGATATAAGAGATAAAAGATCTGAAAATAATATCTAAAAAATGTTCCTGGAACATCCGAACAATATCAAAATTTGATATTTCAAGATCAAACGAATGGCTCGCTGCTATTGGTTAGATCTTACAAAATCAAAATATGATATGATGATGATGTTCCAGGAGTTAATTTGTGATATTATTTTTAGATCTTTTATCTCTTATATCAATCACACTAATATCACTTTTTGATCTTCATATCAAAATATGCTATTATTGAGCTCTTTTCCTCTACCCGGGATGCCATGAAATCAACTTTATTTTTGCTTAAATAATTTAACTAGGTCTAGTTTGAAGGTATTGAAAAAATAAAGTCAATATGTTATACCCAACTTGTTTGCCATTACTCCAAAATTGCCCAGGTATCCATTAGAGGGTTAAATAAAATCCGCATTGAATTCATTTTAGATTTAATTCATGAAATGCGACTTAGTTGTACATATAACGTTGTTTTAAATTGAGAATTTCGGTACATGTAAAGTTTGTGTCTATACCTTATCCTAGAGAAATCCCGGAGGAATCACTGGAGCAACCTTCGAAAGAATCCCTGCTGGAATCCTGGTGAAACTTCTTAACAAATCTCAGGAAGAGTCCCTGAAAAAAATCATGGAAGAATCCCTGTAGGATTTTCTGGAGAAATACCCGGAGGAATTCTTGGAGTTATCCACAGAGGCATTTCCGAAATACATCCCGGAGGAATTCCATGACATCCATGTAGCACCACCGATGCAACTCATCGAACAAATGATAGGTTAAAATAAAAGCACACCTTTGGAGTATTTAATTCCCAAGGGTGAACTCTTGAAGGAATCCCCAGAGGGAAGTCCTGTAGAGACCACAAACGAATCTCCTGAGGAATTTTAGAAACAAACTTCCGGAGGAATCTTCAGGGGAACATATGGAGGACCAAGCCTAGGTCAGCAAGGATGGAAGAAAATCACTTCAAGCGATAAATGATACAGGATACGAATACTCCAAGATAGCCTTGTTCTTGCAGTAGCATGATGCCGACGTCTCACACCGTGCTCGTATCACAGAGACAATCTATTTTGTCTGCACGAGGACAAGGTCGAGCGATACGTCGAGAAGGAGTTCTGATGGACTGGATGCATCGAACACAAAAGAGAGTCGTGATTCGACTGCACCCACTGCTCCAGGACCAACAGCGGATATAAAACGACAGCAACTACGAGACGAACTTGGACAGACCCCATGTCCCGGCACCGAATACCAAAGCTGCGGAATTCCTATCGGTTAACAAGCGCTGTAGCAGTAAGCATCCTAAACCAGCATATTCTGCCACAGTACTTGGAGGCCGTACAGAACCTCGAGGATCTGCAGTTTACGGTGTATTCAGCTGCGGTGGCGGTTGTCAAGACGCTGGGATTACGAACGCGCTCGCAAGGAGACGGTGCAGGTCGCACACGCCCCAGCACACAAAAACCCGCGTGGATGCGACGTTTGGAGAACCGGATCGCTACATTGCGGATCAAGATTAGTCGATTAACACACAGTACAAGCAGGGGAATCGATCAACGAGGCTAGTTCGTTATGTTGCTGAAATTGTGAAGCCCACAGAACTCCGAGATCTCACAGAAGTCAACATTACGGAGATCTTCGACACCCATGTACAGCGGCTGAGTGCTCTTGCGAAACGATTGCGGCGTTTTGAGAATGGTCGAAGCGGAAAGAACAAAACCAGATGATCAACATTGACGAAAGGGAGCTCTACAACTGCATCCGAAACGACAAGCCTTATTATGAACAGGGGAGATATCGAGATGTAGAACATCGGCATGTGGAGAGTCGACTGTATTAATGATGAATGTAAGTTGTCAAAAGCGCCGAAAAGTAGTAACGTTTCAGCAATTTTGTTTTATTTATCACTAAGTAGACCATTTCATTGTTTTTTTTTGTCACGTGATTAATTGACGTTTCCAGAAAGACACTTTGCGCAACTGAGCTTATTTTTTGCATTCTTATGGTTTATGAGTATACCCATAATAATCAAGGATTACAATTATGCTAAAAAGAAACTATTTTGAACAAACATATTCGGACAAATGAAAAGCTTAGAACAAGCCTGCAAGTGATACGGGAAGTACCCAACACTGAGGTTATGGCGTCCCATGCGGAATGTGGTTGATGGTTTTATGAAACAGGTCTTCTCTCGTCTAAAATTGTGATTGCGATTACCACCTTCAGTACTTCGACCAACCGCACTCGGGGTCCTAAAGTACGTACGTATGTACTCGGGAAGCGCTCGCCTTCTATGATAGATTCCTGTAGTTTAGTTATCCTCTTTATCGTTTGGCGAGCATCTGCCAATCCCATGTTGCTCCGTTCGTACCTCGCTTCGTCTTGACTCGGATCTTCACATAAAGATAAGGTAAAACACTTTTTGCGCGCAGCCCCAGATAACATCAATATGAATGATTTGTATATGAGTTTCTTCACCTCTCTTAGTTTGGCTCGCACTGGGTTCTGTTCGTAGTAGCCTCGAGGAGGAGCAGAAGGTGATGTGATTGGTACAGAGCGCCTAGCCCTGGTAGAGTAACTTCTTTCCAATAGTAGTAATTGAACTTTGGGGAGCCACGCTGATCGAAGGATGCTGTGTGTTTGTGGATGATACCTGAATTCAAACGTAATAAACTGACTCAAACCTCGAGCATACCTTTGGAAGATCGTGCCCTTAACGCTATGAATTAGATGACTGCATTGCCTGCATTTGCTCACAGAGTAGGGACGTTTTTGTGTACAAATGATGAACTTGCAACTGGAATTCGCGCTAGAATGACTGCACACATTAAATCCAAACTTTGCCGGTACATGATTACACGTCCCCTAAAATCATCATCCGCAGTTCTGAGAAATGGCTTACTTTGTTGGCAGAAAGTTTCCAGAGTTTGCGAACAAAGACGAACGCTGGAAAACCCATCCTCCCGGAACCATCTCGACTCGGGATTTGGGAGCCTCCCAGCAGCAGCAGCAGACAACAACGACCACGAAAACGATGACGGTGGCGGCGGCCGCGTAAATTGGGCTGAACCGGCGGCAGAGAAATATGTTTGCAAATGCGGTTGGTCCGCCGTACGTACCAGGAACGATTGACTCAGCCGTGAAATTGCACAATCAGAGATCCTTCTGCTTCCCGCGGGTTGGAGCAACAACGTGGATGAGTAATTCCCTTTTTCGGCGACCTTGCTTGCTGCCACCGCGCCATCGCATGGTCGTGAAGGTTGGGATTTTTCTTGATTGCCAATCGGCGCTCGCTCAGTTGAAGAGTGGTCTGTCTGTAATCAATCTTGCCGACCGAAAATTGCCCACCCCGAATCGAAATGAGCAAGCCATGAGTCGAGTCGCTTCCTGACATAAGACGCATATCTCACCCGCCGCACACTTCGATTCACAACGCAGTCGATCGGTCGGTCGGAAGTTGACACTAGTCGGTTGGAAAAAGAGGCTTACTTTGGTTCAGGCACATGAAAATGGAATCCTGCCAACGCCAAGCCAACTCCGGCTCTCGTTCATCGTTCGGATGTTCGGCTGCTCCGGGGGATGTGACAGAAATTGTGCTAATAGAGGAAGTTTTAATGCTGATTTAATGCTGACACTGATTTAAACGGGGTCTAGCCCGGGCTTTTGATTGCCTTGCGCCCGCCCGCATCCGTTTCGTCCAGAACCAACACCGGCAGGAAATTCAATCCTTTAATTAATTAAAGGGGAAACACTCTGGTACTGGCGCTGGTGGATCCTATGTCTATGTTTCTGTGCAATGCTCGGTGATTCGGTGATTTGCCTGCATCATCATCATCGGCAGCCGAGTAATTCTCCATATGAGCAATAAACGGATTCGTAACGCTTGAATCGAGTATGAGGAGATACCTACTGTACGTTCAGCTCTATGAAGCGGTGACACACAGCACAACGAGTATCATCTGTCGTAGGGATTAATTTACGGTTTCCATTCCAACGTGAACCGCGGGTAGAGATGTGCGCCGTTTTGAAATTAGTAGGCGGCGTCTTTTGCCATTTCTTGCAGATTGCGGTGGCGACGTAGAACGTCGTGACAATTACTCATTACATTGGTCATGTTCACACAACAAAACAAGCTGGTGCTCCGATGTTTACATTCATCCTGGTCATTCTCTAGCTATACTAGCTGTTTCTGCTGCCATAACAAAACCATCTGTTTTTGCCTGGATCTGCGATGGAAGTCGAAATACTGTTGGAAATGACAGATTTGTACGATTTTCAGTCGATTTCAATTTCGTCTTGAAAGTCTGATTACCGATACGAAGCGGCCAAGTATTATTTCACTACTCAAATTCCTTCGGTCCTGAACTAGAACTTGCGAAGCTTAAATTATTCTGATCACTTGATTGCACGGAGAAAACAAAGTACCCAAATATGAGTTTGTTTCATCCAACTTCGGGGTTGCGTGCGGGAACCCATATTTGAGTTCGTGGAAGCGATGTTGAAGTGAGTTTTTTACATTTGATCCCGTGCGGCAAAGTACCTACAGGCTAAGTTTTTTTCACCCAACTGCTAGTTCAAAATACTTAAATTTGAGATTAATGCTGTTTACTCAATTTTGGCTTCCCGCACCGTACTGTCAAAGTTGAGTTGTTTTACTCTTCGCTCTCTGACAACAACAAAGAGAGTGGATGAGAGAGAAGACAAAAAAGAACTCAAAAGAGAGTTTAAAAATACTCAAATTTAAGTACTCGAGTTTCTCCGTGTGGATAATTCAATCCTTCAAAAGTGTTACTACCGTCTACCCCCGTTGGTTGGTTTGAACGACACCTCATTCAAACCAACGGGGTTCATTTTTAGTTTGAACTTCTAGCAACCCTGTCAGCGACAAAAAAACACACGGCTGGCAGCCTTATTTGATGTTTTGTTTTAATTCTGCGTTCTGTTTCACCCCGTTCCATTAGTAGAATGACGTTTGAACCACTTTTAATTTGAACGATGTGCAGATTAGAGGGGGTCAAATTAAAAAGTGTTCAGATTAGATGAGGTCAAACCAACGCACAGTGGGAAAAATCGACCCAAAAAACGGATCTTTTAACGCCGCTGGTTTCGGTACGTGAAGTTGATCATTTCTGACGTAAAAAAATACGAGAAATCGATTGGTGCTAATTTCATTCACCGCACGGCACGGGAAGTGGTCCATTTTGCCCCATTTTGCCCTTTTTTCATAAAAAAGAAAAACAAAATGTACTTTCAAACAACTAAGACGACTGTAGATCATTGAAAATAGCTGCAGGTGTAATTAGAAGTTTATAGAAATCATAAAAATACATGAAAGATCCTTTTAAATGCTTGCTTATTTTACCCTATATGCCCCAACAACTGTCACATATTCACAATTTTTCCTAATTATGAATAGGTTTTTAATGTTACTGACTTAAAGTTGATTTGTTTGGCATAAACAAAAAGCGGTAGATCGTTTAGCACCAGAATAATCTTCGGGAGTTGTCCAATTTGCCCCATTTTGCCCTATTTTCATGGAAAAATGAGATTTATAATCTACTAGCTGACCCGGCAAACCTTGTATTGCCCATTTTAAATGTGTTTTTACAATTATCTACCGCAGTTTTTATTATTTTATTGTGTTGTTTTTGAAATTCGCATCTCATCCATCTTTAAGTTTTTCTTTTTGAATAAATTATGCATTTGATTTTCCCAACTTTCTATACATCTAAACATAGCCACTCTGAAATCGAATTGAATTGTGTAAAAAATCATGCCGACCGTTCTAATATTTCATCGACTACAAAGGGTATGCAAAGTCAGTTGTGTTTGTAATAGAACGTCGTGTATGTATAATAGAACAGATTATCTATCAGAACATGCTTTTTACCCGAACAAATTTTATATATGGTTTCATTTTTGTTAAGAACCCTTTCATTACAGTATTCAATTCCTGGAGAAATCTCTGGATAATACCTGGAGACATGTCTGTGCGAATTCCTTCAGGAATATATAGAGAAATTCCTTGAGAAATCTCCAGAGGAACTCCTGGAAGAATTTCTGCAAGATTTTCTTGAAGAATCGCTGGAAAACTTTCAGATAGAATCCCTGGAGGAATTCTTTAAAGAATTTCTGGAGAAATTTCTCAAGGAATCCCTAGTGGAATTTCTACAGAAATTTCATGAGGTATCTCTAGAGAAATACCTGGAGGAATCACTGGAGGGATTCCTCGAGGAATCCTTAAGAAATCTCCAGAGGAACTCCTGGAGGAAACCCTGACGAATTTCTATTAGTAATTTCCAGAGGAATTTCTGGAGGAATTCCAGAAAAAAAATCTTAGAATAACATCTGGATGAATTATTGGAGGAATATCTGGATGAATTATTTGAGGAATCATAAGAGGAATTCCTGGAGGAATCTCTGGAAGAATCTTTAGAGGAATTCCAGGAGAAATCTCTGTAGGAATCCTTGGAAGAATAGCTGGAGGAGATATTTCTGAAAAAAAAAATCCTCAAGGAAACCCTGGAAAAATTCCCGTATCAATCCCTGGAAAAATTTCTGGAGGAATTACTAAAGAAATTCTTGAAAGAATTTCAAAAAGGAATCCGTGGAGGAATCTGGATCAATCCCTGTATTAATTATTGGGGTTATTCCTGGAGGTATTCTTGGTGGCAATCCTGGAGGGAATGCCTGGATAAAATCCAGAATTCTTGAGGTAAATTCTGCAGGAATTCCTGAGTTAATATCTGCAGGTATTCCTGGGGTAGTTCCTGGTGGAATTCTTAAAGGTATTCCTGGAGGAGTCCCAGACTTAAATCCTGAAGGAATGCCTTGATGAATCCCTGGAGGAATCCCTATAGAAATCCCTGGACGAATGCCTGGAGGGGTTTCTAAAGGAATTCCTGGAGGAATTCCTAAAAGAATTCGTTGCGAAATTTCAAGAGCAATCCCTAGAGGAGCTCCTGAAGGAATTCCACCTGAGAGAGTTTCTGGAGAAATCTCTAGAGAAATTCCTTGAGCTATCTTCTAAGTAACTCCTGGAGAAATCTCTAGAGAAATCCCTAGAGAAATTTCTGAAGGATTTTCTTGAAGAATCACTGGAGAACTTTCAGGAGGAATTCTTGGACAAATTCCTGAAAAAAATCCTGGCGGAGTTCCTGGATGAACCCCTGGTAGAATCACTGGAGGAATTGCTTGAGATATATCTAGAGTAACTTCTAGAGGAATATCTGGGCTTTATATAGGAATTCCTTGACGAATAACTGTAGGAATTTTTCGACGAATCCCTGAAGGAATTGATAGAGGAATCCTGGAACAACTTCTGAAGGAATTTCTGGAGTAATCACAAGAAGAGTGCTTGGAGTCATTTTTTAAATAATCCCGAAAGTTGTTCCTGGAAGAAACTCACATAAGGAATTCCCGGGTGATTTTCTGAAGAAACCCCATGAGGATTTCCTTAGGGAATCACAGGAGAGTTTTCTTTTTGAATTCCTGGAAGAATTTCTGTTGGATTCGCTGGATAAAAAAAAATCTGAAGAAATCCATGTCTGCAATAATTTCTAGATGAATTATTGAAGGAACAATTGCATGGACTCCTAAAGGATTTTTTTGAATAAAATTTTTGAGGAATTTCCGGATTAATTTTTGAATATTCGCTAGTAAAACTTTCTGAAAGAATTTCTGCTAGATATTCCTGTAGAAACACTGCGAATTTCAGATGGAATAATTGGAGCAATCTCTAGTGAAATTCTGAAAGTCATCTATGAAGGAATACCTGCAGAAATACTTGGTGCAATTCTCGAAGGAAACCGCGAAAACAGCACTGGAACAATCACTTGAGGAACTTCTAAAGATTTTCAAAGAACAAACCGCCCCCCCCCCCCTCCCCCTAGAGCGTTACGTAATTTGTGGACTGCTTCTTATCAAAATTGCTTAAGGTCATCGCACGGTTGTTTGCGAAAATCCATTAATGGGTGAAAACACCCATTTTTGATAACCCGGGGTTGATAAGAAATGGGTAAAACTTCACCCATTTTTGTGAATATTGCAGGGAGGAGTTGTTCTGACTTTCCATAATGGATAATGATTAATGATAAATAGGGTGACGAAGGGAATTATCCGCAGGTTTGTTCACTTCGTCATGGGGGTTTTGGTGGACCAATTTACCTGAAACTCGGGGATATAGCGCAGCTTGGTTGGGAAGGATTTAAGGCCAACTCTGAGTTCAACAGGTTTCAAAAAAACCCATGACGAAGAGAACAAAACTGCCAAAAATACGTAAGTTCCCCTATTAAATGTATTATGGATGTAAATTCGTTTTCCAAAGACTCGTGCACCAACAGTAGGAGGCCAACAATGTTACTCCAAACTTGAATCCGGCAGATCCTCAAGAATCCATTCCATTTCGCAGTGTTTCAGGTTCGTGTTTACTAATACCTACCTCCTATGCTTTCCTGCTTCGAACAGAAACGGCGAAATTTGATGCTGTTCTGACCTCGGTTCTGTGGTTCCGACAGCATTGAAAATGTCATCTCGTGTAGTATTCTACTGAAAACATTGAGGCCGTTACAGAAGCAAAAAATGGTTTCGATTGCAAAGTACTAACCTGAGAAGATAAATGTATTCATGTAATTATTGTTTGTATCACAATAGCCCTGGATAGCTTCAGGAGCTGACTCATTCAGTCCGTCGTCCTTAATCCGATTTTGCCACTGACACCCGGGGTCAAAAAAGCTAGCATCCGTGGCAAAAGCAATTGACGTGGTTCCGAGATGTATGAAACAGTTTCAGCAGGTTTCAAACACAACCATTATTTGTTTCATGCTACCGGCGCTACCTGTCCCGCCAAACGTCGTACTACCTGCCTACTGTGTTTTTTGACATGCAGCTGCATAGGGACGTCCCCTGCGAAGTCATCTGTGTGGGAGCCCCCCGTTCCAAAGACCGGAGAGGTCTCACACCAGGCTAAGAACCTTCCCCGGTCCCAAACCCCCCTGCACCTTCTTGAACCTCCTACCCTGAGTGAGTAGTATCGGTGTTTGAAAGTAACGCATTCCGTCTAGTCTGTTGGTTGGCACCCACGGAATGTAATACCGTATCCCTTCACAACGGTATCGTAAAACGATTGTGGGTTTCGTTATCCTGATCATCGTCGATTCACCATCGCGATAGCTGTGGACAAGAGTGCTGCTTGATTCAGTAAGTATTTGGTGTAGTCCCACCGTAAGAGGAACGCCACACTAATCGTGCTGCCAATTGGAGGATTGAGCTGATACCAACATTTGGTGGCTCCAAAGAGGAGGAGCCACCAAGCCACCAACAGTGCTTCAGTTGGATCCGATGTGCCTTGGGTTAATTGAAGTCCATTTTCCGTTGGAGTTCTGGTAGAATTGTAATCATCCATGGCAAATTTCTTCAAGATCTTTCTGATACTGGTCTCTTGAGAAAGTTCCATTCGTCCTTGTTTGCTGTCGTACGTAATCTTTATACCGAGGAAGTGCTCCGCTTCTCCACAATAGTTCATCCGGAAGTAATAGAATAACTTCTCTTCAATTCTTCGATTGTTTTCAAACGTTCTCCCATAATCAGCAGGTCGTCGACATATAGGATCACATAGACCACGTCGCTCTCCAAATCGTGTTGTGGTCGTTTGAAACCAAGCTTCAACAAGACGTCATTCAGCTTCTCGTTCCAACATTGCGGGCTCTATTTCAAACCGTACAAGAACTTCCGACTGTGGAACACCAATCCTGGATCAGCTTAAATGCCATCAGGAACCACTATGAAAACGTTTTTTTTTTCAGTTTCCCGTGTAAGAAAGCAGTTTTGACGTCCATTTGGTGAATCAGATATCCTTTTTGCAATGCCACCGCTAGTACAACCCGAATTGTCGTCAATTTGGCCACTGGTGCGTACCTCTCGTGGTAATCGACTCCTGGCTCTTGTAGAAATCCCTTGACGACCCCGTACAACAAAATCAAACTGCAAGAAAACGATCTCGGACTGCATGAAAATCCTCCAATCTCTCGGTACTCTACACATTGACAAAAACTGTTTGGGAACCACTGTTACATTTATTGAACGACACTACAAATGTTACATAAGCTACACATGAAATCACAAAACGCAAGGCTTTGTTCAAAGGAAAGGATTGGTACTTACATGATGGGCTACAACTCGTGAGACTACGCCGAATGAAGTATCCGCCTCCACTGGCCTCGGTCCTGGGCCAATCGCTTCCAGTCACCCTGAATGTTTAGAGCCCATAGGTCCTCCTCAACTGCAAAAAGCCAACGTGTGCGCGGCCTACCACAAAACCGACGGCCCCTTCCTGGTTCTCTGCTGAATATGGTTTTAGCTTGTCGTTCCTCCGGTATACGAGCTACGTGCCCAGCCCACCGCAGCCTGCCGTGTTTTATTCGCTATATCCATCTCTTTATATACTTGGTACTATGCGTGGTTCATGCAGTGCCGAGTATTGCTCACAGCACTTTACGTTCAAACGCTCTCCGATCAGCTTCTCTGAACGTCCACAATTCATGGCCGTATAAAGCGACCAGAAGAATCAGTCTTGTACAACGCGAACTTTGTCTTCGTTTGCAGCCTAAGGTACTTCAGCTTGTTTCACAGACCGAAGCTTCGCCGGAAAACCATGTTCGATCATAATCTGCCATAACTCGTTTCTCTTCACCGAATCGCACGCCGCCTTGAAATCAAGTCTGCAAGTTGTACTCCCGAAATTTATCGATAATCTGCCGCAGGGTGAACATCTGATCCGTCGTTGATCGGCCCTCATGAAAACCCGCCTGATATTCGTCGACAAAGGACTCCTCAGTCGGCCTCAGCCTGTTAAACAGAATTCCGGACAGAATGTTATATGCTGAATTGAGAAGTGTTATCCCTCTGTAATTTGCGCACTCCAGTCGATGCCCTTTTTTGTATAGAGGGGAAATGGGACCATCCAGTCAATTATTTAGCAGGCAGTTCTTCCTTGGAATATTCAATATAATACGGTGTAAGAGTTGATACAGCTGCTCACTACCGTGCTTGAGAATCTCGACCGGGAGTTCGTCCTTCCCAGCAGCAGGAAATGATTTGTACACATTTATTTATTCTTCGATCTTTCCTATCTTCATGTTTGCCTAGGTCTTCCTTTCCCTTTCCTTCCCACTCATTCGCTAGCAATACTTCCCTAATGTGGGTTGGTCTACGTCATTCCCCTCTTTGCTGCCATACTACTAACGCACAGCGACGTCGAACACACTACACTCAGATTTTGTTATACACGGTGCCACCCACGTCCACCGCAATTTATCTGTTATCTTTCAACCAATGAAATTCTTTAATTAGCTTACGATATACCGTAACTGCGCACACAAAATGAACTCAATCGGATGTAAAGCTGCCGAAAAATCGCAGTGGGCGTAAAGTACCACTCGACGCCATCTTCGCCAGTGAACAGGCCATCAATTCGGGCTTGAGAAAACTTCTTAACCGAAAGTAATTGTTCTCGCAGTTCCGGAATGAAAATATCGTTCTTCATGCGGAACTCCACATTCTTGTTGGACAGCCCGTTCAATTGTCGAACCGACTTGTCAATCAGGGACACACCTTCTGTCGAGATTTCAACGATGAACGGTTCCTTAAAGCTTCGCAAATGGCTTGACTCTAGGCTTGACTCGTTAACCAGGTGGTCACTGCAGCCCGAGTCTACGCAGAACGAGATCCTTCCTCCATTTGACACATTCGGTTGTTCGGTTATTTCCATAAAAGCGACTGTCTTCCTATCATTGGCGTATCTAGGATTTTTTCCTAAGGGGTGCCTAGGGGGTGCCAGTTTAAGTGGCTTCCAGGTTGTTTTGTTTTTTTTTTGTAAAAGGAAATACCGATCCACCCTCAATTTCTTAGTATATGTAATGATATATTGCGTCGCGGGAAAAATCAGACCGCAAATTTAAACGCGCTATACATATTTTAAAGAACATTTTGTTTTTGAAAATCCGAACCATTGCAACAACAACAACAAGTACATGTACTGATTAAACACTTTCCCCGCCATGTGAGGTTTGAAAACTTGATAACTTGATTGCGTATAATAAATGGAATTTGTATTTTCAGTTTGAGCAACAATCTCTTTGTTTTATAGATTGAAAACAATCAGGTCCGTGAGATTACGTTTTCACATACAAAATTTGGACTCGATTATCCTTAGTTCCGTTCTAAAGCTTCACGAACATATTATCAATCCAGTTGAAGCCCGGAATTTGGAGCGAGCGAACTTCGATTTTTTTCTTCGGGAGTCTGATGCTCGCACCAAATTCCGATTTAGCTATATGAAGCTGAAATTTTGACTTACTTAAAACCAACATTGTAGTAATAAGTCAAAATTTCAACTTCGTACATTTTGGATAATCGAGTATGATACAAGGAATTTATGCTTTCGGCAAACATTGTTTCGGCAGTTCTTCAGGGAATATTCCCGGCAATTTATTTGGAAATTGTTTAGCAATTTATTTCTCTCATTAATTACATTGGATATGGCAAATTTCTTCGGTAATATCTTTGGATCCCTTTCGGCAATTTATTTAAGAATTTATTAGGTAATTAGTTTGGACTTTGATACTTAACACCTTTCACGCATCCTTTGAAATTTTCATAGGGAAATTTCTTCGGTTATTCCATTAGGAGTTTATTTGGCTTTTTATTTCATTAGCAAATCCTTTAAAATGTTTTCTCGGGATTTCCTTCGCCAATTTTTTAGTAGTATTTCAAGCATTGTTTTGTTAATTTTAGCAATACTATTGATATTTGCTTTTTAAAATTCTCCAGGCAATTGCTTTGGGGATTCCTTTAGTGAAGCCTTTGGTAATTCATTCGACAATAACTCTAAAATCTTCCTCACATTTTTTTTGGAAATGTCTTTGGCAAGTCATTGGAGCCGCTCTAGGGGGAGGAGGGGGAGTATCATCGAGCGTTACGGTCCATACAAAAAATTTCGGGGTTTCATACAAAAAAGCGTTACGGAGGGGTGAGGGGGGTCGAAAAATGCCGATTTTAGCGTTACGTAATGAATGGATGCAGCCATTCTACTTTTTTTTAATTTTCGTCAATTTTTTGGACTATTATTATCTATGCTATTCGGTATTCCTTCGAAAACTCCTTCGGAAATTCTTTCATAAATCGCGGTACTTTAAAAATTCTGTCACGGTGATTCAACGGCAATTACTTTTAAAATTCTTTCTAAATTTTCTTAAGAAATTCTTTTGATGATTTCGGAATTTTGTTTTAGAATTGCTTTGTTTTTTTTGTGAATGTTTGTGGAAATTTTTATAGAATACTAGCTGTCCCGGCAAACTTCGTCTTGCCGTTTTGTTGTGGTTTGACCACGGGTTTGACACTTGTTGAGCTCAAAGTAGCACCGCACTCTAGATTGGTTTATTTCGATCGTGTTGATTTCCTTCTCAGCTCATGAAAAATCAGTACTTTATCATTTTTTTTATTTTTCTGATTGATTTTCGTAACTTTTTGTACATATAAACACAGCCACAATGAATACGAATCGAACCATGCAAGACTCATGCTGATCGGTCCACCAGTTCTTGAGTTTTGTTGCCTCAAAGGAACTGCAAACTCATTTTTATATATATAGATATTATTATTTTCTTCAGGAATTTCTTTGGTTATTCTTAGATGAATTCTTTGGTAACTTTGAGAGTTTTAATGTAATTTTAATGGCATTTTTCCGGCAATTTCTTTGGGAATTTGTCAGGAAGTTTTTCGTGAGTTTCATAGAATTTTCTTTGAGTAAGTCGAGTTGAGGATGTCTGAATTTCCAGTTCAGCAATTTTCGGAAGCAATAAATATAAATACAATTCAATCATAAAGAATTACAAAAAATACGATAAAATTGCCTGAGAAATTTTCAAAATAACTGAGAAAGAAATAACTGAAAAAATTTCAGAGAAATAGCCATTGAAATTATAGGACAAAAAATCTTAAGAAATTTCTGATAAAATTCTAATGAAGGTACCGCAGATTTTTTTTTACAAAAAAAAACAACTATGCCGAAGGAACCCTCAAAGCTATACTGCGGTTTAGCGAATGCGAAGTCGTGGGTTTGAATCCCACCAACATTTTTTTTTTCACAAATTCACATCTCAATTAATCAATTAGCAACATTCTGTGCCTTCAAATTAATTACAAGTTTTCCCCGGACTTCATTACAGGATTTCTCTGGAAATTCCAAATATTCTCGAAATTCGTTTAGGGATTCCTCTAGAGATTTCTATTGGGATTCAGCTGGAATTCTTTGAAGAGGGCTAAGAGGAGTTCCAGGAGTAATACCATGATTATTTTCTAGAGAAATTAATGAATAACAATTCTAGAGGAATTTCTGGATGTGTCTAGTATGTAAAAAAATCCTTTAGGATTTTCAGGAGGAAACAACGAAGGTATTTTTGCAAGGCTCCTAGGAAGATTGCCTTGAATAATCCCAGCAAGTTTTTTGAAGTAATCCCTGGAGAAATTCTTAGAAGAATCCCAAAAGAGTTTCTGGATGAGTTCTAGAAGGAATTGCTGGAAGAACCACAGCAGGAATAGCTTGAAAAATCCAGCTGAAATGCCTGGAGGAAGGCCAAGAGGAGTACCTGGAGGAATTCCATGAGAAATTTATGAGAGAATCCTTGGATAAAATTTCTTGGATAAAAAATTTTGGAGGAATCACTGGAGAGCTTCTGAAGATATCAAAGGAAAAGTCTCAGGAGGTATTCTAAGAAGCATTCTGGATTTTATCATTGTATAAATCTCAGCAGGAATCCTAGGAGGAATTGCTGGAGGAAGCTATACATGAAATTCTAGAGAAACCCCATCAGGAATGTCTGGGGGAATCCAAAGAAAAAATATTTGGAATAACTAGAGAAGTCCCTGCAAAGACCGGTAGAGATATTCTAGAAGAATCTATAGAGAAGGCCCTGAAGGAATAGCAGGAGGAATTTCTGAAGGAATCTCAGGAAGATTTCCCGGGTGAATTTGATTCGTATAGGAATCACTAGAAGAATTTCTTAACGTATAATTGTAAGAATTTTTGGAGGAATTGCTGGAAGAATCGCAGGAGGAGTTTGAAGTATTCTTGGAGGAAGGCCAAAAGTAGTTTCTGCAGGAAATCCATGATGAATTTCTGGTGGAATCTTTGGATAAAATCTCTGAAGGAAATCCTGGATGAGTCCTTGGAGAAATCCCTGGTAGAACAACGAAAGGAATTTCTGAAAGAATTCTAGGGAGATTGCCTGGAAAGATCCCAGTAAAAAAAAGCCAGGAGAAAGCGCTAGAAGAATCCGTAGCATAATTTCTGTAGTACCACAGTTAGTTTCGCGAATTGCTTGAGGAATCCCAGCTGAAATATCTGGAGGAATATTCCTAGAATTCCGGGAGGTATCACAGAAGTATTTTTGTGAGAAGTCCTAGAAACAGGAATACCAGAAGTTCCTCTAACAAATTCGTTGAGGAATATCTACAGTTATCCTTGAAAGGATCGATAGAAGTAGAAGGAGGAATCCCTGATGGAATCACAGGAAGATTTTCTGGAGAAATCTCAGGAAGATTTCCCGAAAGTATTGCAGCAAGTAAGTATGCCAGGAGAAATTCCTAGAAGTATTTCTGAAGGAGTCCTAATAGGAATTGCTTGAAGAATTCCAGCTGGAATTTATGGACAAAAGTCAATAGAAGTTCTTGGAGAAATCCCCTGTGGAATTTCTGGAAAAACCCTTGAAGAAATCACTGGAAGAATCACCGAAAAGATTTTTAGAAAGAACTACTTTAGTACAATTCCTGAAGGTATTACAGTGAGAATTTTTGGGGGAGTTCTTAGAGAAATTACTGGAAGAACCGCAGCATGAGTTGCTTGAGGAATCCTAGCCACAATTCCTGGAGGAATGCCATGAGAAATTTCTGAAAGAATCTCTGAACAACATCTCTAAAGGAATTCCTGGAAGAATCACCGTCGGAACTGCTGAAAGGATCCCAGGAAAATTGTCTTGAATAATCCCACCAGGAACTCCTGAAGGAATCCCAATAGAAATTTTTAGAGAAATCCCTAGAAGAATTCCGAGAAGTATCATAGTAAGAATTTCCAAAGAAATTCTAAGAGAAATTGCTGGATCAATCTCTGCAGAAATTTCTAGTATGCAAAACCCCATCAAGACTGCCTGGAGAATCCTAACGGAAGTTTATTGAAGAAAAATCGGGAAGAATCCATAAAGGAAGCCTAAAAAAATTACTGTATGAATAGATAGAGGTATTTTAGGAGGAATCCATGGAGAAGTCTGTTGATTGTTCTTACCAATATCCAAAACGTAAAAATGTACATAAGTAAATTCGGGAGTGCTTTAGTTTTGTTTAAATGTTCCATTAATAAAAGCTTGTAATTGTTGTGTGAAGTTTTAAATCACACTGACAGTCACCTGTAAATTCTAGAGGGTGCCAAATTTGTTCTAGGGGGTGCCTGGCACCCCTGGAACCCCCCCTAGCTACGCCAATGCTTCCTATTCCCGACCGCAGAATGAGCATTTCCGTCGGATTTTTTCAAGGGATAGATTTCTTGCACCGGTGACACTTACCATGGAATTCCCGGGTGAATTTCTTCTTGTCAAGCTTTTTCCCTCCAACGAAAGCCGCACCTCTGTCATCACTAACGCAATCCTAACGATCGACCCGCTTCGACTCTTCAGCTAGCAGCCGCTGCTGCTTCGCTGTTTCTCGTCAAGGCCCTCGAGCGCTGGCAGCAGGGGGTCGTAGCTATCCGGTAATGTCAGAAACAGTTGTGACACCAAGTCTCTCTCCTTCAGCTTGGCACCAGCAGACTTCAATTGCCGGATAAGGTCGTCGAACGCTACGAAATGGTTTCGCATGGATGATCCCTTCTGCATGCGTAATGTTGCGAGCTGCTTTCACAAAAGGCTTTCAGGGCCTTCCACAGCAACCAAGCGGTTTCCTTCTCCCGGACTACTTCCAAGCATTACCCCGATAATAATCCGACTAGCAACGACTTCACCTTCCAGCTGGTCCCACTTCGCTCTTGACGCATCATGTTTAGCTGGAGCTTCCGCCTTCAACATCGTGGATGCTTCCGCCGCATCCAGCTTGACTCGGAACTTCCAATTTTCATAGTTTGGTCCAGTCAGCTGCGGGATGCCAGAACCTTCTTTAAAAGATGAGCCCATAAGAGGAAGCTCTCTTCGGTTGGCCGAAAGAATAAAACGGAGCTTGAATAATTCAAACCCACACAAGCCTTCAATGTAGTGGAATGACCTTATAACAACTGTCATGATGGAGAAGCTACACACTTAATTTAGATTGCAACATGACTTTGAAATTTCTAATTTTTCCCGCACAACTTGTACTGCCCAATGTCGCAATCTTTAGAAAAATGAGGAATTTCAAAGTCATGTACCTAAAACCGCTAAACCCGACAGTTACAGTTAGACCTGTTACCCTTAAGACTCTCTTCAGAGGTGCTCACTCTCCCTCAGGGTCGGCTTCTGACGAGGAACGCTGATCAAGAAAGCAAAACGCACGGTCTCCTACTCTACACTATTATTTATTAGGGCACTCTACTTACAATTGTGTATGTGTGGGTGGGGGGGACCACGTTGGCCGGCCGGCGGTGGATCGATCGGGGAAATCAAGCAACGGTGGGTGGGAAACGGGCTGCGGCGACGGTGGGCTGGTGGCTGATGGCTTCGGCGAAGGGCGGTGTGTGGGGGACTCGACCACGTGGAAGGACAATCGGTGGATCGTTCCTCAACAGGGTCTCTCAATCACGAGCGACCAGGGTTGAGCTCTATGTCACCGGACTCACAAGCTCGGGAGGTTCGCAGACCGAGGGATGTGAGGGGCCAGAGGGCCGTCCGGTCACTCCTTCGGTTGACTTGCTCGGGCTCTACCTAGGCGGGACGGGAACGCGTGTTCCAGAGGGCTGATGCTCAGCGATTCTCCAGATGGCGGGGGATTGTACAAATAATCCAAATGGATTTCACAAAATAATCCGAATGGGTCCTGTCCGCGAAATGTAGGATGAGGGTTATTGGAATCTGCTACCGGCTCCAGACACTGTATCCATACCTGATTCTCCTTCTAGTTAACAATCTTTCTAGTTAACACTCTTTCCACTTCTTGAACTCCTCGTCCACTATAGATTTCTAACAAAACTTTGCTTTATGCTTAAGACTGCGAGGTTACCACTTTGGCGGTTGGCGTGGAAAAGAACCTCAAGATGGCTTCGGACCGGTAGCAGACCTCCTCAATCCTATTCTTCCCAAAATGTCCTTTTATTTCCCTTTCTTGATTCCGTTTTTCCCGTTTTTCCCTTTTTCCATCATTCCGCGATCCAGGTTCGTGTGGGTAGAGGGAGTTTGCCAAGTGTGTGTATTTTTACAATGGGTGTTCAATTTGACCGTTTGAATCTGGAGTTTCGTTGATACCTTTTAGCTTTTTCTACTTAGTCTAGGTTTACAATTTCAATTTTCTTCAATGGCAGATTATTCTTTCAGTATTTCCTCAATCAAATGAATCCAATTCAGTAATCTGATTCTAATAATAGTATTAATAATTTGGTCCTATTGGATTTCGTGACTGATCTCACTTCTGACTCATGATGAATAGCAGTATGGAAGAGTTCCACTGCTCCTATGTATTGAGCACATGTTTGGGTAGCGCTCGTTTTCTCTATCAGCTAGAGCGTCTCTCATAGGGTAAAGGACCTTAACTGTAACAGACCAATCATAGCACAAATAGCGATACAGATATTTACCCCCTGAGGAAGACACAAAACCCCGTGTCGAAACGTCAGGCAAATAAAGAACGTCGTTTGTTCAATAAATGACTGCGTAGCAAAACGTAATCAATTAATTATTACGTTTGAATGAATACCTTTTTAATACCTGTTCGGGTCCATCACTGCAACCAGTTATTGGACCTATTGTGACTGCATGTAATGTATGTCACATTACTTCATTGCAATCGAAGGGCAGTAAAATATCGATTTTGCATCAGTTTTTGTTTTGTTTTCATAGAAGCTTCAGAAGCTATTTAATTTGATAAGGTCGCACTATTTAAACTAAGGTATCCTCGAAGGATTTCCGGGAGGAATTCCCGAAAGAAGTCCAGGAGGAATCCCTGAAGAAATTGTTGGAGGAACCCCGAAGGAATTGCAGGAGAACTTGCTAAAGGAACTACGGGAGATATCCCCAAAAAGAATTTCAGCAGGAATCCCCAAAGGTCCAGCGGAAAATTCCAAAGGGATTCGAGAAGGATCTCCAAAGGATTTCTAGAAATCTTCGAAAAATATCCAAGAGAAATCCTCGAAGGAATTCCATTAAGAAACCCCGCAGAAATTTCAGAAGGAATCCTTGAATGATTTTCAAAGCGAATCCTTCTAGGTAGAGCGAAAGATTTTCAGGAGAAATCTTCGAAGAAATTCTAGGAAATCTCGGAGGAATCCCTGAAGGAATTTCAGGAGGAATCGCCGAAAAAAAAACTAGGAGGACTCCCCGAAAGAATTTCATAGGGAATCATCAAAGGAATTCCAGGAGAAATTCCCGAGAGAACAACAGGAAAAAATCCTCTAGGAATTTAAGGGGAAATCCCTAAAGACATCCCTCCGAGAGAGATCTCTGAAGGATTTTCAGGCGGAATCCTCGAAACCCAGAAGGAATCCTTGAATAATTTGCAGGGGGAATCTTTCCAGGTAGGGAATTTCAGAAGGAATCCCCGAAAGAAATCCAGGAGAAATCCCTGAAGGAATTCCAGGAAGACACCCCGAAGGAATTACAGCAGTAATCCCTGCGAGAATTCTAGGGGGAATCTTTGAAGGTATACCGGGAGAATCTTCGAAATATTCCCAGGTGGAATCCCCGAAGGAATTCTAGGAGGAATTCCAGGAGAAATCTCTGCATGAATTTTAACCTTCAAGGGGCAGCGCCGAAGAAACTCCGGGAGAAATCCCCAAAGGAATTCCAGCAGGAATCCTCAAAGAAATTTCAGTAGGAATTTCTAAAGGGATTCAAGAAGCATCTCCATAGGATTTTTAGGAGGAGTCATTGAGAAATAAGCAGGAGGAATTCTCGAGAAATTCCATGAGGAACACCTGACGAATTCCAGCAGGAAACCCCGAAAGAATTCCATGAGGAATCCTTGAAGGAATTCCAGGAGAAATTCCTGCAGGGATTCCAGGAGGAGTTCCCGAAGGAATACCGAGAGGAATCTCTAAAGGATTTCTAGGCGAAATCCTTGAAACATTCATGGTGAAATCTCCGAGGGAATTCTAGGAGGAATCTCCGGAAGAATTCCAGGGAGAATCTTTTCAGGTAGGGGAAGGATTTCCAGGAGGAATCCCCAATAGATTTCAGGCGGTAATGTCGGAAGAATTCATAGAGGAATCCCAGAGGTCCTGCAGAATTTCGTGTAGAAACTCCGTGAGAGATCTTTCAGAAATGACTGATTATAATCCTAAGAAAATTCTTGAAGAAGTTGTACAAGAATCCATGATGAAATTCCTGTAGAAATTGCTGAATGAGCTTCTGGAGAAATCTATTATGCAACTCCTGGATTTATCCGTGAATCTTCCTGGAAAAATCTCCGAAAGAACACCAGGAGCGGTTCTTGGAAAAACTTCTAGAGAATCCCTAAATGACATACATACATACATTTATTTGTTCAACATCATTAAGATAAGACATAATCAACAATAGTACGCCACAATACTCGGTTTGTGGCTGCCGCTCTCTATCCTCGGTCGCGCCCAATGCTCGCCAAGTCACGCTCCACCTGGTCCGCCCATCGTGCTCTCTGTGCTCCACGCCTTCTTGTGCCAACCGGATCCGTTGCAAACACCAGCTGTGCAGGGTTGTTGTCCGGCATTCTTGCAACATGCCCTGCCCACCGTATCCTTCCGGCTTTGGCCACCTTCGGGATGCTGGGTTCGCCGTAAAGTGCAGCGAGCTCGTGGTTCATCCTTCTCCGCCACACACCGTTCTCCTGCACACCGCCGAAGATCGTTCTTAGCACGCGTCGCTCGAAAACTCCGAGTGCTTGTAGATCCTCCTCGAGCATGGTCCATGTCTCGTGCCCGTAGAGGATCACCGGTCTTATTAGCGATTTGTACATGGTGCATTTGGTGCGTGGGTGAATCTTTTTTGACCGCAGTTTCTTCTGGAGCCCGTAGTAGTCCCGACTTCCGCTGATGATGCGCCTCCGAATTTCACCGCCTACCAGCATGTACTTTGTTTTTGAGGCATTCACCACCAGTCCGACCTTTGCTGCTTCGCGTTTCAGGCGGGTGTACAGCTCTGCCACCGTTCCAAATGTTCTAGCGATAATGTCCATGTCGTCCGCAAAGCACACAAATTGACCGGATTTTGTGAAAATTTCCCCGGCTGTTGAGCCCGGCTCGTCGCATCACACCTTCCAGCGCGATGTTGAAGAGTAGACATGAGAGTCCGTCACCTTGTCGCAGTCCCCGGCGAGATACGAATGAACTGGATAGTTCGCCTGAAACCCTTACGCAGTTTTGCACACCGTCCATCGTTGCTTTAATCAGTCTAGTCAGCTTCCCAGGAAAGCCGTTTTCGTCCATGATTCTCCATAGCTCTGCGCGGTCGATACTATCGTATGCCGCTTTGAAGTCGATGAACAAGTGGTGCGTTGGGACCTGGTATTCACCGCATTTCTGGAGGATTTGCCGTACGGTAAAGATCTGGTCCGTTGTCGACCGGCCGTCGATGAAGCCGGCTTGATAACTTCCCACGAACTCATTTGTTTTAGGTGACATACGACGGAAGATGATCTGGGATAGCACTTTGTAGGCAGCATTCAAAATAGTGATCGCCCTGAAGTTCTCACATTCCAAATGGTCGCCTTTCTTGTGAATGGGGCAGATTACCCCTTCCTTCCATTCCTCCGGTAGCTGTTCGGGTCCTAAATGACTAAATCCCTAAATGACTAACCCTTGAATTAAATTCTGTTGGAATTCCAGAAGAAACTTCTGGGGGAACTCCTGAAATCTCCTGAAGGTATTCTTGGATGCTCCTGTAGGAATCTCTGGAGCTAATCCTTAAGAGATCTTTGAAGGAACTCCTGGAGACATTTCTTTAAAAAAACTTTTTGAGGAATCCATGGTGGGATTCAGGAGAAATTCTGCATAAATCCTAGAAACTCTTAGAGAAATCTCTGAAAGAACTTCTGGACTAATTTCTGTCGAAACTCCTGTAGGGATTCAGATGGAATCCGTGGAAGAACTTCTAGACTAATTTCTAATGAAAAAAAAATTTGAAGGAGCTCCTGAAGCAATTTCCGATGGATCTCCAGAAGGCATCTCTGAATCCTCCTGAAAAAATCTTTTAAGGGAATTCTGGAACAAAATCTGAGCGAACTCCTATTAGAATAGCTGAAAGAACTCCTGGAGAAATCCATAAAAGAACTCCTGAAAGAATCTTAGAAAAATTTCCATGAGGGATCCCGAAGAAATTCCAAGAGGAATCCCTGAAGGAATTTCAAGAGAGATCCTTGAAAAAATTCCAGGAGGGATACCAGAGGCAATTCCTGTAAGAAACCTTGAAAGAAATCTCAGAGTGATCCTTGAAGGATCTCCTTGACCGATCTCTAACGAAACTCTCCCTGATTGGAGCTCTAAAGGAATTCCTGAACGATCGCCTGGAGGAATCTCTGAAGACACTCATGGACTAAAACTCCAGTTGGAATTCCAGAAGGAATTTCATAAGAAATCCCTAAAGGACCTCCAAGACTAATCTCTGAAGAACATCCTATGCGAATCCCTGAAGGATCTCTGTATGAATTACTGATGGATATTTAGGCGGCATCTGTCAATTTGTCCTCTAAGATCTTAAAAAAAAATCCACATCAGAGGCATCCTTGAATCCCCCTGGATAAATCTCTGAAGGATCTACTGGAGTTACTTCTAAAAGACTTTCTGGAGAAATCCTAAATTCAAAAATTAGAAGAATCTTTGAAGGAATTTTTAAGATAAATCTCTGAAAGAATCCTGTGAATCTCTGAAGAAACTCTTGCAGAAATACCTAATGAATTTTGAGGAGGTGTCCCTTCTGGAGGCTCCACTGAATCTGCAAAAATCTCTGAAGAAACGTCTGGAGAAATGTGAATGATGAATAAAACCTAATGAAAAATGAAGAAAAAATAGGGTATTGGATCCCTTAATAAGCATGTGGCTCCAATTTTCATCCTACGAAAAACAAGGGATTGGAGCGCTGTTTGTTTTGTTTCTTATTTTTGTATTTTTTGTTAAATATGAGCACCCATGTAAACAGAAAGAACGGAATCAATCGATGCCGTAATCGCTTGTTTTCGAATACGATGAATATGGGAGCGTGAGATTACTGATGGCACACATACCCTAGTTTTAAGAGTTTCGTATTTGAATGGACATCCTGAAATTCAATTTTAATTTCTTCAGAAGTTCTTAATAAGAGAATTTTGCAAAGTGGATAACTGACACTGAGGAAGATTGCAAGTGGTAGTCGAAATACGCGTATCTGTCAAAGGATAAGCAACATAGGGCGGAATTAAAAGGTACGAAACTGATTACACTCATTTGAATCCCTTGTAGGTTAAGAATCTGCAATAGTACGTGTCGCAGCGGCGCACATCTCTAGCCGCGAGAACGAGGCTCCCCTTCACTAGGCACTAGCTGGCTGCTGGCAGATCACTTTGTAACTCATTTGCAATCGTGTGAAGGGGGCGCTGTTGTGCATTGTCGTCGTCGTCGTTGATGATGAGCATGTGGGATTTAATGGATTGCTTCGATTTTTTGCACTCACGGGAATTTAAATCATTTGGCACACGGGAGCGAGCTGCTACCGACTAGATAAGAAGCGTCTGCCCTATGTAGCTTCTTCCCTCCCCTAATCGAGTAGGCCGTGTAACCTTGAACTAGCGGCGGCGGTGCGTTAATCAATTTAGATGGAGCGTAAACGGGCGTTATTATAAAATACCGCTACAAATCCATCTTCCCGGCGATTATCTCTCCCGTTGATGACAATTACGCTCTAGTGACGCATATGTAGTGCAAACTACTTCAGCTTCATCATAATAAATAAATTAGCTTTGAGAAGAATGGATCATTTACATTTTCCCTCTTACCGTCTTCCCGTTGAACGAAGATGACTCGCATCCATTTCTTTTCTCGTCAAACTCTTCTACGTCTATGAAATCATAGAAGGCCATTCCGACTTCGACGGACTTAAAACCATGGTAACGAGGGGATACTTGCTTGCTATGACAAATTCAGTTACTCACTTTGCGGTTGGGTACATTTGTGCAGATTTTGCAATCACTCTTCTTCTTCTGCTGCTGCTTCTCTAGCTTGCGCGCGCCTGCTTCGATTTCGTTCTGAGAAGGCTCTTTTCTAATGGCTCGATACACATGGAAGCAAACATGCGCGGAGATCGCTTTTCTTTTATTTATGAACATAAATGTGTGTTCGGTGGCGGCGGGCGGGCGAGCTAGCTGACGCGCGCATCCATATTCCCAATAATTGAATAGCGAGTGCGACCAACTCTGCTGAACGCGGCATCATGCCGTTTGGCCTTTGAGAGAAACATCCACGTCCGTCCACGCTATGACAACGACCAGGGGTGAACACTGTTTGCGCAGCGATCGCGTGTGTTTGCTGTTTGTCAACTCGCCCGATACTCAGTCAGTGCTTGCTTGGATGGCTGAGGACATGAATTTCTTTTATTTGCACTGAATAGTTTCGCTCGCTCCTTGCGGAATTATGATTCCGACGAAAGTGGCCAATTTCGGCGAATGCGTTGCTACGGCGACAGCGCAGCGATTTCATTTCGGAGAAGAAAGATCATCCGACCACTTGAGGTTGAGGAGACCGGCTTCGCGGCGGGATTCACGGTCGGGAAAGGGATGTCGCCCGTTAATTGGTCTTGCGTTTAATTAGGCAGTCATGCTTGTCGCGCTGCGGTTTCGGATTGGCTCTCGTTCTGAATTAAGTGCAGCTTTCTCTGGCTGGCGCCGGCGGAAAGATTTGGGTGAATGGGAAATACATATTTTGCCGGGTTTTTTGGCAGCGTACGATTCGGCGACAAAGGTAGTTGAAGCGTTGCATCCGGGAGTCGAAGAAACTGATTCCAAAAGTTTATAGCATTCGAGTTGTGAAACATACTTACTTAGATACTTGGCTGCCACTTCCTTCGTCAAAACTACGCCGAATAAAAAAAAATCATCCTATTTGGCTTCCAGTCACCTTGGATGTTAAGTGTTCTTAGGTCCTCTTCAATCGCAAGCGGCCATCTTGCGCATCACTAAGTAGCCTCTCCCTGGTGACCTCTTGAATCAATCTTATCAATTTCATCGGAAAACATTGTTGATAGTCTGCAGATCAGAAGTAATTTCTCAGCCTATCTAGATTAGACCGGCCCACAGAGTAGTGTCAGTGTGCGGTAGTTCGGCAGCAGCAAAGCTTCGCGCGCTCGCTTTGCTAGATTTTTGCGATTTTTTTTTTCTCTTCCCTCTGCGGGGCTCCGACGACGGGACGAGTGTGCGCGCGCCGTGGTTGAGTCGGTTCCGAATTTTTCGCTTCCCTTCGGCTCTAGTTTCCAATACACTTTTAGTTGATAATAAATATTTTCTTTCATTTTTTGCATTTACACAAAAGAGTGAAAAATGTTAGTTCGGGTTCGCTGGTCGAGAAAAAATCCGGGCGCCGACAAGTGAGTCGCGTTCAGTGTATTTCTGTGTGGAATAGACTAAAGGTTTCTGCTCCCTAGTGGAGTGGAGACGCGCGATAGAATTTTCTTTTTGGCTAGTTCTTGCGTCGAAAAGTGGTCGGTTGTTAACGGCGGTTTGTGTATATTGATCCATTGTCAAATCATATCACCAACCATAGGTGACTCCCGGACTGACAATGTACCTTACCCTACTAACAAAAAATTCCTTCCTGAGACAAACGTGGAGATGCAGCGATTCGCGGTCTTTTTAACAACGTTTGTCTTACTAACATTCCCTTCCATCCTCGATGACCGTAAGGACGTGGCCGGCGCCGTTATTGACCTTATTAAAGTTGAGAGCTCTCGACCTGTGTACATTGAGAATAGTAAGCTAGTCCCAAGCCCTATTCATTGGTTCCTTGTGCAATTTCGATTGCTCTGGTCAATCACGGAGTAGCAACTACGAATTGTGCGGTCATCTATGCTCATGCTCATGCTCATGCTATCTAGATTAGACCGGCCCACATTTGTATGAGACGAAAAAAAAGTTTTCAAAATTCACGGGACACCCTCTAGAATCGTGCTTTTGGATGAGAAGAACAATCTGTGAAAGATTCAGCTCAATCGGTTAAAAACTGAGTTGGCGCAAATGAGTTGAAGGTTTGTATGAGATGTTCAGTCCAAATATATGGGAATTTTGATGACCTCCAGTCTCTGATACGGCACGCCGGTTTGGCGAGTTCGATTTAGCTCAGAGTTGAAAGAATGGTAGTTGAGACCCTAAGGAACAACTTTGTAGAAGACCATACTATGACTCAAAACTCAAAACATAAACAAGAAAAAGGCAGATAAACACAAATTATTGAAATTAGTTGAGATATAGATTACTAGTTTGTGGCAAATAGAGGATCGTAGAATCGGGAAGAAAAGTTAGCGTTAAAGACAGTGGATATTCCGGATCCGTAAGTGATTAAATATGAATACGTGTAAGAGCGAATAATTAATGTGGTTCTAGTGGTTTAAGGTTGAATTGTTGGAGTGCGGCCTGGCAGAAAAGCGAGGAAATTGTGATGTTCGTAGGAGGGAATCAAAACCAAGTATTGTAAGTTGTTTAGTTAATTTATATAGATTTACAAAATATTAACAGAAATAAAATTTACAGTTTGAGCTGCTACAGAAACAACCGGCTGCTACAAAAAATTGGTTTTACACCCGAACAGCGCGCAAACCCTAAAATTTTATTTCCACCTTTGGTTTTCTGCGTCGAAGACCCAGCGCCAGATTCGGCGACAGAGAGAATTGACAGCAGTCGCCGGACAGTTGGCAATTGGGTTGTTTAGCGAATAAAATATTGCTATTTTCTATAGCCTTATCGAAAGAGCTCATTTTTCTGAGTATAACGTGATTTTATTGGATTTCAATACCTTTGTTTTGATGGTTAATTTAACAAAACAGTTTTAATTTTCGTGGATACAATGACAGTTCAATCGATAAAATGACAGTTCGACCCGAACAAAAAAATTTCCCCATACAAACTTTAAATGCATTTTAAAAATAGTTCCCGGACTCCAAAAATTATGAAAATTTGGATTTAGACTAATTTTTGGGCGGAGAATCTGATTATGAAATAATCCGGATACCCCTAAAGAACCCAATTCTGATATTTGACGGCGGTCATCCGTTAGCTGTGGGAGTGGATTGTTGTTATGCAAATAGAGCATTTCGCTGAAAATGCATGTGTATTATGTTATTGTTGACAGATTTTTTGCTGTGTTAGTGTGAAATATAGCGATTTGCTGTATCGTGTAAGCTTTCGCTGGAAGAAAACGTCACATAACTCAAAGAGGCAAGGAAAATTTCAATGAAAAAAGCAATAAGTTTCCTGTTCCTAAGTAGAGCGCTCAAGTAAAATTCTTCGTTTTTCCGTAAGTAATTTTAACATTTATTCAACTGACAGCATTTTAACGAAGGAATGTTAAGAATAATAAAATTGACAATTCCTACAGGAGTTCTTTATGGAATTCATCCTTGTGGAATTCCTTATATAATTTCTTCTGGGAATGCCAAAGTTTTTTTTTTATGCTTCTGAAATTCTTCCAGTAATTCCTTCAAAGAGTTCACAAGCCGTTTATTTAGGGATTTCTACAACAGTTTCTTTTGAGATTCTTTCAGAAGCACTTTCCGGGTTTCCTCCTAGACTTCATCCAGATATACTTCTGTGATACTTCTGAGTCATGATTCCAAAATTGCCTCAAGCAGTTCCCCAAGAATTCATAAGAGTTTTCCGGAAATTGCTCCATAATAGCCCTGACAATTTCTTCAGAATCTACACAGAACTTCTTCCAGAAGCACTCCGGGAAGTCCTTCAGGAGTTCCACGAGAAATTCTCTAGGAGTTCCTAGGAAATTCCTACATGAACCCCTGGGAATACCTCCATGGCTTTCCCAGGAATACTTCCAAGAATTAATCGGGATATGTCTAGAAATTCCCCAAGAATTCCTCCAGCAATAATGCCAAAAAGTCTTCTAGTAATAATGCTCGGAAACTCATCCAGCAGTTCCCCAAAACTATCTGCTCAAGTTTCTCACAAAATAAATCCTCCAAAGTTCCCCGGGAATTCCTCCAGGAGTTTCCCGAGATGTTCTCCAGGAATGTTCTGAGAATTCTTTCAGGAGTTCCCCGACAATTTCTCCAGAAGCTCCCCGGTAGCTCCTCCAAGAATTCTCCGAGAATACCTCCAGGAGTTCCCTGGCATTTTTTCCATGAGTTTTCCAGGAATTCCTCCAAAAGCTCTCCGAGAATTACTTCATGAATTCTCATGAACTTCAATAAATTCTCTGAGAATAATTGCAGGAGTTCAGCAGGAGTTCCCAGGAAATTCTTCCAGGAGTTCCCCACGAATTTCTCCAGGATTCCTCCAAGAGTTCCCCGGGAATTCCTGTAGATATTCCCCGGGAATTTCTCCGGGAGTTCCCCGAGAACTTATCCAAAAATTCTCCGAGAATACCTCCAGGAGTTCCCCGGAAATTCCTCCAGGAGTTCCCAGAGAATTTCTACAGAAGTTTCTTAGTAATTTCTCGGGAATTCTTCCAGGAGTTTCCCGAGATCACCTCCAGGAATATCCTGAGAATTCCTTCAGTAGTTCCTCGACAATTTCTTCTGAAGTTCCGCGGTAATTCCTCCAAGAATTTTCCGATAATACCTCCAGGAGTTTCCTGGGATTTTTTCCATGAGTTTTCCGGGGATTCCTCCAGGAGTTCCCCGGGCATTCCTCCAAGAGTTCTCTGAGAATCACTTCATGAGTTCCCCAGGAGTTCCTCCATACATTCTCCGAGTATAACTCCAGGAGTTCCCAGGAAATTCTTCCAGGAGATCCCTGGCATTTTTTCCAGGATTCCTCCAGAAATTCCTCCAAGAGTTCCCCGAGAATTCCTGTAGTAGTTTCCCGAGAATTTCTTCAGGAGTTCCCCGGAAATTCCTCCAAACATTCTTCGAGAATACCTCCAGGAGTTCTCCGGCAATTCCTTCAGGGATTCCCAGGGAATTCCTCCAGGAGTTCTTCGGGAATCTTCCTGTTGTTCCTCGGGAATTGCTCCAGGAACCCCTCGGAAATTCCTCCAGGAGTTCCTCGGGAATTTTTACAGAAGTTCCTTAGGAATTTCTCGGGAATTCCTCCAGGAGTTTCCCGAGATCTTCTCCAGGAATGTCCTGAGAATTCCTTCAGTAGTTCCCCGACAATTTCTCCTGAAGCTCCGCGGTAATTCTTCCAAGAATTCTCCGCGAATACCTCTAGGAGTCCTTGGGATTTTTCCAGAAGTTTTCCGGGAATTCCTCCCGGAGTTCCCCGGGCATTCCTCCAGGAGTTCTCCGAGAATCACTTCATTAGTTCCCAGGAATTCCTCCATAAATTCTCTGAGAATAACTCCAGGAGTTTTACAAGAACTCCTTTTGGAGTTCCCAGGAAATTCTTCCAGGAGTTCCCCGCGAATTCCTCCAAAAATTCCTCTAAGAGTTCCCCGGGAATTCCTGTAGTAGTTCCCCGAGAACTTCTCCAGGAGTTCCCCGACAATTTCTCCTGAAGTTCCCAGGGATTTTCCCCAGGAGTTCTCCGAGAATTCGTCCAGGTAGTCACCGGAATTCCTCCAGAAGTTCCTCGAAAATTCCTCCAGGAGTTCCTCTGGAATTCCTCCAGAAATTCCTAGTGGATTTCTCGGGAATTCCTCCAGGATGTTCTCGGAGACACCTTAGAAATTCTTCCAAGAGTTCTACTCAAAGATTTTTTTTAAGGAACTCCTGAAGATATTCCCGAGAAGCTTCTGAATGAATTCAAGAAGAACTTCTGCAGGATTTCCCATGTAACTCGTGGAGAACTTTCCAAGCGTTTTCTAGAAGAAATCCAGGGGAACTCCTGCAGGAATTCTCGAGGAGCTTTTGAAGAATTTAAATGAAACTCTTGGAGAAACTCCTGAGAAACTCCATTATAAATTCCCGGGAAACTCCGGCAGAATAACCCATGGAAATCCTGAATGAATTTCCTGTGAATTTGCGGAGGAATTTCGTTGAAACTGCTGGAAGAATTTTCGAAGAACTCTTGAAGAAATTCCTAAGGTACTTCTGGAGAAATTTTCGAGGAAGTCTTGGAGCAATTCCCAAGAAACTTCTGGAAAAAAAATGCCAAGGAACTCCGGGAAAAAATCCCGAAGACCTTACGAAGAAATTTTTTGAGGAATTGCCGAGGAACTCCTGGAGGAACTTATGATAAAAAAACACCTGGAAGAATTTTATAGAAGAAGTGCTGGATAAATGTCCAAGGAACTTCTGCAGAAATTACCGGGCCAACTTCTGGAAGCATTTCCTGGGAACGTCTGGACGGTTCCCCAGGGAACTCCTGCAATAAATGCCGTGGAACTCTTGAAGAAATTCCCGTGGACATTCCTGAGGTACTTCCGAGGAACTCCTAGAGCAATTCCCGTGGACCTTCTGGAGATACTTCCGAGAAACTCTTTGAGGAATTCTAGGTATTCCTACAAGAATTCTTGATCAACTCCCGGAAATTTCCAAGAAAATGCTGAAGGAATTCCTGTTCAAAAATAATGAACAAATTGCTCATTGCATTTGAACCTCTGAGGGGCCTCCACATCCGCTTCGGCCCCGGTCCCCACAATCCTTAACTAAGGCCTACCCGTATTGGTATTACAAATTCTCCTCGGAATCAGTATCCAACTCACAGAACATTCTGTGAAGCTACAGAAAAACTTGTTGCTAATTGACAAATTGTGTGGCTTCGTGGTCGTGCGGCTAGTGTCACCAAGCACTTAGTCGCATCGTGCTAAGGAGCGCGGGTTCGATTCCCGCCGCAGCTGTCAGGAAAAGTTTTCGGCTGTGCCACTGGGCGTTGCATGCTAGTCCGTTGTCTAGTGTCGTGCTTCCTTCAAAGAGCGAACAGCTCACTGGAAGTAAAACGTGTCCGTGTTTAAAAAAAAAAATTGAGAAATGAATTCGTGATAAAAATCGCGTTCTTGTGGGATTCGAACCCACGACTCCGTATTCGCTAGACTGGCGCTTTAACCAACTAAGCCAAAGAACAGGTAATAATTCTGCGGAATAGACAGTCAAACTAAATCCGAGCCCACACCATGAACATTCCTTTTTTCACGAACCATCTTTCTTTTGGCCTAAATGCTAATCCACAACACACCCGCGTTTGTGCCCAATAACTACAAGTGAGGGCGAATTGTTTTTATTTGAAGCCGAGCACCAGGGTGCGAGGCCGCCATTTTTAAGAGTCCAACATCTAGTATGTAAACATTTGTATCCACAAAGCATTCCATTGTAGATACACCATACGGAAAATTAACGACATGACTGACAGCAAGACAGTGCCACCTGTTGGCAAATCTTTTCGACTGCGAATTACTCATCAACTGCGAACGCCTAAGGCAGTATCCATTTATTACGTAACGCTGAAATTGACATTTTTACCCCTCTTCCCCCTCCGTAACGCTTTTTTGTATGAAAATCCCATAGTTTTTGTATGGATTGTAACGCTTGGCTATACTCCCCCTACCGCTAGAGCGTTACGTAATTTGTGGACGCCGCCTAAGTAATTGTGATTGCAAAAGTTTTACATGGCCATTACCTGCCCTACCCTTTTACCTACTTACCAAGTGGAAACTAGCCTTGACCATGAATAGAATATTACCATGAATATTCTCCGACCCATGCCATGCCACGGTGAAAACGAACTGAAATGACATGCTTTCGGGCCTGACATTTTGGTAGGTAGCAAAATGACCACCATCGTGAACGCCAAGAAAAAAAAACAATAGATCACAGACGACACTTGAAAGCAGAACGAGGAGAGAAAGAACGACGAAGCCGTAATTGAACGAGCGAAAACATGAAAAGCCGCAACCACCGCACTGGTGTCATGCGACTCCCCTACTGCCTACTCGGACGCATAAATGTCACATTGTCACATGTTACAATAGATGAACACGAGAAAAACGCATTTGACGTTTCAAAATAAACTTTGGATATTGTCGCATGTTATTGACTTTAACGCAATAAAGTATAGAAATATGTATAAATTCTCATTTTGAAAAAATATTTCAAAAATAGGTACAAATACCACCCCGTAGCGGCGAACAACCTACTAACTGTTGAATCACCAGGTTGTTCTATACTTTCTGAAGAGGTTTTCCAAAGAAAACACTTTTCTACCTGCTATGGATTCCGAGATGGAAACGTTTAAAACTTTGATTACTAACAAAATCACCAATTTATTGTTTTATCACCAGAATGCTCTTGATTTCTTAAAAAAACGTTGAATTTCAAAATTTCTAATTTCAAAATTTCAAACTAGAGATGATGATTAACCTGGGCTTGTTAGGGGAATATCTGTAAATAAAAAGAAAATCGCGTTAAGTACTGTTCCTTTGAATTCCACTAAGAATTTGCATCCTTTGACCCCTACTATATTTGGCAAACTTTTAGACAAAACCACAAAGCAAAAGTCGTCCATACATCGTTTCTTGATTGTACACCTCTGAGCTGAGAAAACAGCAAATGAGTGCAACTCTTTCCAAGTGAGTGTTCCCATCCTTGCCTATGAGTGCTTCTACTTGTGAGTGAACAAAAGCAACCACTTCTACATAGCGCCTCTATTGGTTAAATTGCCAACTTATTGGGTCTTAGTTCGCATTGTGTGGTAGATCTATTCTAGTACTACAACTTTGCCAAAGAAAGTATGGTGCTATCTTGTAATACTCCTGAGATAATCGCTCACACCCCCAATTAGGCAAAATCCCATAAGCTCTGGGGTTCCTACAACACGGATTCCTACTGCACCCCTGAACCAACCGTGTAGTAGGAGTCTAGATTGTATCAAAATATGACGTTTGACATAAAAACCTAAAAAATGTCGAAATGTAACATGTGACATGCATTGGTCCAGTCGATGGCAAGCCAGTAGGCCATACAATTTTAATACAGTTGAAGGAGCTATTTGTAATGCACACTAGATTGAAAAAGCCTCCGTTTCTAGGAAAACCCGTCAACAAGCAACTGTCACCTCGTCTTTTCAGAATGTTGGAAAACTTGGTCTAGCAACCTGTGAAAATGGCCATATCGACATATGGTGAGAAAATCTAGTATTGTGCGTTGCATAAAAACACATTTATGGCGACTACTTTTCCAGGTCTTGAAAGTCTTGAAAGATGGTCGAAATTCAATCGCGGTGCAAATACCACGTGTAGTCGCAGCAGTCATCACATCACCCGGCCACGTGGTGAGCTTTTTTCATGAAATATCAAAGGACTCTATGAAAGAAAATTTGAAAACCAGGTCTGTTGCCTTAGGCGACGATCTCGCGCGTATCTTTGACTGCGACCGAAAGTAGTCGCCAAAGTAGATTTTATTTTGATTCTTATTATACAAAAGCGAAGCAAAGGCGGATAACAAAATGATAACAAGTTTTGTTACCTGGTTATCATTCGTTTGATAATTGAGTTTGTTATCTTTTAGGTTGAATTAAGAGCCAACATAACAAAAATGATAACTCATATTTACTTCACGCATACCAAAATGATAAGAAGTTAAGTTATCATTGAGTTCAAGTTGATAACAAATTGTGTTATACAATGTTTTGTTCAACATTGCATTTAGTTATCAACATGAAAAAATACAGCTGATTGATAACTGGTTTTGTTATCAATTAGTTATCATTCACTGCTATTTTATCGACCGAAATAGTAAAAATCTACTTTACCGACATCGTCACCTATTGAAAAAAGTTTCTAATAATTTACAACCAATGTTTTAAACTATTGCACCCAGGCGGGTCTCGAGCCCTGATCGAGTGATTGTCGGTCGCAGCCGATAGCCCCTATACCAACGGGACTCATTGAGAGTGAGAGTCATAAAAGGCTACGCTTTCGTACTGCAGTCGCATTGAAGGTGGAAAGCGGAATCTATTTTTAGATTCGAGGTTCATCAGACTCTCAGTCTTGGGAAAGCTTTGAAATATACGTTTGGAAACAGATAACTTATTTTGTTAACATTTAGTATTTTTATGTTATCGCGATAGACCAAAATTATCGATAACAAAATTTGTTATCATCTGGTTATCATCAATTGAAAAAGATGATAACAAAAATAACAAAATGATAACACCGATAACACAGTTTATTATCAAAGTGATATCACTTTGTTATCCGCCTTTGCTCGGGTAGATTGCATCGAGACAGGGAAATATCAAGATGAGAAGATATTGACACACAGAGAGGAAAATGTGTGCAGATTAAAGGGACCGACAAGATCATCGGGATAGGGAAATATATCAAGATGTAGAACATCGACAAGTGGAGAGGTGACTGTATGTCAAACATGGCATAACCCAAGTAATATTTTGATGACCAGTTTGTCTTGAAGAGGTTTTACGAACCGTCAAAAAACCTCATACCTTTTATTGTGGTTTTATGATTGATCTATGAACCTTATTACTTGGGCAGCTTATCTATTGAACAAATCAAGTGCAAAGGTCAAAGAAAAAAAGAAATAAAAGAAAAGAAAACAAATATCTATATCTTGAGAAACTGTTTGCAGAAGACTTTTATAACATCAGAAAGTTCTAGTTAAAAGAAATTCCGCCCAAAAATTTAAAAATAAAAATCACTCAACATCAGTTTCAATACCAATTCGTAGTTCATCCGAAGTTTTCTCTATTACAACACTATGCTCTAAACATGAATGCTCATCCTGCCTTGAAAGATTTGCAAACCCCAATCCATGCAGTGAAATTTCACACCCACAGCATATTCCTGGAAAAGCCAGACCCCCACAAAAATACCCATTCCAACACGCGCAACGAGACCTCCCCCAATCCAAGAAAGTACTGCCAGTCTACTCGTTCGGATCCCACGGCAATCTGGAACTATTTTAGTGACGAACCCATCTCTTTCCCCTCTCTCCCCCACCGCACCGCACCGTCCGGCTCCGAGCTAATCAATATGAGTGATTGCATCTCCACCCAGCTGTCCCAAGCGCTAGCATAGCAGTCCACTTAGACGCAAACAGCGAGGAGCGCGCGATGGCAACGATAGATTTATGAGTCTGCCCTCTTCCCTGCCAATAATGGGTTGGTGTGGCGCGAAAATATTTTCACCTTCAAGACGCGCTCCGGCGACGGCTGGCGCTAAAAACCGCAAGTACACATATGCATTTAAGACCTCGTGGTTGCGGCGTCGCCCGGTCCCTACGCTGTGCTATGCCACGGTGATGTGCGGAACGGTTGCAAAAAGTACGCAAAACCTAGATCCCACAGCTCTGAGCTGCTCGGGCTGCTTAGGCTGCCGGCCGGTTCCCATAGTGTCTTCTTCCCAGAGGAAAGCCCTCGGCCCGGCATTTATTGGTTGTGCCAATTCAATCAATCAAAAGCCATCGGCTGACGAACTGGATACCTAGCAACGACGACGACTGACCTCACGGCGGATCGGCCACCACCCATCCAAGCAAGCCAAAAAGACGACCATCCGTCAAGGTGCGCGCGCGTCATAGCAGGCGGGAGCGCACACCCCTTGAATGCCAAAATGCAAATTTTCGAACAAAACTGAAGCACATATCCCATTAATTGCGTACACTTATTCACAAGTAGTAGGCTCTGGCTCTGGCTTTGGCTTGAGCTGGGGCTTTCTCTCTGGGATCTCTTTCCCCGTCGTCGTTCGGGCGTTCGGTCGTTCGCGTTGTTGGCTCGTTCATTTTCATGGACTACTTGAACTTGATCATCGCGTAGTTGGCCTAGACCTGGGCGAAAGAGATACTGGCGGTTACAGTGTGGGATGAGGTTTAAGCTACACCTTTTACATACATCGCAATTCAGAATAAACAAAACATGTTTAAAGTACCCCTATAGCCGAATCGGTAAACGCGCGGGTATTCAGTATGCCCATGGGTGACGGGTTCGATTCCCGGTCGGTTAAAGAACTTTTCGTAATCGGATGTTTCGCGATCCTTTTAAAGGTCTCCTAAGGGATTTCAGGGCGTTTCAATGGGTTTACAAGGGTTTCATGAGCGTGCCTAGGTATTTCCGAGGCGTTTCAAAGGGTTTCAGGGAATTTTGGGAGGTTTCACGGACGTTAGAGAGGGATGCCAGGATTGTTTCAATGGTGTTCCAAAGGGGATTATGGAGGTTTCAAAGGCGATTAATTGCATGTTAGGGATATTTAAAGGTGTTTGAAGGGTTTTTGTGGGGATGGGCGTTTCGGAAGCTTTTTTAGTTCAGCACATACCTGTCTCTTAAAATGTCTCTTAAAACACCTGAGACACCTTGAGATACCTTGTGACCTACCTTCCTGAGACACCTTGAAGTTCTCCTGAGACTTCCTGGATCTCCCCTTAGACTGTCTGAAACACTCCAGAGACCCGCTGAAGCACCCAGAGTTTCCTTGGAGCCACCTGACGCCCCTAAGACCCCTTTAAGCCCCGAAAACCTTTGAGATCCCCTTAAACGCCTTGAGACCTCCTGGAATCCCACAGTGGGAAAAATATGTATAAAACGCGAATAAATTCAATATCTCAGCTCGGAGTGGATGGTTTCGAATGAGTTATTGACACAAACTACAAAAAGCTCTACAGTTTCAGTTAAGGGGGGTGTCATTCGCCGCACGTTGCTGTAAATCGGGCCCGTTTAACCCCTTTCTCTCTCTTTTTCCTCTTTTTGGAAAAATCCTGGAATGTAAAATAAATTATTTATTTAACCCTAAAAGGGATACCTTCATAGCCTCAGTTTCGTCACCTCGCTGAGTGTGTTCCATCAAAGACGAGCTCTGAAAGGCGCCTGGGGTTCAATGGACCCCAGGTATCCCTTTTAGGGTTAATTTGTGTTTGTGTAAAAACTTCCGTAGCTGGAACTGGTTTGGCTCACCGTACGGCATTAAAAATTGAAATATTTTCAAATTACCCCGACATTCGCATTTACTTTAAAATTTCACATGCATCTCCGCCCAAAATGGAACGCAAACCATAAGAGCAGGACCAATCGTACATATGTCAAATTGCCGATACTGTGGAAGTTTTTACACTAATACGAGTTAAATAAGGCATTTATTTTGAACTCCAGGCGGAAAGAGATGAGGATTTTCCCAAAAAAGTGTGAGAAAGAGAGAGTGGGGTGAAACGAGTTCAATACACTGATTACCAGCTTCGTGCGGCGAATGACACCCTCCTTATCTAAGACTATAGAGTTTTTACAGTTTGTGTCAAAAAATCATTCGAATGCATCTACTCCGAGATGAGATATTAAATTAATTCGCGTTTTATACATATTTTTTCCCACTGTGCATCCCCTAAAACCCCTGGGACCCTCTTAAACACTCCTGCAACCTCCCTTCGCTTTCCCAAATAAACGCCCCCTGTTGCCATAGTTAGTTATTCCAGCTGTCAACTAGACCAGATATGAAAACTTGACATTATTGCATTATTGGCGACCCACGTTCGCTTTGGAAAGTGGTACAAATGGACCCTTCAAGACACATAGCGGTGGTAATGCCGGAAAGTCGGACCCCAGTCAGGGTTCCCGGAAAGCTGGGAAGGGTGGGCCTGAAAAGGCCGGCCCGTCCCGGAATGATGGGAACAAGGGGTTGCGACCAATGGTGGGCCCTCAGCAGTCACAGAGCATGGCGATCCAAGGAGAGGACCCTCCTTGGACAAAGGTAGAGCGGAAGAGGAAGAAGAAGGTGAATCCGCAGGCAGAAGTGCAGGACGCCAAGCCAAGGCGTAGGAAGGCAGGTGCCAGGCGCGAGAAAGGCGACGCTATCGTCATCAAGACGGAACAGTCTAAGTACTCGGACGTCTTGAAGACGATGCGAAGCGACGCCAAGCTTGAGGGTCTTGGAGCCGACGTACGCAGTATTAGACGTATTCGTACGGGCGAGATGATCCTGGAGCTGAAGCGCCAGAAGGAGCACAAGGGCGCCGCCTATAAGAGGCTGGCAGAAGAGGTCCTTGGTGAGGGTGTGCAGGTGAGGGCTCTGACACATGAGGCGACTCTGAAGGTCAAGGGCATTGACGAGATCACCGAAGTGGAAGAGCTCGTCACGGCACTGCGGCAACAGTGCGATGTGCAGGTGGCCGCCGCAGCCGTTAAGCTACGGAAAGGGCCACCAGGGACACGGATAGATTTGGTTCAGCTACCTGTGGCGGACGTCAAAAAGTCCGTTAAAGTAGGGAGCATAAAGGTGGGCTGGTGTGTATGTCACCTGACATTCCACGAGCCACCAGAGGTTTGCTTCAGGTGTCTGGAACCAGGACACAAGTCGTGGGACTGCAAAGGCCCTGACAGGCGCAACCTGTGCAGGCGATGCGGCGCTGAAGGCCATAAGGCCCAAAACTGCACGGTTTCACCCTTTTGCATGATCTGTACCGGGAAATCCGCGAACAACAGACATCCGATGGGTGGTCCAAGGTGGCCGGCCTTCAAGAAAGCCGCAGAGAACAACAAATCACAGTGCAGGTAACGCAGCTGAACCTGAACCACTATGACGCAGCTCAGCAACTGCTTTTTCAGGCGGTTTCTGAGTAAGGGACGGATATCGCCATCATGGCGGACCCATACCGAGTTCCCGCCGACAAAGACAACTGGGTCGCGGATGGGACCAGAAAAATGGCGGCGATATGAATGACGGATAAATACCACATCCAGGAGTTGGTGTCTACTACCTATGAGGGCTTCGTGGTCGCTAAAGTAAACGGGGTCTTCTTCTGTAGCTGTTATGTGCCTCCGCGGTGGCCGATCGAGCGGTTCACGCAAATGCTGGACCGCTTAACGACCGTGCTAACAGGGCGAAGGCCGGTGGTAATAGCGGGTGACTTTAATGCCTGGGTGTGGAATTGGGAAGCCGTTTCACGAACCAGCGGCGTCAGATCCTGCTAGAAACACTGGCCATCTTAGATGTCGACTTGGCTAATGTCGGTACCAAGAGTACCTTTAGTCGAAACGGAGCAGAGTCAATTATTGACGTGACCTTTTGTAGTCCTGGCCTAACAAGTAGTTCGAACTGGAGAGTAGATGATGGCTACACTCACAGCGACCACCTGGCGGTTCGCTACAGTATCGTCTACAACAACAACAGACAGCGGATAGAAGAAGAGGCGGCTAGGCCAAGGCCAAGCCCTCGCAGGTGGAAGACATCATACTTCGACGAAGGGGTATTTAGGGAGGCGCTCCGCCGTGAGCGAAACTTATTCGGTTTAGACGGCGACGAGCTGGTAGCGGTGCTCTCACGTGCGTGTGATGCGACCATGCCTAGGCGAGTCCACCCTAGAAATGGGAGGCCACCGGCTTACTGGTGGACCGACGCGATTGCGGACCTGCGCCGCGCCTGCCTACGGGCTAGGCGGCGGATGCAGCGAGCACGATCAGAGGAAGAGCGAAACGAACGGCGGGTGGTGTTCGCCGCTGCAAAAGCCGCGCTTAAGGTCGAGATAAGAGCAAGCAAAAAGGCCTGCTTTGAGGGTCTTTGTCAGAGTGCCAATGCGAACCCGTGGGGTGATGCCTACAGAATCGTTATGGCCAAGACGAGAGATGCAATGGCTCCTACAGAGCAATCTCCAGAGATGTTGGAGGGGATCATCGAAGGGCTTTTTTCGGGTCATGATCCTAGTCCTTGGCCTCCTTTCGTAGGACAGCCGGGAACTGGGGCTGGCGATGAGGAGAGGGTCAACGATGTGGAACTTACGGGGATAGCAAAGTCCCTTAGCGTTGGTATGGCCCCAGGTCCGGACGGAGTTCCGAACCTGGCCTTAAAAGTAGCTATTGCAGAGGCTCCCGAGATGTTCAGGTCTGCTATGCAGAAATGCCTGGACGAGGGAGTTTTCCCAGAAGCTTGGAAGAGGCAGAGCCTGGTACTATTGCCAAAGGCGGGGAAACCACCCGGAGACCCGTCGGCATATAGACCAATATGCTTGATTGACAAGGCGAGGAAGGTGCTCGAAAAGATCATCCTCAATAAAATGTTGTGGTACAATAACGTTCCAACGTAAGAGAAGGGGGATACACTACTGAGCGGTAGATGTAAGGAATGCGTTCAATAACGCCAGTTGGCCAGCTATTGCCGATGCGCTCCTGCGACTGGGGATATCCGGGTACCATTACAAGATTCTCGGGAGTCAATTCCAGAATCGAGTACTATAGTACACGACACAGAGGTGGGTTGGGAGTGCTTTCATATAACCGCAGGAGTCCCGCAAGGTTCCATCCTACGTCCGATGTTATGGAATGTCATGTACGACGAGGTGTTGAGGTTAGAGTTCCCGGTGGAGTTGGAGATCGTCGGCTTTGCTGAGGACATTACGCTCGAAGTCTACGGATAGTCGATCGAAGAAGTGGAGTTGACTACTACCCACTCGATCAAAGTTGTGAAGGCGTGGATGAGGTTCAGGAATTGGAATTGGCTCACCACAATACTGAAGTGGTGGTTGTGAACAACCGGAAGTCAGAGCAGCAAGCGGTGATCAGTGTACCTAGACGATTGCACTAGCACGTTGAAGCGCTCCGTCAAACACTTGGGTGTGATGACCGACGATAAGCTTACCTTCGGTAACCACGTTGATTACGCCTCCACAGCTATAGTGGCACTGTCCCTGATGATGACCAATAGCTCTGCGGTGTATGCCAGTAAGCGAAAGCTTCTTGTTAGTGTCGCCCGGCGTAGAGATACGGCGCTAAGTGGTAAGCTGGAAAGAACTTATAGGCTGATGTATCTGAGGGTTTCGGTCATGCGGATTTACCCGAATGTCCGGCTTGTGCTGGTTTAGATGATACGGCAAAACACGTTTTGTTCGTGTGCCCGCGTTTTTGCACGATGCGTGAAATCGTCGATGAAAACTTACAACGTTATCGAAAACTACACCTTGGAAACAAGCTAAAATATGAGCCACTTTAATGATAATTCATCTTAAGTTCGATCCCGGCCAGAAGCACATAACAAGATCCTACAACCGATTAATAATATGTAGAAAAAGGCAAGTTACTACATAACTGTTACTACACTATTTTCCCACACTGTTGACACGGTGTAGGTACATACCGGGGATCTAGCCGTGCTCGAGTACATCACCACACCACTCATAGGTACATGGTGGTTTGGAGCTCGGGAAGGGTGGTGCGACGAACGGGAAGGGGTGTGACAGTAGTAGCAATGTATGTGCCCGGATTGAGTGTCACTTTTGCACTAGTTCACACGGGTGGGTGTAGTTTGTCATGTTTTATATCGGTTTTCTTCCCGGTAGGGTTTCTTTGTGATTTATTGCTTTCAAATCAATCAAATGGAATCGACTGACGACTGGCTCATGGCACATTGGGCATGGGCGCGAGGCAGTCAGTGTTGTTGATTCGGTGGATGATGTGAGGTGACGCAGGTGAGCCAATGCAGGTTTTTGCATAATTGCAGTTTTTTTTTCGGTGCAAGGTTACGTTTTGAATTTTGACGAGGGCGATCGCAATTTGGGGAACATTTGACAGGAAATTGGAGTGTGCTCTTGAATCTATAAAGATCAAGAGCAAACATCTACAAGCTATTGTGCCGAAAAGCGTAGGGGGATCAATGAGTTTGCCTTGCCAGTCAGAATTTAAACTTATGGCGGAAAGACCTTATGAAACTACAGTGTGTTGATTCTTCAATTGATTTGTTTAATAGCTAAGGTTGTGAATTGTGATATGTTTGACATATTAAGAATAAATGGATTACTACCTCGCCATTGGCAGGACTAATTTCCTGGTAAAATTATCGTCGCGTTTGTTGACAATTCCCCAGGGGTGACTTTCAGGGGCATCGCTGCATTCTTCTTCAGTACCACTAAGCAGTGCTAAAAATGTCATTTCGACATATCACCAGCAATCACCTTGAGTTTTTTTTTTTTCAGAAGCTGAACCTTAACATATGGTATCTGAAAAACTTGTGTGGTTAGACCAGTTATACATACAAGAAAATCACGGAAAACAGCTTTATCTCCAATATTTAAGGTAGATTTCATCGTCTGCCTTCGAAAAAAACCAAAAAAATGGTATTCATAATGATTATCAATTGGTATTCTTCGAAAAAGTAACAGGTAAACAAAGATGCTAATATTTGCTAACGTATAAAATACGACAGTCTCTAGTGGGTTGTTTACGCAATGCAAATGTCGGATGATAAAATTCCGAAAACAAGAAGGATATTGCATTTATACAGCAGACGATCAGTTAAAAATCCACTATCCACTAAGCATTCGCCGGCGAAGCAGTTTCGGAAGATATCCGACTCAGTAACGGCACGCCAGTCACATGCCGCACGCCATAGGTAACTGCATAAAACCTCCGCATATCGTTCTCATTCAGACATTCTTGTACCTGTTCAATCAACCGCGCTCTCATCATACTGACTTTTCTTGCTGCGGTTATTTTATTTTTACTTTCGCCCTTACCTTGTATCACACTCTATCAAGCTGAGTACCAATCCCTGAATTACCAAAAGACTTAAAGCGGCAATTTGAGAAACATACAAGAAAAAGTAGTAAGCTATCAAAGAAATGTAGATTTATTCAAAAGTCATTTTTAAGGGTCAAACATCTATCTTCAAGTTTTTTGCGCCATACTCAAGCACTTGAAACACGAGAGCATCTCTTCGCAAATCACTTGAAACTCATTTACCAAAATTAATGATTTATTAGTTTCAAGAACACTGAAAACCCGTGCATTGTTCCAAATTTATTCAACTTTATTTACTACCTTTCACCATTCGAGCTAGAACACTGTCTTGAAGCATTCGAGAGGCAAAGCGACTTCCTCATTCTCTCCGATTAGGATGCCGAGAATCGTGGATCCTTCCCGAACCCAGAAATGATTCCTTCAAAAATTCTGAAGAGGATTCTTGCTGGAAGGCTGGGAAACTGGGAGAATCGCGCGAGGGGTGGACTGGACAGCACCAACAGCAGCAGCGCAAACAGAAGCATTATCAAACATGACGAGAAGCATCTTCCCGGGCATTGTTTGCCCCCAGAGCTTCACCAGTTTTAAGTGGATTGAGAACTTATAGGAGGAGCACTTCTTTTCACTTCGGCGAAGGATGGCGCTCAAGTAGCAGGCGTTGATTTTTTTTTTTCGCTTTACTTGTTCGCGCGGAAAAAATGAAGAGTAACAGCAGCAACATCTTCTTCTGATTAGATGATTTGTTTTTTCGCGCAGCAATCCAAGTAGCCGTCAGCAAGCGTACAAATCACGTCATCGCAGCAAGCGCGGAATTCTTCTCATTAGCCAACAAGTTCTAATCACGTCGCTTATTTTCGGATCTTTTTTTTTTCGCTTCGCCCGTGTCAGGTAATGAACAGTCTCTAACCAGCATGGAGAGGGGCGGGCGTTTAATCGAATAGCTCCTAACCACCAGCATAGGTCGTGGATTTCTCGGCGGAGGTGCCTACACACTTGCCTTGCGGTCGGCCTTGGAGCTTCTTCTTCTACTGTACTTTATTGCGATGTGGTTGATGGTCATCGTCATCGATGGTTAATTTTTTTTTTGTTTTGCAAAGGGATAAAATTTTGCTCGTTTGCTAGAGTAACATTCCGATCTTTTCGCGGGGTGGCTGAGAACCGAGAGTCATTCAACTGATGAGTCAACCGAAAGCCCACCACAATCGATGCCAATAAATTTTTGCTTTGTAACGAAAGGAATTTGTAAAAATGGATTCTTTGAAGGCACGTCAGCAGCAGCAGCAGCAGCCCCTTCCTGCGTTTTTGCAACCCTGGCCAAGGCCGCGAATCGAAGGCGTGAAGATGAGCAGCAATTATTTATTCCAGACACAGAACCACCTTTTGATCAGAGCAGCTACAGCCAAAGCAGGTTGATGATGATGCGGCCTCTGCCTTCAGGAAGACGATTTGACTGATTGCCTCGCATTATGGTTCCTTTATTGGATGAGAGGCACTTGGAGCGTCTCAGCATCTTCGCTGAATCGGAACCGTTTCTCACCTGACAAAAGGCGGCTCTCTGTCGAAAAAAAAAAACTTTAATCAAATAACCAATATCACATTGCAGGGGCTCTCGGGTCGTGCTTGGCGGAGCATATAAACACCACTATTTGCTGTCAAGCGAATAAATTCCGAAGCATTACCTCCATCTATTACTATTACGTGAAGGAGTTTTCACGATTGGTTGACATCCCCTCCTCATTTTTGTATGAGAACCCAAATATTTTTGTATGGCACGTGATATTTCTCAATAATTTGCGAATCAATACTCCAATACCAGATAGCTTTAAGCTTACTGAACATCTTTGCTGATTTCCCATCATGCTAGCGTATCAGATTTCTGGAATATATGGGTGTTTGAACGTTTTGATGCTGGCGCCATCTAACGGAAGAATTTTGAACCAGGATCACTGTTGCCAAATAGTTCTTATTTTACTAAACAAACTGCTGAAAATTTCAAGATATACTAGGCATCACCTAGCTAATACAAGTCAGATTCGATTATTCGGAGCTGGGCTTTGAACCTTCCCAAACGAACGGAATGCTGAAACTTTGACTGACTATTAATCAAGCTTAGTTTAACAAGATGTCAAAATGCTGCTTTATACAGCATTCTGTTCATCAGATATATGTTGGGAAAGCTTAAGAACTCAACTTCGGATAATCAAGTTTGACCCATAAATCCCAATCAGACCCAAATGTCAGATAAATCTAGCTTACTGAAAAACTGTCCAAATCTGCATAATTCTATTTCATCAGGATTCTGAGATAGGGATTTGAATATTTTTTAACCTTGCGCCGCCTAGCACAAAAATTTCGAACCAAAATCAGATTGCCAAATTGTTTTTTGTCTGCTGAATAAATCGTTGGAGACACTATCTTTCTAGCTCATCGGAATATTATAATGTATGTTGTGTAAAGTATATGGCAAAAAAAATTCAAAATCCCTAGTCTTACCTCCTGAATTAGTTGTTTTGGATTCCCAGAAGCTATGTTCAAAATTTGAGCAAAATCGTTTAAGCCTAAGGGGGCGCTGAACGAGCTTAAACCATACTGAAAGGGCCCTAGTCTAGTCTAGTGTAAGGTACGCCGGGGCAAGTAGAAACGGGTGGGCCAAGATGAAACAGCGGGACAACATGATGTTTGCTAATGATGATAAACAATTCGATCACCATAACACATAGTTAAATTTCCAAATTGTATTGAAATCTGTCTCAAAACTTCGTGTTTCAACTTGCCTCGGTGTACCTTAGTCTACACATGCATAGCTATTCATTAAAAAAAAAACCTCCAGATGCGAATGACCCCTGTGGTTAAAACGTCTATAATAGAAAAAAAAATTTAAAAAAAACCTGGAAAATTATGGGATAGACTACTCTCATCATTTTTCTTTTCATTACAAATACTTGCCGTGTATCTGAGATACATTGCAAGCATTAAGCTGCCAGGCCTACTGCGTTATTGAGCATTACTGTGAAAACCAGTTCCAAACTAGATTTTGTGTTGTATGAGCCGGCACAATATGTATCATATCTTTGATGTGATCAGAATTGAAGACCACTTTATCAAAAAGACTTACAGCACTGTTGAAAATCGGGAGTCACAACCACAGATGAAGATGACACTATTCATGATAGTGTGTAAATCTTCATACTCGCACCAATACACTCTTACACTTTTATACAAAGGTACCATGTACTTAACGACCGTGCTAACAGGGCGAAGGCCGGTGGTAATAGCGGGTGACTTTAATGCCTGGGCTGTGGAATGGGGAAGCCGTTTCACGAACCAGCAGGGTCAGATCCTGCTAGAAACACTGGCCATCTTAGATGTCGACTTGGCTAACGTCGGTACCAAGAGTACCTATAGTCGAAACGGAGCGGAGTCAATTATTGACGTGACCTTTTGTAGTCCTGGCCTAACAAGTAGTTCAAACTGGAGAGTAGATGATGGCTACACTCACAGCGACCACCTGGCGGTTCGCTACAGTATCGACTACAACAACAGCAGACAGCGGATAGAAGAAGAGGCGGCTAGGCCAAGGCCAAGCCCTCGTAGGTGGAAGACATCATACTTCGACGAAGAGGTATTTAGGGAAGCGCTCCGCCGTGAGCGAAACTTACTCGGTTTAGACGGCGACGAGCTGGTAGCGGTGCTCTCACGTGCGTGTGATGCGACCATGCCTAGGAGAGTCCACCCTAGAAATGGGAGGCCACCGGCTTACTGGTGGACCGACGCGATTGCGGACCTGCGCCGCGCCTGCCTACGGGCTAGGCGGCGGATGCAGCGAGCACGATCAGAGGAAGAGCGAAACGAACGGCGGGTGGTGTTCGCCGCTGCAAATGCCGCGCTTAAGGCCGAGATAAGAGCAAGCAAAAAGGCCTGCTTTGAGGGTCTCTGTCAGAGTGCCAATACGAACCCGTGGGGTGATGCCTACAGGATCGTTATGGCCAAGACGAGAGGTGTGATGGCTCCTACAGAGCAATCTCCAGAGATGTTGGAGGGGATCATTGGAGGACTTTTTCCGCGTCATGATCCTAGTCCTTGGCCTCCTTTCGTAGGACAGCCGGGGACTGGGGCTGGCGATGAGGAAAGGGTCACCGATGTGGAACTTGCGGGGATAACTAAGTCCCTTAGCGTAGGTAAGGCCCCAGGTCCGGACGGAGTTCCGAACCTGGCCTTAAAAGTAGCTATTGCAGAAGCTCCCGAGATGTTCAGGTCTGCTATGCAGAAATGCCTGGACGAGGGAGTTTTCCCAGAAGCTTGGAAGAGGCAGAGCCTGGTATTATTGCCAAAGGCGGGGAAACCACCCGGAGACCCGTCGGCATATAGACCAATATGCTTGATTGACACGGCGGGGAAGGTGCTCGAAAAGATCATCCTCAATAGAATGTTGCGGTTCACCGAGGGCGAAAATGGTCTTTCGAGTAACCAGTACGGCTTCCGGAAGGGGAGGTCCACCGTAGACGCTATCTTGTCGGTTACAAAAACCGCCGAGAAAGCACTCGAGCCTAAGAGGAGGGGAATTCGCTTCTGCGGGGTAGTGACTCTGGATGTAAGGAATGCATTTAATAGCGCCAGTTGGGCTGCTATTGCCGATGCGCTCTTGCGTCTGGGGATACCGGAGTACTTGTACAAGATTCTCGGAAGCTACTTCCAGAATCGCGTACTAGTATACGACACGGAGGTGGGTCGGAAGTGCTTTCACATAACCTCAGAAGTCCCGCAAGGTTCCATCCTGGGTCCGGTGTTATGGAATGTCATGTACGACGAGGTGTTGAGATTAGAGTACCCAGTGGGAGTGGTGATTGTCGGATATGCCGACGATATTACGCTCGAAGTCTACGGTGAAACGATCGAGGAGGTGAGGTTGACTACCGACCACTCGATCAAGGTTGTGGAGGCGTGGATGCGGTCCAGAAAACTGGAGCTGGCTCACCACAAGACAGAGGTGACGGTTGTTAACAACATGCAGTCGGCGCAGCAGACGGAGATCAGTGTAGGAGAGTGCACTATCCTGTCGAAGCGCTCTGTCAAGCACTTGGGCGTGATGATCGACGATAAGCTTACCTTCGGTAGCCACGTCGATTATGCCTGTAAAAGAGCCTCCACAGCTATTGCGGCACTGTCCCGGATGATGTCCAATAGCTCAGCGGTGTACGCCAGTAAGCGCAAGCTTCTGGCTAGTGTTGCTACGTCCATACTTAGGTATGGCGGCCCGGCGTGGGGTACCACGCTAAGTACTGAATGCTACCGACGGAAGCTGGAAAGTACTTACAGGCTTATGTGCCTGAGGGTTGCAAGCGCGTACCGTACCGTGTCACACGACGCTCTCTGTGTCATTACTGGTATGGTGCCTATCAGCATTCTTATCAGTGAGGACATGGAGTGCTTCGAAATGCGCGGCACAAGAGGCATACGCAAAACTGTCAGGATGGCCTCTATGGTCAAATGGCAGCGCGCGTGGGACAGTTCCACCAAAGGAAGGTGGACCCATAGGTTGATACCGAGGGTAGATAGTTGGATTAATAGGCGCCATGGGGAAGTTTCATTCCACCTGACACAGGTCCTTACAGGTCATGGTTGCTTCCGACAGTATCTACACCGTTTCGGGCATGCGGATTCTCCCGAATGCCCAGTGTGCAATGGTTTAGAGGAAACGGCGGAACACGTGTTGTTCGTGTGCCCGCGTTTTCGCACAATGCGTGACCGCATGCTTGCCACATGCGGGGAGGACACAACTCCGGACAACTTGGTCCAGAGAATGTGTAGGGATGAGATTAGCTGGAATGCCGTTTCAACAGCTATCACCCATATCGTCTGGGAGCTACAAAGGAGGTGGCGCGTGGACTCGGAGAATGGCTAGTCCAGATGCAGTACAAGAGGTGGTCCAGGGGTTCGAAGTCGGCTTCGTAGGTCATACCGGTGCCCTGCGGTCGAGATCGACCCTTACAGCGATTAAGTGGCCGCGGAGAGGAAGTCCCGGTAGCGGTGCTGTCGTGGCGTCGGTCTACTGGGTTGGATCTGAGCCCGCGGTTGGAAAGGGGTCCCCGGCAAGGGTCGGGGTAGATGAGACCCTGCTGTCTGCAACCTACGGGTGCATCTGATAGGGCCTGAAGGGTAGTGATACCCTTCCTTTGCGGGCAGGTCAGATCGGGTTGCACGTGGGCATCAGTTCTTGATGTCCGCTCAGCAGTAGGGCGCGGGCGGGGTTGACCCTGCCCGCCTTCCGAGGACAAAGGGAGTGGCGAGGACCACTCGGGAAACTGGCTAAGCGCCAGCATGCTATCGTGATGGACTCTCCAGAGCGAGTCATCGATGTTCGTTGCTGCTAGGCTACGGCAGCTAACCTTGAGGGTGCGATATGCACTAGCCCCTCTCTGAAGCAATACCTTCTTGGTGGTTCCGGAGAGACGTAGGGTTTGGCGACCATAGGAATGTGTTTTAGTGGGACGAGGAGAGAGTAGTCCTGGCTTCTACCGGCATTGTAGAAGACGGCCTCATCCCCACACTACCCTAACCTTCCTGTTAGGGTGTCTGATGAGCAGATTTATCCCCCTATGGTTTAGAAGGAAAAAAAAATACAAAGGTACCACCCTAGCTCGACAGACGGCGGTGCCGTTGGTGGCGCTTGCCGGTATTAAACATTTTTGCATAGAAATTAAACCTCAATTTTCTTCCCGAGAAAGAAAAGAACAGCAACGAATGGGAATCAAAACAAACCACCGGAAACTGTCAAAATTCATGTAGGAGGGAAGAGGATGGGATGAGTGAAGATGAACCGAACGTTCATTCGTGACGTCATCGTGCAAAATGTAAAGGGAAAATAACAGAGTTCCAAGTCTTCTTGATAAAGTAGTCTTCGTCAGAACCCTTGCCTAAATCTGCTAACGTGCTAACGGACAGTGCGCAACATCTTCTGAGTAACGCCTAACGCCCAACTATCAGTGCACGGCCGATCAGTGCATGGTTGGCCATGACTCGTTCTCTTGTTCTTCGGTAGACCATTAGACGCAACCAACCCCCCCGTAACTTGACAGATGAGCTCAGTTTCGCGTACCTACTTGCAAATCGCAGATGTCGCTAGTGTTCGTAAACAACGGGTCCATCCTTCACTGACGCAACATTTTTTGTCCATGCGAAAATATCTTTTTGTTTCGTGGGGAGTGGAAGCCAAGAAGAGGCTAGCGTTTCGTATCAAAAGGACGTATTCAACAGAAGCGCAAAAACTAATGTTCACTAAATTGAAGTTATTTTGATTTTTTTTTTATTTGTTGTAAGAAATGTAATAAAAGCACATGTTTAAACGGTCTTCCATATTAATTGGTGACTGCGCATGCTAGACCAAACCGAAGATCAAACTCGAAAAAAACATCAACAAATGATTATTTTTAACATCCATTTTGGCTTTGCCACCAGATATGTAGCTGTAAAATGTTAGCACATGTTAACATAAGTAACCTAATTTATTACGTGCTGGTTTATAGATATAATTTTCGCTTCTAATAAACAAAATTCATCATGCCTTACTCAATTTGCATTTATCTACCACAAAAAAAAGCGGAAACAATAAATTAATGTTTCTGTTTAATGTTTTAATATTTTTGTGCGGTTTGTTATTGTCGGTTTTCGTCCTTTTCAAAAGTAGCGCTTGCCGCTTTGAATCTGACAGTACCACCCGGACCAAAATTTTTAGGTACGCTGACGTTGTTCGGCAGCTGTCAAGTAGCTCCCGGGTTGGACGCAACAGACGTGCCACACTTCTCACTTATTCCAATCATTCCGTGAAAAGTGGGATTATATACAAATACGTTTGGAGTGACTTTGATATTTCATTCCATCCTGGGATGAGACTAAAGTTTTTATGCCATATGTCCTGGCTCCCAAGCCTAGGCTTAAGCGCAGGCCCGGATTAAGGATTTTGGGGGCCCCTTGAAGCAACACAAACGATGAACATAAAAATGTTTATTTTTTTAACAGTATTTGAGAAATCTAAAACAAAAAGTTAATGTGAAATAACCTGGGTCTCCAGTTAGCCTAGTGGTTAGGGCTATGGATCGCCAATCCGGAGACGGCGGATTCGATTCCCGTTCCGGTCGGGAAAATTTTCTCGACTCCCTGGGCATAGAGTATCATTGTACTTGCCCCACAATATACAAATTCATGCAATGGCAGGCAAAGAAAGCCCTTCAATTAATAACTGTGGAAGTGCTCAAAGAACACTAAGTTGAAGCAAGGCAGGCCTAGTCTCAGTGGGGACGTTGAGCCATAAAGAAGAAGAAGAAGAAGAACCTGTAGGCACAATGTGTTCGTTGACAAGTAAATTGGTAAGTGAGTAAATTGATATGTAAATGAATTGTTGAGTGGGAGCTGGTGGATAAGTGCTTTCAGAAGTCAATGAGGTAAGTGAGCAAATTAAAAATTAAGCGGCTTGGTATGCGAGAGTGAGTGGGTTGATGAGTAGGTGAGTAAGTTGATAAGCCAGTGACTTGATAAGTGTGAGAGCTCAAGAAGCACACATGTCCTCCACGAGCCTATATGACTCTTCTATGACCAATTTTAGCCATAAAGGAGTCACACTAACTGATGTAAATGTGTAAAAGAGTTTGTATAATTCACGCGCACACACTAACTCACTCATTTAGTCAAACGTTTACGCATTGACAGGCTCACTCGCTCATTAATTCACTCACTCACCTGCTCACGCACTTATCAATTCGTCCACTTATTAATAAATCATCATACTACTCTTCCACCATATCACGCACTTATCAACTCACTCACTCATTAGAATGTTAACTCTCTTCCTCATCATTCATTCACACATACATTCATGCAAAGTCTCACTCAATTACTAATTTATCCACTCGTTAACTAACTCACTCATTTAATTGTTAATTCTCTTCATCACTCACCATCCAATAGAATCACTTACTATAAGTTATAGCTCTCTACATCGCTCGTTAACTCACTCATTTTCTACCGCTCACTCTCTAATCACTCATTTGCTCATACATGCACGCGCTAACAGGCTCACTAATTTACAAAATCACTAGCCCACTCGCACACTTAATCATTTATTCACTATCCCACTCACTTTCACTTTCAAACTCACTCAATCACTAATTTACTAACTCACTCATTTTTCCCACTCGCTCGCGCACTCATTAACTCGCTCATTTAGTGACTTATCCTCCCACTCACTCACTCATTAATTCACAACACAGCGTAACAAAAATTAACTTTTTGTTTGTCTCAAGAGCAAACTTATGTGTCTCTGAAGGATTTTGGGCCGCTGAATCCGAATCCGGGCTCAGATTTGCTCCAACACGTCACAATTTTGAGCTATACCTCCATTTATAGGGCAAAATATGCGATTTTGAGCTTTTTTGACTGCAAGCCATTAAGCAAGGAAATATTTTTTATAAGCAATCAAAAGGTTAATTGGTCAATCAACATCTAAATCAACGACTCATGCAAAATATTTCGTTTTACCAAATCGAATTTGATAGTTTTGAGCGATTTATGTTAGATATGATATTTCCCATACAAGTCACCCTCCAAAAGTTGCATGCAAGTTTTCATACTAACATAAAATGCTTAAATCTATCAAATTTGATTAGGTAATACGAAATATTTTGCATGAGTCGTTAATTTAGATGTTAATTGACCAGTTAACCTTTTGATTGCTTATAAAAAATATTTCCTTGCTTAATGGCTTGCAGCCAAAAAGGCCCAAAATCGCATATTTTGCCCTATAAATTGAGGTATAGCTCAAAATTGTGACGTGTTGGAGCAAATCTGAGCCCGGATTTGGATTCAGCGGCCCAAAATCCTTCGGAGACACATAAGTTTGCTCTTGAGACAAAAAAAGTGTTGCGCTGTGCAATCTTACTCGTTCAATAATTCGCCCATTAGCTTACTCGGTCATTCGTTTACTTACCAACGCACTATATAATTCAATAGTTAATGCACTTACTCATTCCCGCGGAACAAATCTTACAAACTCATTAACTCACTTGCTTGTCTAATTCACTAACTAACTAACTATTATACATTTACTCGCCAATTCATTATTTCTATTACTAACAGCCCTTCAATCAACTACTGTGGAAGTGCTCAAAGAACAGGCAGCAGGCCAAGCTCCAATGCACAGTGGTCCACAAACCAGATTTATGAGGAAAGATGCATTCAACGCCTTCAAATGAGTTTTTAGGCAAATATGGGCTTCTACAAAGTTGTCCCTAATAATAAGGCCCTCGTTAAAATGTGCATGAACAATAAGGTGGTCCATATTTTCAAAGAAATTGGTAACCCAACTTTTTATTTGCAAGAATAACTGTATACATTCTACGGGATAGTTGTAGATCTATCCATTTTGAGCAACTTTGCTGAAGACACATTATATGTAGCTTTAAAATTGAAAAAATCTAGAGGTATGTTCCTAAATAAGCTTAGGGTGGTTCAAGAACAACCGGTTTTCTGGCGTTAACTTTTTCAGTTTCGACCTTTTATCAAAGTCGCCCAAGAAACACTTGTAGAGCATTTGAAGACGCGTCGTTTCGTACGCTGAGATGGTCGTTATCTCTTTTGGTTCAAAAGTTACAGGCGTTTTTCCTAAAAAATCATAGTTTTTTTTTAAAAGGGTTTTTGATGGGTTGGGGCAAACAAAAAAAAATATCTTTTGCCCGCATTCAAAAGAAGAAATGCTGTTATAAATCATATCAAAAAATTAGACTGGTGCTATTTTTGTAACTCAAGAGAAAAATATTTGAATAGTGCCTATTTTTGTTAGAAAATCATCAATATCTTTTGAACGGAATGACGTAGCAACATTCTCAGCGAACGAAAATGTGCGTTTTTGGAAGCTCTAAAAGTGGTTCTTAGGCGACTTTGACGAGAAATTTGAAACAAAAAAGATAAAGCAATAAAACGATTTGTTCTATCGTCACCCTATGAAAACTATGGGAAAATGCTCCAAATTCGGTCAAAACAGTTTAAACGCTTTATCTCTTTTGTTTCAAATTTCTCATCAAAGTTGTCTAAGTCGCACGAAACGACGCGTCTTCAAAAGCTGTACAAGTGTTTCTTGGGCGACTTTGATGAAAAATCGAAAATGAAAAAGTTAACGCCATAAAACCGGTTTTTTTTTAACCACCCTAAGCTTATTCAGCAAAATACCTTCAGATCGGTCAATTTTAAAGTTACATAAAAAGTGTCTTCAGCAAATTTGTTCAAAATTGATAGATCTACAACAATTCCGAAGAATGTATATAGTTATTCTTGCAAATAAAAAAGTTTGGTTCCCAATTTCTTTGAAAATATGGACCACCCTAATTTTCATGTATATTGAAAAGAGAGCCTTACTTTTAGGAACAACTTTGTAAAAGACCATATTAATCTAGAAAATCATGTGAAGGCGCTGAAGGCACCATTCCTCGTAAATCTGGTTCGTGGACCATTGTGCAATGCAACGTCGAGCTAGAAAAAAGAACTAACTTTCTCAATATGTAACTGACTCATCGATTCACTCAATGTTGGAGCAGCTCACACTCATCCACTCACCAAATTTACTGACCTACTAAGTGATTCATCAACTCATTCATTCACCTGGATTCTACTAATCCAACAACTAGGAATGCCCTTAAATTGTGAGGCCTTTTTATGTTATATTTCGTTTCCGAATTATCTATCCACAAGTATTTTTTGTGGGACTGACATGCATTGGAATTCCGCTAAGAGAACCACATTTCTAGGCATAGCTGTTTCCAGTAAATATTGTTTAATGAAAAATCCTAATTGTGTAATTTTTTTTTATTGGAAATACCTCAGGTATGAAAACATAAGTGATTTTTCATCATACTATGAAAAATTGAGGTCAGTGTGTTGCACCATTTAGCCAGAAGAAAGCAAAAACGTTTTAAAACATAAGCTTTTTAATTTGGGACAACTATGCGTAGAATAGCAGTACATAGACCCAGCGTGATTGGCGGCATTAAAGACTGGAGAAATCGCACCCAACTGAACCGTTCGTTCAATCTGACGGCACAGAGCCTGTTGAACCATTCCGTTAAACGCAGCGTGTGTAATATCAGGCTGGATTCATGGGTGAACGCGCTACAACATGGATCAGATGTTCGGCATCCGCCAGGTGTTGCAGAAATGCCGCGAATACAACGTGTCCACTCATCACTTGTTCATTGATTTCAAATCGGCGTATGATACAATCGATCGAGACCCGCTACGACAGATTATGCACGAGTACGGATTTCTGGAAAAACTGGAACGATAGATCAAGGAGACGATGGATCGAGTGATGTGCGTAGTTCGAGTATCAGGGACACTCTCGAGTCCCTTCGAATCTCGCAGAGGGTTACGGCAAGGTGATGGTCTTTCGTGCTTGCTGCTCAACATTGTGTTAGAAGGTGCAATAAGGAGAGCGGGGATAAACACGAGTGGAACGATTTTCACGAAGTCCGTTCAGCTGCTTGATCTCGCCGATGATAGATACTATAGCTTAGCTAGGCTTAGGCCAAGGCTAGTTCATCTCGGGACCTACGCTTAACTTCCTTTCCGAAGGAAGAACTCACATTTTGTGTGTTTGTCGGTAGTGGGATTCGATCCCAGGTCCCCGGCGTGACAGTCGCGTGCTTTAACCATCACACTAGGTCCGCTCCACAAGTTAACTATCTACAAAACACTGATAAGACCGGTAGTCCTCTATGGACACGAAGCATGGACTACACGTGTAGAGGATCAACGCGTCCTTGGAGTTTTGGAACGAACGGTGCTGCGTACCATCTACGGCGGAGTGTAGATGTAAGACGGGACTTGGAGAAGACGAATGAACCACGAGCTGCATCAGCTGCTGAGAGAACCAATCATCGTCCACATCGCGAAAATCGGGAGGTTACGGTGGATGGGTCACGCCATCAGGATGTCGGATAACAACCCGACTAAAATGATTCTCGAGAGTCATCCGACCGGTACAAGAAGACGTGGTACGCAGCGAGCTAGGTGGGTCGATCAAGTGGAGGACGATTTGCGGACTCTTCGTAGAGTGCGTAACTGGAAACACACAGTCATGGACCGATTAGACTGGAGACGACTCCTAACTACAGCAGAGTAAGGTAAGGTAAGCGTGTGCAATAGCCAGCATGATCCCTACAACGACTGAGATACAAGAGTTGTTCGGAAGAGAGTGCTAGCTAGCACACTATCCAGATAGCAGCAGCAGTGGTACAACGCTACGAAGGGCTGGTAGGCCCATAGTCTGTTTTCCAAGTTTTCCAATGTAGATCAACAGAGCACATGGGGAGGTTACGCAGTGTTTTAGTCAAATATAATACTGGTTTTGCAAAGTATCTTTTCTGACAAGTAAGTTTGTCAATAACGTTCAAAGAGTTCCATCAACTATATGCTATGGATTGCAAAAATGCCTGAAACCCCCTGTTTCATTGTTTGCAAACCTCACCACCCGGCTTTAAAAGGGGAGTCACGACAAAAAATACAAAATAAATAACAGCCGATAAAGTCATTTTTCACATGGCAGATTCCCAAGCAACTGATGAAAAGGATCTGCTACAAACGTTTTTTTTTCGCTCCTCACTCAGATGAATCAAGACTGCGAGCACCAAAAGTGTCCGGCCGCGAGACTAAGCACAAATATTTGCTGCACCTCCCACCGAGATACGATGTATGTACGATCCTCACAGAATGGTGGTGGTCATCCCGAAAAATCATCATACATACCTCATACCATCTCGAATTGATTGTGCACTTTGCTTCCGTTTTAAAATTCCGGCACCTAGGTACCTAACCTTGAAAGCGAGTCGCAGTGATGATACTCGGCTCACTCACCCATGGACACCGAAAGATGGGTCGTCACGTCATCCGTTTTCCCATACCTACCTATTTTAGGGTGAGGAGAAGCGCTCACAGAAAATAGAGACTACTTTTACTGTCTGGAAGTGGATTTCAGTTTCAGGCTGACCTCTCCCCCGCAGCAGCATCAAAGAATGGGACAAATCCGACCTAAGTGGAATAGGCGAAGCTCCTATAAATGCCTGGTCATTTCGGTGTCTGCTGCAGGCAAAGGACAACCTGACACGGTGGTCATTCTACAGCGAACAATTCTGTATGGTTTGAGGGTGCAAGCGAGGGCATATCTCTGATGTTGATCCCTCTTAAGAACCACACCAGACATTAAATATCCAGAAAATTTATTTACTTTCCCGTTCACTTGTGCCTGTAAAAGCGGTTGAATTCGGTTGAACGTGGGTGGGTGATTGTGTTCTGAATTGAAATAGTGAAAATGTGAAACGAGCGTTTGACATGACGCGGATGGAATCGTTATAATGGGGCACTGATAAGAGGAGTTTTAGGTTTAAATTGAATCATGTTGCATATCTGTCTGTTTTATGATGCCTTCAATCAATGTGGTGGCAATCCAATCATGACCCAGCTGTTTACAGCAGATCAAAACACTCTGCTTATGAGGATGAGCTTAAACTGCAAATTGTTTTAACGAAGTTTGTTCACTCGAAAATCCTTGGATTTTGTAACCGGTTGGTTCCCATTTTTAAATTTTCTCGTGTATGAGTGATTGTCTTTCGAAAATTCACGTTTTTAATTTTAATAAACAGTAGGCTACACCACCCTAGCAAGTAACCGTACCGCTGCTAATGAAACTAAACCTAAAGTAGAATGAGAGCTCGTAAGATGTCTGAAGCTAAATAGGGAATAATATGAGTGGCAATGGGCGTGTCCGTGTAGAAGGACCGGTAAAAGTGTAGTGCAGGGATTAAATAAAGAACCCCCCCCCCCCTTTCGGGACGGAAGTGGGAGATACAGCTGCCTCCGTTCAGGTAATTGGGTCCAAAATCACCATTTGACCACCCTGACGGAATCCCAAAATTCCTTTTCCAATAGGACCTCGTATCCGTTAATTAAGAACGGTCACTACACGGCGGCTCGGAAGTCAATATGGCTTCCGAGCCTAATCGCTAAGAAACCGCCATCGTCCCCTGGAGGACGATTCCCTCAGGCCGTTGGCCTTAATCGCCAAGGTGAAACCCTTCTCGGCACGGTCGTTCCGGTATCGTCCTGGGCCGTGCCAATTACGCCAATGAAGGAAGACGCCTGCCACCCGAACACCACCCAACTACGCCTGCTGGTGGTAGACAATTAAACGTTCCATAATAAATACACAATTTCCCATAAATAATTCGAAAAGTCCCAGTGAAGAAACAGGGGTGCAAGCAGTAATAAATAACAAAAGTTCCATAAACAAATTAAAAAATGCATAAATAAATCAAAAGTTTCCATAAATAATTGATTTTTGAGCAATTAAAAACGTCAAAAATGCAATGAATAATTCAACTGTTGCAATAAAGAAAGCCAATTTTCCCATCAAAAAACTTTGAATTTTCCATAAATAAATTCAATTTTTCCATAATAAATTAGAAAATTCTCAATAAAAAAATATCTAAAAAGCAATAAAAAAATTCAAAAAATGCAATAAAAAATGACGAAATTACCCATGAAAAACATATGCAGGAAAGTATGAGACAGTGAAATGCTGAATCGCACTTATATGACTGAAACGACTGAAAAGCTTGCGTAACTATGATTGCAATTTACCGAGCAATTGCTTGCTGTCCGAACTCGCTATCGCTCGTCGGACCTAAAAAAGGGATAACATCTATGTTTGCATTATACCGGGCAAATTCTTGGATCTGTGGTTTGCCTAGAACCGAAACGATGCAGTGGCGGTGTATCGGATATCGGAAACTTCGGCGGCCTTCTGCCGCCTCAGTTCCTCAATTCTCTATGCGGCTTCACCGCATGGTCTACATATTTTTTTACCTCAAAATGCATTTACGTTTATTGCTCGTTTTTTTACTTTTATTGATAATTTATTTGTATGTTTATTGCACTTTTTGAATTTTTTATTGCTTTTTCGATATTTTTTTATTGTGAATTTTCTAATTTATTATGGAAAAATTGAATTTATTTATGGAAAATTCGAAGTTTTTTGGTGGGAAAATTGGCTTTTTTTATTGCAACAGTTGAATTATTCATTGCATTTTTGACGTTTTTAATTGCTCAAAAATCAATTATTTATGGAAACTTTTGATTTATTTATGCATTTTTTAATTTGTTTATGGAACTTTTGTTATTTATTACTGCTTGCACCCCTGTTTCTTCACTGGGACTTTCGTAATTATTTATTAAGAATGATCACTTTCTTGTGAGTCGTTTATATTTTAGCCGCCAAAAACCGGGCCGAAACACCGCCATCATTCACCATTCCGGCAAGAGTTCCGGCCGCACAGGAGGACCCTGGTGACAGTATCGACCATCGTCCCAACAAAAACCCACGGCAGCGGTATGTACCGATACGATCTAGATTAGGCCACACTTAACTCAGCCAACCAGTGATCGTATAAGATGTTGAATAAGATGTAAAAGTGGAGGCGATATGCGTACATTTTACATGCGCCTAAATGGAGGCATGCACGCATATGGCCTCCACTTTATCATCTTATGTAACATCTTATGCGATTATTGGTTGTCTGGGAACAAATTAATACACTTTATAACCCAGAACAATACCCACACGACACACTAGGAACTTTTAATTAATTTTGTAAGAACGTGAACTTTCTTAGTTTTTCATAGTTGTCGCGAAGCCCCTCCGATTACCGAGTAGCATGCCGGCCCTGGGAACCAGCTCGAGGGGTCTCATGTTACTGAGCTTGTCCGGGAGTAATTTGGGAGCCACTGTGGCTGCGGAGCAGCCCTGTAAGTCTCCGTAGTTACAATTTCACAAGGATTTTGTTTAACCGACTGAATTCCTTCAAATTGAGTGCATTTGTACAAAGTTTTACCCGGCTGGAAGCAGACAGAAGAGTTTTCCTGTAGGCCTTGCGAGCCGACCTGAAATTCTCCGAACCAGCCGAACGTCATCTGTTCCAACACATTCCACATTATTTCCTGAGCTTGGTCAGATCAAAGTTCCATCAAGGGATTTCTCTTGTAGTCTTCACAGATCGTAGAGGACTTGTTTCTTCAAAAGCATCCATGATGAAGGCCGTTGTAGTATCAACGGCATGAGACTTACAAACTGCTCGATCGACCCAGTGGCTAAACCAAGACTCCCGAAACTCAGTAGCATGAGATCCCTAGAGCTGGGTCTAGGGCATGCTACTGGGTAACTCGGAGGGGCTACGCGGAACAACGGGTGCTGCACCTGGGAATTCTTAATTCTTGGTGGATTGAAAGTGAACAAAGTCTATGGGATTTATTGAATTTAGTATTGAGATTGGGTATCTAAACTTTATTGGGCAATTGCTGCGCTGATATGGGCTAGTTTATGGTGTGAGGATCGTTATTCTGGTACGTACCGGGGCATTGCTGGACGTTGGCGAGCGTTCGCTGCTGCAGGTGAGGTCTGGTTTGACGATAGTGAGCTGGAAGATGGCGACTTGGCGACTTGGCGACGGGCCACGGACGAGACCGCATTGGCCATGCCGAGAAGGGTTCTCCTGGACACGTAGCCCGAGCAAAGTCTAACAACAAAATGATAGCAAATCGAAAACACGATTTGTAATCAGCAGCAAATTGGTATCACATTTTGATATCAGATTGTCTTGATTCAATTAGATTTCAAATTTAGATTTCGTTTTGCTGTCACTTCAACTTATTATAAATATGAAAGTAATTTCAAAACTTCTAGGTGACCTTGTATAATACAACTAATGCTATACCATCAGTGCAATTACCATATTGCATTTAAGTTTTCATGTCATTCACAAAACTATACATTTAACGATTTTTCCATTTTTTTTCCCACTGATAGCAAAAACAGTTATCAATTTGATATCACTGATGGCAGGAATTGTTTTCAACTTGCTGTTACGGGAACATTTTTCTGCTCTCATTTTTGATGTTTCAACCGTTAAAACGACCAAAATGACAACAACGTGAGTTATCATAATTTGCAATATCACAACATCAAAATTAGATTTCAATTTGCTGTCAAGCTTTGCTCGGGAGGACCTCTCGGTCCGAGAAATCTATCACTACGGTGGTTACGGAGCCTGAGAGGTGGTCCTTGTCGGTTAGACCAATACCAACGAAATCGTTGGTTTGGTCGAACGTGCACAGTTGGCTGGGGCAATCTAAGGATTATATAATCCAAACAAAGAACCTGAAGACCAAACCATGCTAAACAAGCGGCCTTCTGGGTAATTAGCAGAGATAATTACCTGGCTGAACTATTTGCCTTGCCCTGTGGTTTACTTCAGGGACACACATGGAACTTTGGGTACTGTAGGCACTTTAATCATATCAGGCAAGGTATTGAGATTTCATTATTGATATTATTCCTTTACATGTATTGGAAAAACAACAATAAAGTTTATCCTCACTTTACCTAGGGTATAACTTTTTTCACAGACGTTGGATCACTTTGCGGTCCTCGCCAAAGTTGTTTGGCATATAGTCACCTACAATACCTACAATCACCTACAGTACCAAAGGGTTTGATTATTGAACGCTTACAGTTCCACCTAGCGGCAAAATTCGAAAACTTAAAATTTCTCCATAGAATTGGATTCTTTAGGGGTATCCCGATTATTTCATAATCTGATTCTCCGCCCAAAAATTTGCCGAAATCCAAAATATCATAATTTTTGGAGTCCGGGAACTATTTTCAAAATGCATTTAATGTTTGTATGAAGATTTTTTTTTGTTCGGGTTGAACTGTCACTTTATCGATTGAACTGTCATTCTATCCACGAAAATTAAAACTGTTTTGTTAATTTAACCATCAAAACGAAGGTATTGGAATCCAACAAATCACGTTATACTCAGAAAAATGACCTCTTTCGATTAGGTTATAGAAAATAGCAATATTTTATTCACTAAACAACCCAATTGGCCAAGTTATTCCATACAAACTTCAAGCGTTTTGAGCGCCCCCTTAGGCTCAACGTATTTTGCTCAATTTTTGAACGTAGTTTCTAAGAGTCCAAAACAACTGATTTAGGAGGTAAGACTTGGCATTTTTCGAAATTTTTGTTTTTCATATAAGCGTGGGCCACCCTAATCTACATACATCCTAATCATACAAACCCATACAAACAAAACAATCTATAAAACACTACAGTTTCACAACAAATGCACAAATTAAAAATAATATTGAGATAATTGTAACTAAAACGGTTACAGGCATCATCTAAATCACTTGGAGTGTCAATGGATAGTGAGTGTTAGGTATCAAGTTATTTGAGCCACCCTAATGGTCACTCAGTGTCCAGCAGTCGTTGCCCTTTCTTCGCACATTACTTTTGCCATCACTTAACACTCATATCAGTAGGTGAGCCACGATCAGCCGAAAAGGCATTGACTTCCTAATCTTTCATTTTCGGTTTCTGTAACGATTTTTTTGGGTTTCGAAAACAGTAGGTTGTTGGCCTAAGGTCCCCTATTTACCATGATGGGGCAGCCACCTTAGGTAAAGCTTCCGGTGGAGGAGCATTTCATACTCTGTCGCTGGATGCCAGAACAGACGCTGTTTAAGCCGCACCTCCTTGGTGAACAGACGCTCGGGACGTACATCCTCAATCTAGCTGAAGTCAGAAGGATAACAGTGCCCAGGCTGCACTAACAGCTAAGCTAGCACACAACTCTTAGCTGGCGGTATTTTTAATCGTTTGACCCGTGGAAGCATGAAGTAGGAACTTGTGAGGATCAGAGCTATGTTAGACGCTCTCCTTATCGACTCACCGTTTTGCAGCCTAGCGAAGATAGGCTTGACGATTAGCCTGCGGTTTATCGCGCTGTTATACTTTGTACAACGCAAAAGAATTATCTGCTATTACTTTAAAACCAACTTTTCTATTGATGCCAAACCCAAATGTATTCTACATGAATCTTATTTGGAATACTTTAAGATCTTTTATGAATGCAGTGCAACTCCTTATTATGTGAAAAGTTGAAAATCGCATTGTGAAGAAACTCACTATGTATGAGTTTGGATGAAATGTGAATTCGTATAGGGGCTGTTCATAAACCACGTAGACCAAAATTTGGCAATCTCAGAACCTTCCCACCTCCCCCATCGTAGACTTTTGTCCATACAAAAATTTTGAAATTTGTATGGAGCGTAGACTTTGGCCAGAGCCCCCCCCCTCCCCCCAAAAAGTCTACGTGGTTTATGAATAGCCCCATATTACAAAACATTAATGATCTAGATTCTGGAAAGATGGTGTCTTCGGCAAAGTTACTTGAGATATCCAGGGCCTACGCGAGGTGACCTGAGAAATTCAGAACCTCACCAAGAATTCCTGAAAAAAAAACCTATATAAATCTCGAGAGAAATCCCTAGAAGAATTGCGGGAAGTATCATAGTAGGAATTTCTAGAATAATCCTAGGAGGGATTGCTGGAGGAATCTCTGCAAAAATGTCTGGTGAAACTTCAGGGATGCCTGGAAAATCCCAAGAGAAGTATATTGAAGAAATATCGGGAGGAATCCATAAAGGAATACCTAGAGAATTCACTGGAAGAATCGATAGAGGTATTCCTTCGAAAACCCATGGAGAAGTCCTTGAAGAAATACCAGGAGGAAGTAATTTTGATAACACAAAAATAGCTCAGAATGATGTATCTTGAAAAACCACGAAATTCGAGGTGTCGCATGATACTGTTTCGTTCACATTCGAAAAATGGACCCGGAACCGCTAGAATCATTTCCCGGTAATCAGTTTGTCTGTTCCAAAATAGCCAGAAGTATTCCATACAACGCAAAACTAGCACATAATGGTGTATTTTGAAAACCACAATGTTTAAAATTCCAAATGACAGTATTGCACCATTTCCAAAACTTTGCCCCGGAACTGGATTACGGAAAATCGGCAAACCGATTTCAAAATGTCCAAATGTATTCAAAATGACCAATCATTGTAATAATATGCTATAACTTTCAAAATCATGAAGTTTGATATGTCGCATGATGGTGTTTATTCATCTTAAAAAATTTGACCTCGGGACCACCGGAACCAATTCCCGTGAAATCCGCCTATCGGTTCCGAAATGGTCAAAAGTATTTCGGATTACACAAAAATACAGTTCAGAATCATGTATCTTGAAAAATCACGAAGTTTGAGGTGTCGCATGATGGTATTGAATCATATTCAAAAATTGACCCCGGAACATCCGTAAAACTGGTTCCAAGGCACTTAGTGACCGGTATGGACTTCCAGACATATGTTTCTATCATTCTAGTTCATTTAGGTCTAAAAACTAAACTGTTCTCATATCGAAAGTTCACTATATCCAATATAGCCGGAACCAGGTGGCCATTCCAAAAATCACTGGAAAATCCCTAAACTAGAAGGAATCCACTTCTTGTGTCAAAATTTGGTTGAAAAATATTGAAAAAAAAGTTACATATAGCGAAAAGAGCATGAGCGCCGCCTAGTGGATGCATTACGAATCAACTTTAATTCCATGGGCACAATAGAAATACACACTAGTTATTCTACTATGGGCACCATGTAGCCCATGAAATTTACAACAACTTTGTCGAAGACATTTTTTCTCGAAACAATCAGGATCGTAAGATGTTGCTCAAATTTTCACCATAGCTTCTGTGAGTTGAACACTTCAGACATGTAAGGGGTCGTCCTTAAATGATGTAGCAATATAGGGGGAGGGGGAGTCTCTGATTATGCTACGAGACATGTATTAGATATGGGAAAATATGCTACGATCATCAAAAAAATGCTACGTCATTTATGGACGACCCCTAATGACATGTATCTTGTTATATTATTATCACATAAGTGTGAGTCACCTTAGTCTTCTCTAATACTTACTTACTTTCAGTCCTGGGCACTCACGGTGATGCAGATGGCCGAATTGAAAGATTTCCATCTTGGGCGATTGCAAGCCATCGCCTTGACCTGTGGCTAGGTCAAATATCTGTCGACTTGCTTGATTTCGTTGTTGAGGCTGCGCCGCCATGAGCCTCTGGGTCTGCCTCTGCTGCGATGTCCTGCTGAGTTCCAATCTAACGCTTGCTAGTAGATTTTGTTTCCGCCCCTGCGTAGAATGTGGCCGACCCACCTCCACTTTCGCTCCCGAATTTCTGTCGCTATCGGCTTTTGATGACATCGACAAAGGAGCTCCACTTTGGAGATCCAATTGTGAGGCCACCATGCACGAATAATATACCGAGGACTTCACATGATGAAGACCTGCTGCCGTTGAGTGTTCTCCACTGATATACACCAGGTTTCACTGGCGTATAGCAGCGCAGATTTCACGTTCGAGTTGAAAATTCGGATTTTCGTGCGTCGGCTAATCTGGTTGTTTTTCCATTCATTTCTTAAACTCGCAAAAGCAACCCTCGCCTTTTTGATCCGTGTACCTATGTCGATCTCGGTGCCGCCATCGGCCGCCATTTGGCTACCAAGATATTGGAAGCTTTCAACATTTTCCACTGATTGCCCAGCTACCGTAAAGCTGGAAAGGTTGACCGTGTTTACATCCAACGATTTGGTCTTGTTGACGTTGATGGTCAGACCTGCCGCTGAGGAGCGATTGGCAAGACCATCGCGCTTGCTCTGCATATCAGAGCCCGGTAGGCTAGGAGAGCAACGTTATCATCCAATTCGAAGTCATTTAGGTGCTCCATGGTAATGGACTGCCACAGCAATCCACGGTTTGGTTCAATCGCACCTATCAGGATCTCATCGATTAAGATGAGGAACAGTAGCGGTGATATTATACATCCTTGCCTCACTCCCGCAACGACCCGGAGGGGATCGGACAAAACACCGATGTGCAGTACTCTACACGAAAATGCCCTGTACTGTGCTTCAATGAGGCCGATGATTTTCTCAGAGAGACCCTTGTGCCTGTGGGCTTCCCACATGTTTCCATGATTGAGACGGTCGAAAGCTTGTTTCTTCACTAATAAACAAACGAAAATTTTGCAATGAGTTCCTTATCATTTGAAAAACATTTAAAAAAATATATAAAAAAGCAAGTAACACTTCCATTTTAACCACTCTATGTCCCGAAATAAAACCGAGCCAACTTTGAACGTTGTTTTGGTCGCCAGAGTGAGAATGAGCGCAACTCAGTAACCCCGGCGCCTCCCCAATCATCATCAGGTTGTACTGCTGCCGTTCAGGCTACTGCGATCGTAAAAATCGGTTTGATTTTGTTCTTTTCAACCCAAAATTGGTGCCGGTCATCACGACCGCCGCCATCATCAGCAGCCCCATTCATAGGCCCCGCCGGGCGTTGATGGCCGTCGCTTACTTCAGCATATAGTTAGGCTCCGTACCGCGGTGTGCTGCTTTGTTCAGAACCCTTGATTGTCGAATTATAGAGCACGGGCGCGACCGGAGCTCGATGGACGTAAGGTGGGCGCAGCAGAGAAAGAGGACAGTGTCCGCCTGCTTATCACGTCCACCGCCAAGCATCTTGTTAATTTTCGATTAATTCTCAGTTTATGAGTTTATTGACTTTTCTTTTTGCCGAACCAGAACAGAAAAAAAACTCAACACCCGGGGTCTCATCAGCACTTGGATTGTTTGGTTGGTGCGCTGGTTCTTGAAACCGTTTTTCTCGTTCGTTCTGTTGGCGCTTTCGTGCAGCAGCGCAGGGTCGTCCGGCCATCAGAGCAGTGAAAGGGGAGAATAATTTTGGCCCGGTCCAAAGTGTTTTAACAACTTTATCACACGGCTGTTTTTCGGTTCTGCGCCGGTGAAGATTGATTCCCTCCATTTCTTAGGTACTTTGGGCGGTTTTCGCGAGAAGTCCGGGTAAAGAAATTGCGACTCGCTTGCTACGATGACGATGGCGGCGGCGGCGGCGGCGGTCATTTGACCTGAGCACACGCGCGAAATTCTTTGCCGCTTGCTTGGATGGCTTGGTTCGTTGATTGCTTGGATCGTTGTTGCGCCGGTACAGTTATGGGACGATGACGCCTGCTGGCTGATGTACCTTGCGTGCTTGCGCTCTTCTTCGCTTGTCCACACTCTGTACAGCCCGCGCCTTGTCCCATGGTTGTTCACTTCGGTTGGTTGGACGGTTGGATGGCAATGGCCAGTCGTATGGACTTTATTGTAGTAATACCAACCTTCCTATCCCATGTACCCCATGTGTGTGGCAAGAGGGGAAGAAAGAGATATGTTGCGTGGATGATTGTAGATCTGCCTGCCTGGGGAAAGGTTGTTCGGTCTCTAGCTAGCTAGCGGTACCTAATCCAGAGGTTTACGGGACATTCATGTATGGTTGTGATAAATGATCGTTTCGCAAAAATGTTGCATCAACTTGTTCGTTCTTGAGAGATATCGTTTTGCAGAAGAAAGAGACAGCTTTCGAGGTAGGTAGATTAACATCTGCAGTGAGGTATAAGTGTGTGTACTCTTGGGGATGGACATGCTTCGCAATTAACGCAGTACATCAGAATCTACTGCGCCTGCTACATAGTATGATTTGAGAGCTAGGTATGGTGAGTAATTAAAACACTGAATGCAGTACTATATAGCTAGCAACAGTAACTGTGTAAGTTATTGTCAGAAATCTAATATAGAACTTTTGCACAATACTTTAACAAATACACTAGAAGGCATTTTGTTTGGAAAACTACCTTGTCAATTCTATACTTTATGATCTTTAATAAAAAAAAAATATACGTGAGAACAAGGCTTACAAATGTGGGGGCCTGAGACACATTTTTGTGGAGGACTTTTTCTAGAAACAGCCGTCGGCGAAGCACACACATTGACCGGATTTCGAGAAAATAAGATATTGAAAAGTAGGCATGAGAGTCCGTCGCCTTGACGCAGTCCTCAGCTAGATTTGAGTGGGCTGGAATCCCTTACGCAGTTTAGCACACCGTCTATCGTTGCTTGAACCAGTCTGGTCAGCTTCCTCGGAAAACCGTTGCCGTCGGTTATTATCCATAGTTCTGTGCGGTCGATGCTGTCGTATGCCGCCTTGAAGTCGATGAACAGGTGATGTGTTCAGACCTGGTATTCACGGTGTTTTGGATTATTTGTCTAACGAACGGTGAAGATCTATTCCGTTCTCGACCAGCCGTAAATGAAAACGGCTTGATAGCTTCCACAAACTCATTCGTTATTGGTGACAGACAACGGAAGATGATCTCGGATAGGCCTGAATTTTCCACGTCATTCAGGTGCTCATTGAAGTGCTGCTTCCACCTTTCAATCACCTAACGTCCGCTCGTTAGGACTTAGGAGACTCTTTAACCCTGCAGGTTTCGGCTCGCGGCATGGAACCGTTTCAAGTTGCATTGCGCTTCTGGTAGGGCTTCCGTGTTTCTTGAGAACGGCACAGTAGTTCCATTTCCTCGCTCTCCGCTCCTTGCTGGCGGCGCTTTTTCTTTCGAAAGAAGCGGTTCCGCTTTAGCCAATTCTGTTTGTACCGTGTCACGTTCTGCCGGGTCCCTTGCTGCAGCGTTATCGCACGCTGCATTCTTCTTCTATGAAATCGCTCTGCACTCCTCGTCGAACCATTCGTTTTGTCGAACCCGTTCCACGTACCCAATGATGTTTTCGGCTTGTCGTACTGTACTGAACTGTACTGTACTCTAGTTGCCCGCCAGAGAGGCCACATCGAGCTAGACCTGTGCGCCGACACTTTTTGTCTCACGCAATCTCACAATCACTGTCATCATAGTTAGACTGTAAAAATTGATTATTCATTATCGATTTTCCCTGTAATTAATGATAATATAATAAGAGAAAATGGATGAGTCATATTCGGTTAATTTTGTAGATCTAGACGTTAGTCCAAAACTGTCCAATGATCATCATGAGATTTAAATTGATAAGTTCTTACAACTTAAAATCTGGTCATTGGACCATAGGTCTATATTTTTTAATATTCTATTATTTTAGACTCGTGTTAGGAACTTCTGAAGAAACTCAAATATAAATCTAGGGTCCCAATTCAAATACAAAACTGTTGAAATTTTTTTAATTCTTCATTGGATTTCATTAATCATTCACATCTCTCCAAAAGTTTCTTCAGAGATTCTTCCAGAAGTTGCTCTAATGATGCCTCAAGGAGATCCATTAGGTATTTCTCCAGAAAATTCATCAGGGATTCCTACAAGAGTTTCTTCGGAGACTCCTAAGCAGTATTGGAGTAAAGTAGTGACAGCCCCCTGGTGACTGATAAGATCTGTCTGAGTGTGTATATGTACGAGTACCGACGAAGCATATTGCTGCATTCTGTTGGCTGTTAGTCCGTACTAGCCGGTTGGCAAATAAACAAATGTGAAATCGCACTCCAAAATTGATTTTTTTTTTTGTCTGTATTAACGAGATGTTTAACCCTAGGCTAGTTCATCTCGGAAAACCAAAATTGATTAATTTCTTCTTGGTTACGCTAATTCCGGGACGGTAGTGATGTGATCGATTGGTTTGAATTATAACCGCGTCCACTACCAGGCCAAGTTCAACAAGGAGTTCCTTCAAAGATTCCTCCTAAAATTTCTTCAAAGATTTTTCTAATTTCTCCAGATATTTTGCTTTGGAGATCTCTTCAGAAGCTCCTTCAGATGTGTCTCCATCCATCAGTTCTTTCAGATAAGAATCCAGGAGTTTAATTAGATTTCTACTACAGATCTCTTAGATATTCCGACAGAAGCTTCTTCAGAGATTCTTCCCGCAGAATTCAGGGATTCCTCCAGGAGTTCCACCAAAGGTTCATATAAGAATTACTTCTGGGATCTCTTTGGATTTTTTTCAATGCTCTTGGAATTCCTTCATTACTTTCTACAGGAGTCCCTTCAAGAATTCCTCTAGAAATTCTTTAAGAAATGTCTCTTGGAATTCTCTCAGGGATTCGTACTTAAGTTCCTTCGGAGATTCCTCCGGGAATTCCTTCAGAATGCCTCAAATAGATTTTTCCGAGATTCTACCAGGAGTTCTTTTAGGGATTTCTCTAGAAGTTCATTCGGGTATTCATACAGAAGTTCCCTCAGAGATCTTCCCAGTAGTTCCAGGAGGATTCAGGAATGCCTCCAGGAGCTTCATCAGGGATTCATTCAGAAGTTCTCTTAGATATGCCAACAGGAGTTCCCGTAGAACTTACTCCAGAGGTTCCATCAGAGATTTTTTTTAGGATTCACGGATGGATCTAGAAGTTCCGGCAGGAATTCCTACAAGAGGTCTTTTTGAGATTAGTCTAAGAGTTGCTACAGGGATTAGTCCAGGAGATCTTTCAGGAGTTTCAGGTAATCGTGCAGATGTTTCTTCTCTCAACTCTCATGGATTTCTTTCACCGATTCTTACAGGAAGATCAACCGCCAGGAGGTTTCAGGGAATCCCCAGAAGTTCCTTCAGGGATTCCTACAGAAATTCAGGGATTAGTTCAGGAGTTCCTTATAAGTTTCTACCAGGAATTCCTCTACGGATTTCTTTTGGACTATAATCAGGCATATCTCCAGGATTTCCTTGAAGGATCTCTCATGGAGATCCTACAAGAATTCCTCCAGGATTTCTTTCAGGAAATTCTTCAGGATTGCCTTCTGGAATTCCTCCTAGAATTCTTTCGGGGATTTCTACTAAATGCCACGAGATGCCTTTTAAAAATCATTCGGAGATTCAGCTTGAAAATCATTCAGGGATTCTTCATGGCAACCCTCCACAAATTCCTCCCAGAAATCCTTCGGCGATTCCCCTTGCAAATCCTTCGGGAATTTGCTCCAAAAAATCTTTAATGAATTCCTCCTGGAATTTTTCCGGGAATTCCTTTTTGAATTCCTTTGGGGATCCCTCCTGAAAATCCTTCGTGGATTCCTCCTCGAATTCCTTAAGAGATTCCTGCTGGAATTGCTTCGGAAATTCTTTATGCAATTCCTTCAGGGATTCAGAGGTTTCCCCGGAACATCCTTCTGAGATTCCTCCTGGGATTCCTTCGAGGATTCAATCTGAAATTTCTTTGAGGTACTGTCTTGCCATTGATTCGGGGGTTTCTCCTGTATCTCTTTTAGTGTTTATTCCAAGAAATCCTTAGGGTATCTTAGGGTATTTATCTTCTGGAATCTCTTTGAGGAATAGGGTTGTAATTCTTTCCGCCGCCGAAGGTTGCCACCAGTATGATGCCGATGACACCGCCACCGAACAAAATAAAGTCGGTACACAGGTCTACGAGCTCGCTCTCGGCTAACCACACATATGCTAACGTCGGTAATATCGGAGAAGTGTCGATTCCGTCAAATGCGTCGACGAGGTTTCAAATGCGTTTCAAAGAATTTTCAGGACGTTTTAGGAGGTTTCAGAGGCTTTCAGTGATTTTCACTTAGATTTCATGGGGGTTTGAGAGGCGTTTCAGAGCGTTTCAAGGCGCTACAATGTGTTTCAGGGCGTTCCAGAGGACTCTGAAGGGCTTCAAAGGTTTTAAGGTGAATTTCACATAGGTTTCATGGGGATTTAAGAAGCGTTTCTAAGCGCTTCAAGGCGTTTCAGAGCATTTCAGGAGGATTCAGGGGCTTTAGGAGGGCTTCACAGGCTCTGAGATCAACTTCACGAAGGTTCCATTAGGGTTTTAGAGGCGTTTCGAAGCGTTTGAATGTGTATCGAGGCGTTTCAGGGCATTGAAGGTGGTTTTCGGGGGATTTAAGGGGGCTTCCGAGACTCTCAGGTGAATTGAACGGAGGTCTAATGGTGATTTCAGAGACATTTCAAAGCGTTTTAAGGCGTTGCAATGTATCCAGGTGGTTTCAGAGAAGTTTTAAGGAATTTAGAGGCTCTTAGGTGGAATTCAAAGAGGTTTCATTTGAGTTTTTAGGGGCGTGTTGTTTATTGTTGTTTTTCCAATACATGTAAAGGAATAATATCAATAATGAAATCTCAATACTTTGCCTCACTTTGCCTAGGGTATAACTTTTTTCAAAGCCGTCGGATCACTTTGCGGTCTTCGACAAAGTTGTTTGGTATATAGTCACCTACAATAATACCAAAGGGTTTGATTATTGAACGCGTACAGCGCCACCTAGCGGCAAAATTCGAAAACTTAAAATTTCTGCATACATTTGGCCAAGTTTTCCCATACAAACTTCAAGCGTTTTGAGCGCCCCCTTAGGCTCAACCGAGTTTGCTCAAATTTTGAACGTAGCTTCTGGGAGTCCAAAACAACTGATTGAGGAGGTAAGACTTGGCATTTTTCAAAATTTTTGTTGTTCATATAAGTGTGGGCCACCTTATTCCGGAGGTTTCACGATAGTTCAAGGGGGCTTCAGATGCTCGCAGGTGCTTTTAGCGAAGGTTTCAAGGGGGTTTCAGAGACGTTTCAATACGTTTCAAGACGTTTCAGGTAGTTTCTTGGATTTCCTCAAACAAATAATACACCATTCACTTGACAGCACCTAGTTGCATGAGGCTATGCAAGTATAAATTTCATTCATAATACTCCAATCTACAAATACTGATTACGCTTGTGGATCAGATGGCCTAAACTCCGTGGAGTTTTCGGATACTCTTATACAATCATAGAACTTAAGATTTGAAAGAACATAGATGCCAGAGGCTGCATGAGTATTAACCATATGCATAGTCCCAATAGATACAATTAGTAACTCCCGTGGATTCGATGATCATTACTCAAGGAAGACCCTTAAAAATCATTGAACTCTATGGTGCATGTGAATATGTACCTTTGTCATAAAGCTCTTAGAGACCATCAAACATATTGGTAGATCCGAAGGCCTATATTTAAGAGAGTTCTCGGAGGTCCTCGAGCTTGAGCTTGAGCTTGATTGATGATTGATTGATTGGTGGGAAATGTTTTTTTCTGGTACAGGGTTCACGCATTGGTGCAGGGATGCCAGGGCGTGAAGTGATACATTGTGTGAAGATTACTGTGAAGTATGTAGAACAGTTCGCTTGGTATTATATAACGCCTGCAAGTTGACACTGTGCTATGATGAAAATTGGAAGGACGAGAAACGACTTTTTCAAACCGGATCTGGTTCTAGCGATGGCTACGAACATACCAATATACATGAGATGTACAGTGTATCAAACGATTGCCCGTACAGCAAATTTTTCGTTATATTTTTGATTTATTAAAATGCTTACAACTTTTATATAAGTGATCAGATATGCTGAAAACGTAATCCTGAGTTACCCATACATTAAGGATTATTTACAGAAATTTTGAGTAAATCCAAATAAACGTTCAGAAAGTTATAGAATTTTTAGTAAAACATATAATATTTTTGAACAAATTTTAAAAGCGTATTTCAATATGTACTCGATGAAATGTTTTATTTTTTTCTGTGTTACAGATTACACCTTAGGCTTTTGTAGAGAACAAGTTAACCCTTACAAGATTGTATATTGAATGTTTATGTCTTCAAAAAAGTTGGAAAATATTTCATCCAATATTCATTGAGATATAGAGTATTGAAATTATGATTAACAAACGCCAAGCTTTACTTAAAGTTCTATAACTTACACAAAACTTATTGAATTAAATTTTACCAGCTTTAATATATAGTTTATTATTGATCAAAATTTCAGCATTTTTGATTGACGTATAAAAAAGTTATGAACATTTGAGTGAAAAATTATTTTGACGTAAAAATGGCTGTACGAACATTTGTTTGATACACTCTATATGTAGAAGAGGGAGTAGTAGATAGAACGATAAAAATTAGGAGGGAATAAACGAGAAGTGGTAGCCACTAGACCACCCAGCCCATTCTTGGAGGTCCTAAAACAGAAAATGCTCTCCCCACTGGACAGAACATAGTTGCATACGGCTATGCAAGCAAGAATTTCAATGATTATGCTCCAAAAGACCACTGATTACGCTAGTAGGGCATATAGTCACGGTAACAAGCCCTACCATCAGTGGGCTCACGAGCAACCACGACCAGAAAGAAGAAGAAGAAGAAGATTACGCTAGAAGATCAGATGACCTAAACTCTAGGGAGTTCTCGGATACTCTTAAACTTTAAACGCTTAAACATGCCGTAAGTTCCTCTTAACTCTGCTTTTTTCCCGTGAACAAACTTTATCCCTGCCGGGGCCCGTGGCACAATAGCTACACGTTCACTTCATAAGCGGATGGTCATGGGTTCGATCCCAGCCCCGGCACTTCGTCAGTTGCTCTTCCCCTCGAGTGCGACTGGCACTTGACCCTCTTCTGGGCTCTCATAGCTCAAACGGACCCGGATAATTGGATATCGGCGAACGGCAACACATAATGGACGACCCCCAATCAGACTGGAAAAGGAACAACAGCCACACATCATTTCATCATCGTGCTCATCATTCTATCAAGGACAGGGTAGAAAAGTGAAAGCAGCACAAAGGCAAACCAGTTCGATATAGTAGAATAAGAATATAATAGAATACATTTGGGCGCTGTACAAAGTGTGCAGCCGCCAATTGGAATCGCTCACGTAGTGCCCTAGTGGACAAAAGAGCTGTAAAATAGGTTAAGTGGTTAAGGGCCGATTTCTTCACCCGGGCTTAAATTTTAAACCAGGCTTAGCAAAATTTTAAGCCGAGCTTAACTTTTTTTCGATTTCTTCACCTCGGCTTAACCACTAAACCCGGTTTACTAAAGCTACGGTTTACGTTAAGTGTGGCTTATTTTAAGCGGTGCTCTGAGGTGGCTTAACAGTGCTAAGCCAGGCTTAGGCCGCAAATTGCAGAGTTTGGGTTTCTTCACCTGCTTCATGGATACATTTTTGAACAGCAGAAATTATTTTTGTTAAAACATGTACACTTATGAACGATGCAATTGTTAAAAGTTTGGATACGGATGAAGGCGATGATAAAGAAAATGATTATCTACAGCCGGCGCGTCGTCAATATGAAATATTCGACATCGATTTTTGGAACAATCAAGTTTTTACATTAGGGGCTGTCCATAAACCACGTGGTCATTTTTTTGGGACTTTTCAATCCCCCCCCCCCCTCGCGTGATCATTAGTCCATACAAAAAATTTTATTTGTCCATACAAAATGGTCATTGGCCGAACCTCCCCCCCCCCCATGACCACGTGGTTTATGGACAGCCCCTTAAATTGAAGGTCTTCAAAAAGGCACCGTGTTGATGGTTTTGGAAATTTTTCATCCTGATTTGGAAGTCAAAAGTACATTAGCATTGAAGTTTCTATTTATTTCGTCCGGTCCTTCCATAAATTCAGGTCACATAAACATATTTTTGCCTCTTATGGTTCAAGAGATATTATTTTTTTAACAAACAAACTTAGGATGACAATCAAAAAAAAATCTTCTAATAACTTGTTATAGGGTGCGGGCACCGGTTTTGGCCAGTCTAAGAGAAATCATTTTTATAAAAATAACCAATAATCCTATGGAAACAACCAATGCGTCAAATGAATGGTTTATATCTATACTTTATAAGAAAAATGGAGAAATCAAGCTAATACTTGATTTTTGTATTAATAGTGGCACTGGCCAAAATAGAAGCACTGCCGCAGTTTTGGCCATATTCTCAACTTTGGTTTCTATTTTGGCCAGTCACGTGTATTTCTTATGGGAGTGGCCAAATTAGAAGCACCCTGGCCAAAATAGACATCTCTCTCTCTTCTTGGCGTAACGTCCTCATTGGGACAAAGCCTGCTTCTCAGCTTAGTGTTCTATGAGCACTTACACAGTTATTAACTGAGAGCTTCCTCTGCCAATATTGCATGCGTATATCGTGTGGCAGGCACGAAGATACTCTATGCCCAAGGAAGTCAAGGAAATTTCCTTTACGAAAAGATCCTGGACCGACCGGAAATTCAACCCGTCACCCTCAGCATGGTCATGCTGAATACCCGTGCGTTTACCGCCTCGGCTATATGGGCCCAAAATAGACATATGGGAGTTGATTTTTTAAGGAAAATTATTTTTTTCTTCTAGTTTTTAGTCAAAATGTATGCTTTGGACAGCTTTAATCATCATATTGCATTAAAATCTACTAATAAAAAAAAATATGCCGATTTAGATCGTAACAGGCTGAATACCGCACTATGGCCAAAACTCCGGGCTGGCCAAAACTGAAGTTTCTACCCTAAACTGATTTCTTACAAAAAACTTAGTTCAAAGCACGTTCAGCCCATCGAATATTCAACATTTTGACTCATTCTAAATATAAAAAGTATTATTCGTGGTTTACAGGTCGGACTCGATTATCCGGAGTCGGGTTCTGGTTCTTCCCACATTAATATCTCGCAGACAGAATGATGTAAGAAGCTGAAATTTTGACTGATCACTAATCAAGGTTGGTTTAACAGAATGTCAAAATTTCAGCTTTGTAGAGCATTTTGTTCTCTAGATATATGTTTGAAAAGCATCAGAACGTCACTCCGGATAATCGAGTCCGACCTGTACTTCTAAATATGACTTACTTTGAATAACTAATAGGGTGACGTTGGATATTTTCGGCAGGTTTGTTCTCTTCGTCGTGTGGGGTTTTGTCGGCCAAATACCTGAAACATGGTCATATCATTCAGTTTATTTTGGAAGGATTTGAGGCCAGCTTTGAGTTCAATAGGCTTCATAAAACCTCCCATGACGTGAACAAAACTGTCAAAAATTCCCCTATCTAAAAATGACGCAAGTGGATTTTAAATATCCTTTTGCAACTCAGCACTATGAAATTTGATTTATATCACAACGGACTAGTTTTTGGTACTATCCATTTGCAGTTCAATGATTCATGCAACTGATTTCGGCTGTATCTTGCTTTATCAAATTTTAGTGTCTAGCATGATGGAATACGTTCCCCACCGAACCACCGCAAAGCACGATGGTGCTGATGGAAATGATCATATTCTAGTGATTCGTTTTTCATTGCAAAAATGTTTTGCAACTCGTTACAATACTAGATCTTTTGATCCCATTGTTGCATGATGAATATTAATTGCGTTTTTCGAAGATATTCGATGACATTTAATCTAGATAGGACGAAATTATATTTTCTGCAATGTGGCACTCCAACTTTGTACAATGAAAGGCAAATTCGAACACCAAATGTTGTGGAACGATCATGTGGAGTAGATACTAAATCGAAGATCTTCGATACTAGCGTTGGGTAAAATATCAACAGTCTAGGTAGTTCATCATTGTTAATTTCCTTCTGCATCCGAAAAAATTTGCCGAGCGATTCTGCTTTTCCTGCTAAAATTGTTGTTGTTACTCCATACTACATATAACTGGCATTTCGAAATATCGGCGGCTTAAAATGACGTTTCCATTGGAAAGTCACTGGAATGATATTGGAAATTTTGTTAAGCTTGGCTTAGCGTAACCCATCGCCTTCATTTGCTAAGCCGGTGTGAAGAAATGCAAATATGTAAACCTGGCTTAAGAATTTGGCTTAACTTTAAGTGTGGTTTAAGATAAACCAGGCTTACGTCGTTAAGCCGGATAGGTGAAGAAATCGGCCCTAAGAATAAAAAAAACTAATCTTTATTGCTCTAACTGATCTTAACATAATCAAATTCGATTTAGGTAACGTTACCTTAATGGAAAGACTTGGATGGATTTTACCTAAATAGAGGTTTCAGTGTACACACACTTAAAATAAAGTACCGTATTCAGCTGTTCTATTTTCGGTAAAAGTTCAGATTACCGAATGTTCAGCAACATATTACCGAAGTTCGTCAAAAAATTACCGAACGTTCGGTAAACTCTACTGAATCATCGGTATTGTTTACCGAACGTTCGGTAAAAAATAGCCGAACTTCGGTAAAACTGTGCTGAACTTCGGTAATCCGAACTTTTACCGAAAATAGAACAGCCGAACAAGTGACTCTAAAATAAGTGTGCATACTACAATAATCGTACCCTTTTTTTTTATTTTCAAACTTATTTTTATAATTTGGACACATTCTATAATCTTATTCAGAGATAACCCTTAATCTAGAAGTACGTGACAAAATAAATTAAATGAATTATACGATATATTTGATTAAACAGTAAACATCATTGTTTAAATTGTTACTCAATGCAGTTAATCACAATTAATGTCAGGAAGGCAAGACCACACAGTACCAGCTTGCTTACTTCATCCCTTTCTACAAAATCGCCAAGACCTTTCTGACACCAATTGATCCCGCCCGTTAAGCGGAGATAAGGATCAAACTTCTACCTACGGCGGAGCCCGCTAATCAACCCTCCAAAACGCGGAAATCAACAACAAACACATCGCCCAGCATCGCATCGCATCGATGCTCGTGAGGATGAGCACATACCTATACCTACCCACCAACTAAATGCGCGAAAACAATCGGAAGGCTTGAAGGCTTCCCGCAGCCTCCACCGCCACCACCAGCCTCTAAGAGTGGAAGGTCGCCCCTTCCATTCCAGCAAGCACCTGTCCAACTCATCCGAGCTCATCACCCCAAACGCACGACCCTATGAGTGATGGAGCATACCGATACGATGCTTCACAAAAGCAGGAAAGGTATGGGCCCTCATCCTCACCGATTGGGACAGGGGAATTGCCTTTGGTAGACGCCAGAAACTTATTGAAATTGATTAAATGTATGCTCATTAGCATCAGTATTTAGCATTAGCAAATCGACGTCGACGACGACTATGCTCGCTCGTTCAATGGCTGTGAGCTTAATATGAAGATGCGCGCATTACTTGACTATATCCGACTCGGAGGAGTCATCGAATCTCGTTTGATTGTCCGGTTCGATTGAGATGCGAATGACCACCGGGGTCAGAGGCTGCGAAGACGGGGGATACGGGGGTGTGATCGATAATTGGTGAGGCAGCAGCGGGGGTGCGCGCGCGAGCAGTTTTGATCGATTCGTGTAAACAAGTTCTCTGCCCGCGCACTCGCACGTAGGAGTAACTGGGCTACATTGTTGACCAAAACTCTACTGAACCTTATAAACACTATTTTGACCGCGATTGGAATCTTACTAGCCGTATGTGCGATCGAGCATTATTTTATTGTTCACCGTTCAAGCTCCGTGTAAGGGAACAATGGCCAGATCCGTTCATTGGTCCATTCAATGGTCCATCTTGGGTTAAAGTATACTTGCGCACAGGTCCTAATCATAGATATTAATAAAGATGATACAATGAGAACCACCACGCTGACTACGGACGACGGAGTGTGTATGTTATTACCCGGGCTTGAACACCCGAACCACATCGCAGTAGGCGCGCGCGCAAATGAGAGCCCCCCGTTAAAACAGTCATCAAAAATTATTGTAACGACGATGAGTCTTTGCACTCTTTATCCGTTTCGTTTTTTTCTTGTCCAATGATGCGAATTTTTCGCTGGTGATGGTTGCAAATTTTGGGATTGACCCCTCAACGAGGGGAATGCCATTTTCTTTGACGTTGATTGTTTCAATTAAATTAATTACATATTTGCAGTACTATAGATATATACGTTCTATATTATAATATAAATCAAATACGAGGGGCAGCGAACCTCATCCTCATCAGAGCAGGCGAGCAAACGGTTAGGTGGCTTGTTTACGGGGATTTCACTGCGAATGCATTAGCTTCAATCACGACCCGCGACAGATAATGGGTGAATCTGCATTTATTTATTCACAGTCAGACAAATATGAAAAACTAACAGCCCATTCAATAATGTGCATTCTGGCGATACGGCGCATCATGACTACTTTAATTGACGATTAAAGGCAATAAATCTAAATCGAGCGGCTAATTGGATTTCCGGGTATGACAAACATACATGTATGCCTCATACTTTTGATACTACCACCCCTTGGTGAATAACATGTGACGCCTTAGGAAAAAAATGTGCAAAAATGTTATACCTATTTTTAAAACAAAACAGTTTAATGTTATTTGAAAAGATAAAGAGGTTTTGCGCCATTTTGAGAACGATTTCAAATGGAAATCACTCAAGGGGACTTTTTCTAAATTTTGAATTAAAAATAAATAATAATAATATTACTAATATTAAAACTTCAGCATATTGTGTTCGGAGAAGTTGTTCTAGATCCATAATTCGCATAGTGGACAATCTACGTATAGTGTGAGGCGCTGTGTATGACGTATTCTGTCTAAATAGTGAAAAGGGGGGGGTTGGGGGTGATCGACAATAGTTTTCTAAAGCCGAAATATCAAAAAAAAAAAAACGGTAAAACCCACAAAAGCTTTGCCGTCTTTTCAGTGGATATGCCAACTTTTATGGATTGTCAAAACTTTGTGTCATCCCCCCTGGGTGGATCGTAGTAGGCTGCGTTTCCAAAATCGTAGGGTAGTAGAGGTATTTTGGACGATTCTATAACATTCGACCGAAAACCAGTTACCCGAAAGACATTTACCCGAATGCGACATTTACCCGAAAAATACAAAAAAAAGGTGGACATGGGGATCAACATAAATAATAAATATGTTATGGCCCGGTGTCACTCAGCAGGCTTCCGTTAGACCTAATAATCATCACGCCGAGTGATCATCAAGCACTCTGGTACAGGGCTAATTGGTGGTCAAAACGCATTTTTAATCTGAGGATTTTTTAATATTTTACATTAGCCCGAACGCCAACCCGAATTATTCAGGAGATCGCCCAAAAAGTGTTCACTGTGGACAATTTATCAGAAGTTGATGAAACTTAATCAGTTAGAGAAGGGTAATCCTTGGGGTAATATGTAACAACGTTGTGTTTTATACACAAGAAAGGTTTGCGGAGACGTAAGAAACAAATGCAATGCAAATGTAACGAAGAGAGAGGTTGCAGATTCAAACATTTTTCCTGATATACAGTGCGCTTATCTGATGGCCTAATATAATGCACTTGTCTATTCAAATATGGATCCTGGAGAGCTCAGTATGCTTATCTAACCGGTCATTTTTTGAACTAAGGTGTTCTAATAAAATTTGTTTGAACATTTGCTGTTAGCGCCGACCCCAAATCATGTTGTATTAATTAATTTTTCCTTCTTTTTATTATTGGCTGTTCTTTGGACTTGTAAAATGCTGTTACAGTATAGCTGTTTAAGTTTTTATGAAAGAATTCTCCTTCTTTCAAGCTATGGCTGTTTTTTCGAACTTATAGTAATTGCTATGAAAACTATTAGTATTTTTCAGATTAAAATACTAATAGTTTTCATTACCTTCTTTCAAATAGACAATCTTATAACCATACCCGCACAAAGTTTGTTTTTATCTTAATTAATTTGGTACCAAATGTTTGGCTGACTTTTTGATGAGTGAGAATGACCGAAAAGACATCCAGCCAATCGACCAAAAACCATTCAGAAGTTTGAGATAAACTGAACTGTTTTCACCACAACTGGACATTCAAATGTGATGCCTTTTTATTTACCAAGCTATTACATTTTATCAACACAGGCTGCTTTGAGCAACTCATATACACCTATATATTCGGTCACAAATTAGCAGCCACACTGCAAGTATTCTCCACTTCTTCTAATATTTGTCTTCTGTCTAAAAGCTCAGAATGCAACGGGACTCCAGACGAACTTCAGGTGGCCAATTATTTCATTGGCCGGAAAACAAGAGTGGTAAAGGATTCTGGTACAAAACCTTTCGGGATTATTTTAAAAATGACTCCAAGCACTCTGCTTGGGATTTCTCCAGAAATTTCTTCGGGAATTGTTCCAGGATTCCTCTGTGAATTCGTCTAAAAATTCCTCCAGGTATTCCCCTAGATATACCTTAAGCAATTCCTCTAGAGATTTCACCAGGGGTTCATCCAGGAACTCCAGAAATTCTTTCAGGGATTTGTCAAAGAATTCCTCCAGGGATTCTTCCTGAAGGTTCTCCAGTGATTCTTCAAGAAACCCCTCCAGAAATTCCTCTAGGGATTTCTCTAGAGATTTCTCCAGGAGTTCCTTAGAAGTTAGCTCAAGGAATTTCTCTAGAGATTTCTCCAGAAATTCTCTCAGGTTTGTCTACTGGAATTCCTTCAGAAGCTCCTCCAAGCATTCCTTCAGGAGTTCCTCTGGGGGTTGCTCTTGGAATTCCTCCACGAATTCTTTTAGGAATTCCTCCAGGAATTCTTTCAGAAATACCTCCAGGCATTCCTCCAGGGATTTCTATAGGGATTTCTCCAGGGATTCACTCAGCCATTTCTTCTGGATTTAATTCTGGGACTCCTCCAGGAATGCTTTTGAGAGTTCCACCAGGAATTCCTGCAGATATTAACTAAGGAATTCCTGCAGAATTTACCTCAGGAACTCTGGATTTCATCTAGGAATTTCCTGCGGGATTGCCACCAAGAATACCTCCAGGAATACCCCAAGAATTGATCCAGGAATTGATCCAGAAAATCTTCCAGGGATTCCTTTTTGAAATTCTTTCTTCAGTAATTCCTCCAGGATTTTTTCCGGGAATTCTTCCAGGGTTTTCTTGAGGAGTTTTTCCAGAAATTTCTCCCCCAGGTATTTTATCAGGATTCCTCCAGAGATTTCACCAGAAATTGGTTCATGGGATCCCTCCAGGAATTCCACCAGCATTTCCTCCCGGAATTCCTTCAGGAATTGGTCCAGGTATTTACCAGAAAATACTTCAGGGATTCCTCTAAAGATTCTTCCAGAGATTCCTCCAGGAATTCCTTCGATAATTCCTCCAATAATTCATCCAGATGTTTTTCTAAGATTTTTTCCTGGAATTCCTCCAGACATTCCTCTGGAAATTGCTAATGGAATTTCTGGAGGGATTTCTCAAGGAGTTTTTCTGAAGATGTCTCAAGGATTCCTCGGGGAATTCTTACAGGTAATTTCTCTAGAGATACCTCATTAAATTCCTGTAGAAGTTCCACTAGGGATTCCTCGAGGAATTTCACCAGAAATTCTTAAAAGGATTTCTCCAGGGATTCTTCCTGAAAGTTTTCCAACGATTCTTCAAGAAAATCTTTCAGAAATTCCTCCAGGAGTACCTCTCAAGATTTCTCGTGGAGTTTCTCTAGATATTCCTCCATGAATTCGCACAGGCATGTCTCCAGGCATTCCTTCAGGAGCTTCTCTAGGAAATCCTCTAGGGATCGCTATAGGAATTCCTCCAGGCATTCATCCAGGAGTTCCTCCAGGGATTTTCATAGGGATTCCTCCAGGGATTCATCCAGGCATTTCTTCAGCATTTGATTCTGGGACTCCTCCAGGAATACCTTTAAGAATTCCAACAGGAATTACCCCAGAAATTACCCCAGGAACTCCTGCAGATATTACTTCAGGAATTCTCGCAGAAATTAAAGCAGTAATTCGTTCAGAAATTACAACGGCAATTGGGTTGTTTAGTGAATAAAATATTGCTATTTTCTATAGCCTAATCGAAAGAGCTCATTTTTCTGAGTATAACGTGATTTTATTGGATTCCAACACCTTTGTTTTGATGGTTAAATCAACAAAACAATTTTAATTTTCGTGGATAGAATGACAGTTCAATCGTTAAAGTGACAGTTCGACCCGAACAAAAAATTTTCCCCATACAAACTTTAAATGCATTTTAAAAATAGTTTCCGGACTCCAAAAATTATGAAATTTTGGATTTCGACTAATTTTTGGGCGGAGCATCCGATTATGAAATAATCCAGGTACCCCTAAACAACCCAATTTATCCAAGAAATCATCCTCCAAGAGTTTCTACACACATTATTCCAAGAAACCAGGGATTCCTTCAGGAATTGGTTCAAGGGATTCCTCCAGTAATTCCACCAGGTTTTCCCAGTATTTTACCAGTAATTCTAGAGGAATTTACCAGGAATACCTTCAGGGATTCCACTAAAGATTGTTCCTCCAGTAATTCATCCAGATATTCATCCAAGAATTGTTCATGGAATTACTCCAGAAATACCTCTGGGAATTTCTCTACGAATTTATTATTCGCGCTGTCTGTCTGTCTGACTCTTATGCATTCGGAAACTACTTATCCGATCGGTGTGATATGTTGTAGGTAGATATTTTTGGGCCGGGGAAGGTTCTTAGCTTGGTGTGAGACCTCTGTGGTTTCAGGAATGGGAGGCTCCCTTACAGATAAATTTCAAGTCACACTATTCCATTTTCTTTACGGACTAACTGCTAAAATTTACAACATACCTAAATGTTTCCTTCTTTTTATCGAAGGTTTTTGTTTCTGGTGGCGCAGTTGTGTAGTTGTGTAAATTCTATGGTCGTGTTGTCCGTTTAAGTTACATTGATAAAAAGTTGATTAGCAACCAAACCACCAAACAGCATTTTTTTATCTGAGACAAATGTACCAAATGGAAGATAACGTGCCTCTGGAGCCGGGCTTCCGATGTTTATACAAATGAGTTTACATACTCTTTGGAGCCATACAACTAATTATTTAATGAAATGATCAACAAGATTTTTGAACGGTTCAATTTGTCCTTATGGTGGGTGGCTATGTTCATATGTAGAACATGTTTTGAAAATTAACAAAAACATTAGAAAACTGTGCAAGAGCAACAATTAAAATGGGCAATGCAAGGTTTGCCGGGTCAGCTAGTTTATCATTCAATCTCTACTAAATCTAGGTAATTTTTTATTGGAACACGAAAAGTATTCAACTGTGTGGTGACCTTCATTTTGGATGTCAGTTAAATATGCTGTTCAGAATCAAAAATAGAGAAAATGTTTTCATGGAAAAACAGCAAAAGCAAAGAAGGTGACAAATTTGTAGTCAGCTTCGAAGAGGTATTAAATTTAACAAATACATATTTATATCATGTGAATGTAGTTGTAAGAACTCAAAATAAAAAGTTCGATGGAGCGATAATATTTACTAAAATGGTGGTTTGAGGTATGGCCAAAATATGTTCAACATAATCAGATGTGATTATATTTTGGCCCACCTGTCAGATTCATCTCTCCAGTTCCTTCTAAAGGGAGAAAACATTCATGCCAACGTAATGTACTCTGAAAACAGCTAAATAGAATAAGTTGGTATCTCCCGTGATCTGGGTTATACGTTTTTGTTATAATGAGATTGTTATGGGTTCGATTTTTTCTAATAATTTTTCGCCAAGTTAAAAATTTCAGGTGTTCTGTCATTCAGTTTAGAACAGTTATCCTTTTTGGCAATTAGTTGATGACTGAGACAATGTGTTATCTAATGCTTGTTTAATAAATTACGTACCATTGAAATTACTTGATTTTTGATGACTTCCCGCTCATTACAATATGTGTGGAATGCTCTTATATGTAACAAAATCACTAGAATTTCGCACTTCCTTCGAAGCGATACGTAATTTATGCTTGGTGACTGACGTCATGCAATAATTAATGAATTTACGTTTTGCATAACATTTTTTTATGAAACATCATACTACAATGTGTGAAAACTGGCGATTGCAACAACATTTATTGATTTTTTAACGTTATGTAATTTTTAAATATTCCCTGCCTCAATAAGTGAAAATAAAAGTTGTAATACTCACGTAGTTTTAACTATGTATGTATAATGTTTTTGCTGAGGTGCCTTCATTTTATCATGCAATTAAAATTTATTGAGGTGGTCCAAAATAGCAGCCCGAGGTCCTTCAGGAGTTTTAATATTTCTTGCATTTACTTCAACAATTTTGAGTTCTGGTTGGCCTTTTTCGACAGAACACATGTTATCCATATTTTATAGTGAAAACCTTTTTTTATTGCTAAATTGATCATCCACTTCCTAAAGGGTTCCAAAATACCTCCCTTACCCTATGTCATGCGTTTTCTCTGTTCCGTGTTATTTTGAATATGGTCGGCCGCTCAAGAAACGGTTGGTGAACAATGACATCCGGCAATTGCACAACGAAAAATGTTTACGAAGGGATCTTTGCTGTTCATTACATTTACCTGACGATTTTAGTGGATTACGTAGTCAAGTAATTTGCGATAGTGTTTTTTTTTTCTAATGAGGTGCCGGAATTTGCTTTCTTTTCGTATTATTCAGCTGCTGGATGTTCAGGAAGCGCAATCGGAAGTCATAAATTGGTGGTTGTTCTTTGGTGGTGTTGAGATAATGCCTCTCTGTTTGGGGTTCGTTCGCTCCCTCGCGATGAGCCAGAAGCAAAACACCGTTCAAGAGCATGTTGCAAAACTCTTTTGATTTTGAGGAGATTTGTCAAGCCTGATGATAAATTGAGAGATAATTTTAATAAATTTAAGTGGAATGTTGTCTAGTCCAACTGCATTTGATTTAATTTCATACAAAGGATAAATTGCATCTACAGTAGGTACTGATATCATTCAAATGAAATTGACCGCATGAGAAATTATTAGTAAATTGAGAAAATTCGTGAGGTTTCGAAAAGTTTTAAGAAAAAACAAATTAGTTGATTTCATCTGCCGTGAAATGATTGGTAATATATCAGGTGTTGTTTTATAAACATTCATAGATTTCAATCTTTTCCATAGGTGTTCCATAGGTTTTCGTAGGTGGAACATTTGAGTTTAGTTGACCTCCATAGTACCGTTGCTTAGATTCCCGAACAAGTATTCACTTTATTGCGTAATCGTTTGCTTTACTGATAAGATTGTTGAACCCAAAGAAATTTAAGGAACAAAAATTATGTCGTGGTTTGAAAAAGTAGATGCTTCAATTTGACTGAATCTCAAAACTTCAGCGATATGGAAGATGGAGATCTAGTTGCGATGATCCTCCGAAAAAAATTTTGGTGATGGTAATGGTTGGTAATTCTTCTAACCGCAACCAAGACCAACGACCTTGGACTAAGGTGATGCCACCGCAAGCTGCTAGGTACAGCCATCGTCGTCGTCGTCATCTATGATTCCTTGATTAGTCGGACAGCACCATCATCTGATCTCGCTCATTCTATCCTTGCTTGGCTGGCGTCAGAGCTTAACATAATACTTGTTTCGCTGAACATTAAATCCAATCTCAACAAGTCTATGAAAGGAGTTCAAGTGTTTTTCTTTTGCACAAAAGTGTGGAATCCAACGGAACGGAGAGTTCTAGCCAGGGGTCGTTCAATAACTACGAGAAAGATGAATTTTGGGTTCGTAGTTTATTGTGGGCAGTTTTGAAGCACTATTAGTAAAAATTGAAAATTGATCCAGTCTGTTGAAGTCCACAAATCCTAACGTAATGAGTGAATGTCCCCTCGAACTATTTTTTCCTCTCCTCAAGATTATATCGCCTTGGAAAGAAGATGCGCTCCAAGCGGGCAACAGGAGAACGGGAGATGTTCCGCGAAGGCGACAGAAAAACGGCAAAGAATGAAAAATAAATTTTATGTAATACACGTAACCGACTGCGGCCTTGGAAGGTCGTCATCCTCCTGTGCACGAAGGTCTTCTTTGGTCGCACCAACTGCGAACGGTGGATGGACGGACGGACGGACGGGGCGGTAGGCAGTAACATCCGGACGAGGCTTGGCCACGGTGGAATTTGCTATTTCTAGTGCTTGTTCTAAATTGCCATCCTCGGCAGAGAAAAGATCACCGGACACTACTCTGCTGGCTCATATAATTACGCAAGCAGCATCTTCTTCGTTAGATTGTACACAGAACCCAGGAGGAGAGGCCAATCTTCAGCATACACACTAGCGTGGCTCAAAATACCACATGTCAAAAAGTTCGATGGGCCCCCTTTTCATTTCGTTCTATATGACGCCACGATGCTCTGGTCAAATTTTCAGCTAAATCCGTTAACATTAGGGCGGTGCTAAACTCATTTGAAGTTTGTATGGGAGTTTGTATGGGAAAACATCGTTTTTAGCATTTTTCTCATGAGGGGCACTATTTTTACTTAAAACACATAACCGATTATATAGAACTATAGTCTTACATGTGCCGAAAAACTTTGTCGAAGATCGCAAAGTCATCCGAAGCTTGTGAGAAAAGATATAACATGCAGACCATCTGGTGGTGCTTAACATTTAACATGTAAAGGAATAACAATAGCAATAAAATATCATTGAATGGGCCCGCATTGTATAGGCTATAGTTTTTTTTCGCAAGTGTCTGATTACGTTGAGGTCTTCGACAAAGTTTTTCGGCATATCCCAGGCTATATTTCTATAGGATTGATTACGTGTTTTAAGCAAAATTAGAACCCCTTAGAAGAAAATTGCAAAAATCGATGTTTTCCCATATAAACTCCCATACAAACTTCAAACGAGTTTAGCACCGCCCTAATGTTAACGAATTTAGCTGAAAATTTGACCTGAGCATCGTGGCCTCATATAGAACGAAATGAGAAGGGGGCCCATTGAACTTTTTGACATGTGGTTTTTCCATACAAGCTTGAGCCACCCTAATACACACCTATTAGGTGTACTAGTCGTCGCTGGGTAGTTGTCTGTCTGTTCGGGTTCTATCGCGGCTGCAGACTGAGTGCGTTGAAGTCGTTTTGCGTTTTTCCCGCTGCTCACCACTGGAGTTACGTATCAGTGCAGTAGTGGATTGCAGAAGAATGCAGCTGGAATAGCAGCCCCCAGATTGATGATCATCATCATTTTCACGATCATAATCAGTGCAATGTGCTGTCGTCGTCGTTGCCGCTGTCGTCCTCGACCTAGACGCTGGACCCTGAAGCAATCAGAAGCGTACATAGGGGAACTATTGGGCGATGAGAGGGAACTACATGGCCGGAGTAGGAAAACAATAACTATTCACCAAATGGAATATTAGGGCAGTTCAAACTTTTTTTTTTTTTTTTTCATCTTTATTAACGTGTTTTTTAACAGATGTTAGTTCAACACGGGGGCAGTTCAAACTTTAAACATGTAAAAAATTCAAAGCTCCCATATGTTCATTACAATCCTTGGTGCAAAACTAGAGTCCTGTCAAATTTTCAGCCATTTCGGTGGTGATTTAATGGTGGCCCAAAAGCAAAATAGGTTTATATGGGAATCACTATGGAGAATTTTCGAAAAAGGTTCTCCTTGTTGTAGAGCTTCACCACATGGATAAAGTCATAGAGTCCAAGCCGAATTGAATTCTTCAGACCTCAATAATGAATGTTGCCGAAGACCGGAACTCATTTCGACAATCGGATAAAAAGTTATTAAACAAATTCTCACAAATCTGAAGAATTCAGTTCGGCTTTGACCCTATGACTTTATCCATATGGTAATGCTCTACAACGAGGAGAACCATTATCGAAAATTCTCCATAGTAATTCCCATATAAACCTATTTTGCTTTTGGGCCACCATTAAATCACCACCGAAATGGCTGAAAATTTGACAGGACTCTAGTTTTGCACCAAGGATTGTAATGAACATATGGGAGCTTTGAATTTTTTACATGTTTAAAGTTTGAACTGCCCTAATGGAATATTCTACGAGATTCCTGATTCTTCATTAAGGCCTAACTGTCATTTTCGTTTTCGCTTCATCGATCCTCTCTTTGTGTTATTACAGAATGTGTATTGAGTTTTCAAAAAAAAAAAATTGATTGAAATGCGAAGGAGATGACTACATCTTGCTATAGAAACGAAAAGAATAATGATTTTGTTCGTTTTGATCAAGTTATTAGCGAAAGAGAGAGTCGACGAAGAGAAATCGATCAAGTCAGTTAGGCCCTTATGAAAAATCATTGTCGAATTCTTAGAAGAATCAATAGATAAATTCCAGTTGAAATCTTTGAAGAAATCCCTGTTGAGACGCCAGATGAAGTTCACGAAAAAATTCTGAAAACAGATCTGAGGCATCCCAACAAAAAAGGCTTGATGGCTTGAGAAATTTCTGAAGTTATACCAAGAGATAATTTTATTGATTATAACGGTAAATGAAGCACCACCATACGATATTACAAATTTTGATAATATGGAACGAGCTCACCGATTAATATCCATCAAAGTACACATGAACCTTTTTTATGCAGCACTTTTGATTCATTTAATTCTCATGCCCTGCATAAAAAGAGCGAATTAGCATAGAACCAATATTGTGCATGAGAAAATGTAATAGTTGTGCTGATTCTGCGCGGCGAATGAGGTGATACGACAACACTCACCTCGTTGTCACATAACTCTTGTCACTCGGTTCCTCCGATTGTCGGCACGAGTGAAATGAGAGGTTCACTTATCAAGATTCCTTCAGAAGGGGTTTTCCAGGAATTTCTTTTGAGATATCTACTCATGTTTTATCTGGGATTTCTTCAGAAGTTCTTTCCAGTAGTTCTCCAGTAACTTTAAGGTATTCTCTAAGAGATTTCTTCAAGAATTTTTCAGTAACTCCCACCGACATTCTTTTCGAAGTTCCGAGAATGCTCCAAGGATTAATTTCAAGATTCCTTAAGTACTTGTTTTCGAGATTCGTCCAGAAGTTTATTCTTAGGTACCTCTAAAAGTTTTTTTTTGGGAATCCAGTTTCTTCTGAAATGATTTCAGAAGCTTGTTCTGGGAATATAGTCCACAAAAACTAAAGAAATTCTTTACAATTCTGCTGAAAGAAATTCTTAAGGAATTGTTGGAGTTGTGCTTCAAGGAAGTTCCGTATGATTTTTAACGAACTTAAATATGAGAGAATTCCAAACGGACCTTGTAGAGTAATCAGGAATGGCAGAAAGAACTCTTGGTGGAATCCCAGAAGGGATCCATTTAAGAAGCTTGGAGATAGAAATCCTCCCTCCCTTGGAAGAATCACAGAGAGAACTTCTGGAAGAACCCTGAATAAACTCCAGGTAGTATCTCCGAAGGACCTCCTTGGAGAGACTAGTTCTGAAGAAATCCCAGCAGAAATTCCTGCAGGAACCCCGGACCAGCAAGTCTATCCGGGATTTCTCCAGAAGTTACTTGTGAGATTCTCCCAGAACTTCTTTTTGAGATTGCTTTAGTACGAGTGTAATCAGTTTCGTACCTTTTAATTCCGCCCTATGTTGCTTATCCTTTGACAGATACGCTTATTTCGACTACCACTTGTAATCTTCCTCAGTGTCAGTTATCCACTCATTACACTCATTCGAAGAGGGTATTCTGCTTAGAGGGTTCGAAAAGTCGGTGCAAGATCATTGCTTTAGTAGTTTTTTTTATCTGGGATTCTTCAGGAAGCTCGTTCTGAGATTATCCCTAGGGTTTTTTCAAGATAGATTTTCTGTGATTCTTCTAGGAGATAACACAACTTTTAAGATTCCCGAAAAGATTTCTTCTAGGATTTACCGAAGAGTTCTTTCTGATATTCCTTCAGGAATTTCTTACGAGATTCCATCCATTATTTCTCTAGGAGTTCATTCCGGGAACCTTTCAAGAGTTCGGGAAATCCTTCAGAAATTATTTACGAGGTTCGTCCAGGAGTTTCTTCTGAGATTTCTGTAAAAGTTCCTTCAGCGATTCCACTGGGATTGGTTGATTTGTCTTTATTATAGAGACTTTCAGCCCTTGGCTGGTTCGTTTCTATTCCACTAGGAGTTCCTTCTAGGATTCTTCAAGAAGCTCCTTCCGGGATTCCAACATTTGAGGATTTCACCTTTTACGATTTTGTCAGGAGTGCTTTCTGAGATTCATCCAGCTGTTCCTTTGTGAATTTTTCTATGATTCTTACAGAAATTACTACAGATGTCTTTGCAGGGATGCCTCCAGGGATTTCTTTAAGAATTCCTCCAGGAATTTCACCAGAAACAGGAATATCTAAATTACTTTTTTTTGATAAAAGAAAAAAAATGCAATATATTCTTTGTTTTAAAACATTTTGACTAATCTTCGACATACAACATATTACTACCCATCATAGTTCAAGTTTTCATACCGGAGCTATTCTAAGGCCACCAAAGTACTCCGAAGTTTGTGTCACAAATCTAACAATCTAATCTAAATTGTATACACGATGAATGATCACAAAACATAGTCTACGGTATTGAAAAAACCTCATCGCACCGCTAGAATACTCATGGTTCATGAATTGGGGAATCTAGGTCATCCAAACCTCTCTGGAATTCATTTTCTTAGGATCTACAGAATCTACCATCGTTTGTGTTCACTCTGTTCAAGAAATTTGGTCACGTTGATGTCCATTGGACCTCACAATGCTACGAGCAACTCGATATTGTGCGAGTTGGACATTCTTTGATTGCAAAAAGTATTCGTGGAATGTTGTCTAAACTGCTGATGGAGCCTTAGTGCACAAGTATAATGCTTTTGGTACATTCATGTAATATTCCAGGCATTCCAAACTATTCTAGAATTAGGACATTCAAGGTCTACAGGCTCTATTCTTGTTTCTCTTCAGTCTGTCGGCATAATTCTTTCACGGTTGTGTCTGTTGACCATAATATTACGAGTATCTCTATGTGTTGCTATTTGGGTGTCCACTGGCATACTAATGGACTCTAATGGATTCTGAAGTACGGGTAGTGATATCTGTAAATCTTTGAATATTTTTATTGTGACGAATGCTCATGGAATATAACCTACGCTAATTCTAGAGCCTCAGAATGGAATTCTGATAACATAGCAACATTAACTTGGTGATCTAGATCATCTAAACTATTAAGACGTTCAAGGTCAACAGGCTCTACTCTTGTTAATCCAGGACCTCTTCAAGCTGTTTTGTTGTGGTTTCTTAAACCTATTAAGATGTTTGGCTCAATATGACTCAGACTGAACGTGCAGTACAGTTAAGCATTTCCTGATATGCTCTGAGATATTTCTGCTGAAGGTGCTCTTGGGATTCCGTCAGGGATTCCTGGTGCATTTCCAGCAAAACTGCTTGAGGAAAAATGTCCAGATGCATTTCTGGATGAATTTGTAGAAAAGTTACAATGATTCTATTTCATATTCATTTAACTCTCGCACACTCTCAAGTCTCAAGCCTCTAGTCTCAAGTCTCGCACACTCTCAAGTCTCATCAGCTCTTGAGATTACGAGCACATCTCACGCGCAAACGTCACTTGAAAGCGGCATTTATCGATTAACATCGACTGTGGTAATGCGGAGTGAATTCATCAGTATTCACTCTCATCGACTTTTGTCTCCTCATTCGACGTGCAGAATGAACATAAATTACGTTTGAAAGGACGTTTCAGGGGGTTCCAAGTGGTTTCAGTGAGACACCAGGAGCTCTTAAGGGCATTTCAGGGGGTATAAGAAGCGTTTTAGGAGATCTGAAGGGAGGTTCAGGGGGTACCTGAACTGCCATATGCAGCATAGTTGTCCCATGTTCAAAGGTAATCAATATTAACATGGGACTACTATGCTGCACACGGCAGTGGAGGTCTCAGAGGCAATCCGTGGGTCTAAGGGGCGCTTCAGGGTGTCTCAGAGGTGTTCCAGGGAATCTCAGGAGATTTCAGGGAGTACTTGTAGATCTCTTGACTACTTCAGAGGGCCTCAGAGGCGATTCAGTGCAGTGGTTCCAGGGGTCTCAGAGGGATTCATGGGAGTCCCTGGGGGTTCCTCCAAAGCTTCAGGATGTCTCAGAAGCGCTGCAGGGGTCTCAGGGGCGTTTTAGAAGTTTCAGACGATACCAGGAGATCTCAAGGGCGTTTCAGATGGTCTCAGGGGGCTTTAGGAGGTTTCGAGGGAGTCTCTGGCGGCAGTGTTAGATATTTCAATATCAGCCGACATTCCAAACAAAAATTGAGATAGGCAACATCTCTTTTTTTTTAATAAAAAAAAAATACATCAATTGATTGGCCTCTGATCATTCACCTCAAGCATCAGTCAAGGCACACCCACGACTAATGACCGGAACATGTAATTCAGCTGAGCCCCATCTAGCAAGCATAAAGTTTTATTCATCATTGATGACGTATAACCCGACAACGTAATTTTGACCCGACTTTGAGATCGGGTAATTTTTCAGAGTTTCCTCGTGTTTTGTATCAAGCTAATCATTTGAGTGACAGACAGGGCCCTTCTCATTTAAAGAGTGTTCTGATGGACTGAAATCGTTTTAAACATGTCTAAGTAGAAGGGAAAACAATGAATGAAAGGAGCGTTCAGACGGTCCCAGAGTGTTTCAGAGAAATACCTTGAGCTAATTGTGGAAACGACCGACTGATTGGCAAAGATTATCCCTCTATAATTGGCTTTTCGGTCCGGATAAATTATAAGCGGGGTGATTCTATTACATCCGACGTTTCGGCCCTTGGTTTGGGCCTTCTTCAGGGAGGTTATAGGGTAGCGGTACCCCTATAACCTCCCTGAAGATGGTCCAAACCAAGGGCCAAAACGTCGGATGTAATAGAATCACCCCGCCCATAATTTATCCGAACCGAAAAGCCAATTGTAGAGGGATAAAAAAAAAAGAAATACCTTGAGGTTTCAGGGCTTTATAGGGGGTAGCAGGACTGCAGGAGGTCATAGGGACGATTCAGAGGCATTTCAGAGGCTTTCAAGGGAGTCTGGTTAGATTTCAGGAAAGTAACAGGTTTCATGGCCTTTCAGAGGTGTTTCAGGGGGTTAAGGGGGCGCTAGGAGCGTTTTATGGGACATTAGGTGGTTTCCAGTTTAAGGAGGTCTTAGGGAGGAACCAGAAGGATTCACTTGAAATGCCGCTAAAACCTCTTGGAAACACCATAAAAAAATCCTGACATCCTCTTTTCAACGACTCAGAAAGCCCTGTGACGCTCCATTGATATTCCACGAAACCCCCTGAAGCCTCCATAATCCCATTGAAACGCTCTTGAACATAATCAATTTGAAATGCTCCCAAAACCCCCGGAAAACATCTCTGAAACGCCCCTAAAATTCTAGAAAATGCCCCTCAAATCTCTCGGAATCTTCTTGAAACGCTCCTGAAACCCTCTGAAATTATCTTACATGTCTTGAAACGCACTGAAACCTCTTGTAACGCTCTTAACCTTCACATCCCGACCCCCAACATCTCATTTTCAAAATGCTGGCATTTCGACCATTTTCATCCGATTTTTTTGAACTCGATCGATTGAGGGATCATAAATTGGTGCAAGTTTATTACATCCAAGTGGCCATGCATTATCCGGAACCATTCCGGAGATATTCCAGATTGTACTGGGGTCAGGAAGGGTGCTGTAATGGCTAACAATGATTATTTCGTGTGTTATTCACCCTCATTCTTGTTTTCGATCGAATCAACTTTCGAACGAAAATCGTCCGCATTCCCGTTTACGCCAGCAAAATCAAATGGGCTACGGATTCGAACGAACCAAATACGTTCGAAGCGGATACGCCCGTAAACAAGAATGAGGGTGATTGTGTTTGAACCATCGATTTTCAGCGAAATTTTTATTGCGAAAAATAAAACACAACTGTGATAATCAGATTTGAAAAAGTTGACCCATCCGGATCACCGTGACAGGTTCCGCGGGGGCCTCATTTGGGACACTTCTGGTTTTCATCCAAAACATGTCGTGCGATATATCAAACTTCATGATTTCGAATGACTGAGACAGAAACGATACCCTGAAGTCTGTATCAACTAATATGGCCACCCCGGAACATCTAGCATAGGTTCCACAGGGGTGACATAGGGGACATTTCTGGATTGCAACCAAAACATGCCGTGCGACGTACTTAATGATTTTGAGAGAATGAGGCAGAAAACAATGACTAAAGTATGTAGCATCTGATATCCCGAGCAAAGTATTACAACAAAATGATAGCAAATCGAAAACACGATTTGTAATCAGCAGCAAATTGATATCACAATTTGATATCAGATTGTCTTGATTCAACTTGAATTCAAATTTTGATTTCGTTTTGCTGTCACTTCAACTTATTATAAATATTAAAGTTTTTAACCAATTTCAAAACTTCTAGACGACCTTGTATAATACAACTAATGCTATACCATCAGTGCAATTAACATATTGCATTTAAGTTTTCATATCATAGTATAAAGACCGGTCCAGAAAGTATGGACGCAGTAAGAAAATACTGGCATTTCAAAACTATTGACGACTAGTTCTTTTTGAAAGCTACATCCTGTTGGTTAAACTATTTTCTCAGCATTTGTATAGCGGATTTGGCGATTCCTTCAATTTGTTTCAAAATACATGAGCTTTCAGCGAAACATCATCGAAAAAATGTGCAAAAACGATGTACAGAGTTTGAAAGGTCACTTAGGAAACGAGCAAAATATGGTAGGAGTAAGTGAGAAAGTGGTGCAAACAGCAATCAGCAGCCATGGTGGGGATACCACGTTTAAGCATAGACAAAAATTGGATCAATAATAAAGATCCTGCTAATCCTCGTTTGGTTAAACCAGTGCTTCCCAAACTGTGCGCCGCGGCGCCCTGGTGCGCCGCGAACCTTTCCCAGGTGCGCCGCAGGACTTTGGCTTTTGTGACGAAACAATAAAAAAACAAATTCTTTATTTGTATTGCGGATCATTTTTATTTTTTTCATTAGTGAAACTAGTGTCGCTCACATTTCTTTTAAATCTCTTCTGACTCTTCGATTGTTCCATAGGATTTCTGGTATCCTTTTTAAACATATCAATTGAAACCACATTTTGAAATTTCAAATTTTTGAAATTTGTTTTCGGAATTCTTAAGCTTCAGCCTAGCTTTTGAATTTACTATAACTTGTCCATAGTTTTAATTTCAAGAACATTATTTACGAATAATTTGCAGAATAATTACAAGGTCTTCGGAACAGCTTAGCGGCATGCAGGTTTGCCGATCTGGTAGTGTGAAGAGCTAGCTTTGACCCTTTTGAACCGGACTGTTTCAGCAGCACTGCCGCAACCTCGCTGAACTCAAATAAGTTATTTATGCTAGGTCTCATCAATGGGGTCATATATGGCCAATCTAGGCCCAAAGGGTTAAGGCGAAACTGGAAGCATTTCCTCACTTTTTGGTTTTTGATTTTTTTTTATTAAATAACAAAGCAATATTTTCAAAATCGGTTTTCGTGCACATGTAGAGGATGGATCAAGGTATCTTCTGATTTTTTTTCGTAGTGGAAAATGTTTTTCGTTTATGCAGAAACCATTTTTGAACAAAATTTCACAAAAAATGGTTTTTGAAAAAAATGGAAAACTTTTTCAACACGAAAAAAATTCAGAAGATACGTTGATCCATACTCTACATGTGTACAAAAACCGTTTTTGAAAATATAGCTTCGTTATTTTTAAGAAAATCAAAAACTTGAAAAATGAAGAAATGCTTCCAGTTTCGCCGTAAGTTGAAATTTATGAAAATAAGTTCAATCAAAGCCCACCTGGCAGGTTTTTACAACCTCTTCGGGCAGAGTTTGCCGAAATTTTCCAAAATAAATAAAAGTGCTGCTGTGCAATTTCCCCAAAAAGTTGAAGCTTTGGTTAAGTGTGAAATCATTTTCATTCAATAAGAATTCTTTAATTATTGCAAACACTTTAGAGTTTTTGGCCGAATTGTTGAAATTCAGCAACTTGTTTTACCTGTACATCTGAGTTTCTTCTTATTTTTAAAACTTCTATTATGATATCAACATGATTTTTGAAATCTTACAAATATTCAAACTATCTTTGAGAAATTAATTTAAAAAAATAGTAAGTTTTCCAAATATAGAATTTTGAAAACATGATAAGTGTTTCACGATTTTGTCTTGCAAACTGTCTGAAAGTTGCCCAAAATTTTAAAAAACTTTGTTAAAAACTTTGGTGCGCCGCGACATTTTTGGAAATGTCAAAGGGCGCCGCGATAGCAAAAAGTTTGGGAACCTCTGGGTTAAACAATTAATGAAGGTGTTTGGGCACAAGAAAAAACCTTTTAACTTACACAGAGCGGGGTATGACCAAAAAAGTTATCATTTCGAATTCCAATGCTCATCGTGGCAAAGAACGTTTAAATTTTCGATCTCATAGTAAGCAGAAACAGCCAAAAGGAAATCCGAAACAAGAACCATCGATCAGGCGCAAACAATTGAAGACTAGGTGCGTCCATACTTTCTGGGGCAGTCTTTAGTCTTACGAAATACATTTAACGATTTTTCCATTTTTTCGCACTGATAGCAAAAACAGTTATCAATTTGATATCACTGATGGCAGGAATTGTTTTCAACTTGCTGTTACGGGAACATTTTTCTGCTCTCATTTTTGATGTTTTAACCGTTAAAACGACCAAAATGACAACAACCTGAGTTATCATAATTTGCAATATCACAACATCAAAATTAGTTTTCAATTTGCTGTCAAGCTTTGCTCGGGATGCCCGCTCCGGAGCACCTGAAACAGGTTCCGCGGGGGCACGGTGTCAAAATTTCGATTATTATCGAACTTCCATGTACCTCGGATCTTTCTTCACAGAAAGTCAGCATTTTGGCTATACTTTATAATTGTAAAGTTTTAAAATATTCCATCGGGGAAATTTTGATTTATCTAAGTTTTTGGCTATTTTCCATACTAAAATTAATTAAATACTGATTTTAACCAAAAAACGTCCCATACAAAATGTATGGGAAAATGTTCACTGATAAAATATTTTCTCGTCTTCCGATTATGAATATATAGCCCAAATACTAACAATTTCCGAAGAAAAATCCGAGGTACATGAAAGTTCGATAAAAATCGAGATTTTGACACCGTGGGGGGCCTCTCAAACACAATAACACACGAAATAATTACTTTTAGCCATTTGGCAAAACAGACACCTCCCCCACCCCCTGACCCCAGTACAATACGGAATATGTATCTCCGGAATGGTTCGGGATATTACATGGCCACTTAAGTGTAATAAACTTTCACCAATTTTTTTTATCTTTATTATCGAGACTTTCAGCCCGAGGCTGGTTCGTCTCCGCTCACCAATTTATGATCGATTGAGGGCGACTTCAAAAAAATCGGATGAAAATTGACGAAATGCCAGCATTTTGAAAATGAGTTGTCGGGGATCGGGTATGTGAAGGTTAAACCCTTTGGAGCCGGAGGGGTCAATATGACCGAGGCGATGAAACTGAGCATAACAAACGTGTTCGAGGCCAGCGAGATTGCGACAGCAGTGACGAAACTATCCGGCTCCAAAGGGTTAAAGGCTCTTGTGACCCCCTCCTCTCTGCTGAATCGCCCCAAAATTCCTTTGAAACGTCCCTGGAACCCCCGTAATCCCATTGAAACGCTAACGAAACCTTGAAAAGGTTCTGGAAATCTCCAGAAATGCATCTGAAGCCCAACGGAATCCCTTTTATTTCGGCGCTCTAGGAACTTCCAGATTGACTTTGACAATCAGGGACATTTCGAGTGTAAGTAAACGTAAAAGGTCAACCCTGGAAACTAGATACGTCTCCGTGCATTCCCGATCTGGTCGGCGCAACGGGCAAATGATAGGTAAGGTGGTGGAGAAGCCTGATTGGATTCCAGAAACTCATCTCGCCCGCGGACAAGAAAAATCATCGGCTATTTAAACTGGCACATCGCTCTTCAGAGCGAGCAGCGCCTATCGGCCGGGAGTTAGGGTAAGGTTAGGTTCTGCAATGCAGCAATAGTATGGTGGATATGGCGCTAGGGCTTGATGAAGCGGCAGAGACTAATTCTTTCCCACCGCCACCACCACCGTCCACACACCCCTTGAACTTGATCCGATGCCGATTGCCGCCAAGGTTGGAGGGGGCGATTGCCAAGCTCTGTGGTGCCGATGGAGTCTGATCATTTCTAAAACAGTCGTGTCCGGAAGGGGTACCGCGGAATGGCGGCCACCGCGGAGGGACGAAGGAATTCTAAATAAATTTTAATCAGCCCTTCTGCGTGCGTTCGTTTGCTATAAATAGGCAGAGGAACATACCTGATGCCTCGACGATCTCGACGACGACGCCGCCGCCGAAGACAACGATCTGATGGCACACCAGGCTGATTTGTGATCGCCATTTCGACCCACACCGCAGCGCGGCCACCTTGCCTTGCTGTTGTAAGGCGCTTGCGCGCGATCGCTTGCAAGAACCGCGCCAGCTTGGCGCAACTATCGATTCTGCTTTGGCGGCGGCTGCTGCGATTCTTTCTCCGCGAAGATGCAACCCCACTTAACATGTGGTATGTCCCCCTCCTCCCCACCTCTCCTAGGCGCATTTTTCCGGACGCATGCACTAGAGTAATGCGGGGCAAAAGTTCGCACCTAACAGACTTCACAAAATAACTATTGAACGAAAAGAAAATAATATCGTTTTTCTTCGTTAAACGGGTTCCTATCATGTTGCCTTCAAAACGTAGTACTAGATTTTTTCGCGTTCCTTTTGTAGTTTTAGTAATACAACTTTTAAAACAAGTACTCCAATGCGAACTTTTGCCCCATAGTGGGGGCAAAAGTTCGCATTATGCGGGGCAAAAGTTCGCACCTTGTACAGGGTAGTTTATTGGTGTGATGTTCATTTATTTAATGTTAATTCATGTTCATCTTTTCACTCTAGCCATGAAATCTGCTTCTTTCTGTTCTTAGAATTACGACCCAACTGGAATACGACCTGGTGTTCAGCTTTTGTATAGAGTGTGTTTTATGAATACTTCCACAACTATTAACTAAGAGCTGTCCTTTGCAGCATTACTGAAGTTGTCAAAATACATTGTGGGGTAATCATAGAGATACGTGTTTTGTGCAATGGATGAAAAAAAAATCAAATATGCAGTACAACTGTTGAACGGGACTGTTATCGAATCTTATCCCCGTCAGTATGGTGATGGATTATAACTGTGAATTTACAAACTAAGCTATAGAAGACCCCGGTAAAATAGATGAACATAAGACCTTCAGAAACATACGAAAAGACACGGTGAGGATGACGAAGAAAATGTTTTAAATTTATTTTGTTGGCCATTTTACATAGAGTAAGGTGGGGCAAAAGTTCGACCTTAGTTGAAAATTCAACTTTTTTCAAAAAATCGAAGCAGATAAAAATAGATGAATACCGTGTGGTGATTCTACCATCCATTAGCTAAAAAATTGCTGAACAAAGTTACGCCAAATGTCTTTTCAATTTTGAGTTATAACACTTTTCGTATGTGTGTGTCTGATTCGAACTCTTGCCCCACCACTGGGGCAAAAGTTCGAATCTAGTGTTTGTGGAATTCCACTAACCGTAGCACACTATTTCGACACTTTGTTAATCTGAATACCGAAAACCAATTAATATTTGATGTTGGAACTGAAATACACTTTAAAGTTCGATCTGGATTTTACCCAAATGAGGGTTAAATTTACTACACCAAAAATTAGTAGTTTTCCGCTAAATTCAGATGAAACAACATTTTTTTCAACTTTGATCGAATTTTCTCACTAATTCCATCATTTTAAGAGATAATATATACATTTTGCAGAATTTTAGGTTTTTACCTAAAGTTGCTACATGACTCGAACTCTTGCCCCACAATTCGAACTTTTGCCCCACTATGTGTAAAATATGATTTCCAAATCTTTTTTGCAAAAAGTTATACATGCTAAAGCATCTTCAAAATATACCTAGTTACGCCCCAAAATAAAATATCGAATTCGATTTCATTACAATTCCATTCCATGCGTTGGAAGGACCATCGCATATTACAATTTTTTGATCAAAAACCAACATTTTGTCATAACTTTTCGAATTATTGATCAATTTTCCTAATTTTTGGAGTGAAAGACTCTTTTTCAAAAAGGCTTCGAACAACCTTGACACCCGGAAGAAATAATTTAAATTGAGCTCAAAAACTTCAAAAGAAACTCTTGCCCCACTCGAACTTTTGCCCCACTTTACTCTACATTGATGTAAATGCGTGAACATAATGTTTGCTTTACAATCAATCTTCTTACAAAACTAAGTTCAGACCCTCTGTCGCAACGATTTCATGGTGCATACTACTCATATTATGCATATATAGTAGTTTCTATACGAAATTATCATTGCTTCAAAGATTCTGTAATTATATTGATGTACTAGACTCAGAAATCTAGTGCGAACTTTTGCCCCACTGTCGAGGTTTTAACAATGTCCCTTTCTGCAAGAAGCACTAGTAGTTTTATGTTTATTCGAGTGCACCTCGCGAACTACTATGGAATAACGATTCTCCGACATAAAGAGGTCATGAGATTCTTCTTCTTTCTGTTACTACAAATTCTTAATCCAAAAGGTCCAAAAATTCTATCAAAACCCCTAGAAACACATTTTTTCGCATAACTCTGCCAAACCATAACGAAATCGTTCCAAATTTTATTGACGAGTAGCTGGCCTGATTATGTGTCGAACCTATACAGATTTGTTTGGGTTCTTAACTCGTGCTCAGAAAAATACCCACTGCGAACTTTTGCCCCGTGCGAACTTTTGCCCCGCATTACTCTATCGTCGGTCGGTTACGTTATGTCTCGAGTGAGTGGAGGCTTGTTCTGATATTTATAGGTGGATGTTAATTTGAGTCAGCTCATAGTAAAATTTAATGTTTCCAACTATTATGTTCATTGACTATAAATTTGCTCCGTTTGTGGTTCGTCGTCATTTCGTTGCTGCGAGATTGATTGCCGCATGTTTGTTGCAGTTCTAAAAGGTTGGATATCGATAGGACCTGGAATGGTGGAAAGGTAATGGTGCCTACATTTACTTATCGCTAGAAGTGAACAGAGAAAGAACGATCCTTATTATCATTTAATGATTTAGCTTAATGGAATTACAGGTTATTATAAGATAAGGCAGTCTGTCTTACACAGGTATTCCATCTCAATTTTATATCCTTATGTTTCTCTTGACATAACGAAAATTGTGCAAACTTTTGGCTAGTTTAAAAATGAGCATTTAACTTATAATTTTGATATTAGAAAACGAAACTGTTAGCTCACTGGGGTTCTACGTCATAGCATATCCAGTGGAGTTATCGAGGTTACTCCAAGATACTTGAGAAGAGTAAACTTCTGTTGAGATAAAACACGACCGGAAATCTTCTATTGATTCCTCCTAAAATTGCTTCCTGGCTTTTTTCAGAAATAAGTCCAGGAATTCGGTCTTAAAATTTTAAGTTTTTTTAGACACTTCACCAGCGGTTTTGCAAGAAATTCTTCCAGGGATTCTTTTGGAAATATCTCCAGGACTTCAGATATTCCCTCTAGAAATTCTCCAGAATTTCCTCCAAAAATTATTCTAGGTAGATTGATATGTGTTCTTTCTGAATCTCCACCCGGGAAAATCCTTCGGAAATTTCTCCAGGATTTTTTTTTAGAATTTTCTATAGGGATTCCATTGAAATTATTTCAAGGATTCTTTCATGAATTATTCTTGTGGTTTCTTCTGAAAATCTTCTTGAGATTTCATCAGAAATTCGTACAGATGTTTCAGAAGTCCACCAGCGATTTATTCAAAAATTGTTGTATGAATTCCACTGAAAATTCACGAAAGTTCTACGAGAAGCTGAACCGCGCGCGCAGAGGCTTTGTGCCACAAGCCGACACGTGCCGAAATAATCATGGGAATATTCTCACGAGCGAGCGTGAGGGGGTCGAGAGGTGGCGGCAGCATTACGATGAGCACCTCAATGGCGATGTAGCAAGCACCGAGGGTGGCGCGGTAACAGATCTAGGAGCACGTGCGCAGGACGAAAGATTTTCAGCCCTTAACCTTCAAGAGATTGAAGAGGAAGTTAGCCGGATGAAAAACAACAAAGCCGCTGGAGCAGATCAACTACCAAGCGAGATACTAAAACACGGTGAGAGCACTACACTGGTTCATTACCAAGACTTCGGAGAAGGAAGTACTAGCGGAGGAGTGGATGGAAGGTATCGTGTATCCCATCTACAAAAAGGGCGACAAGTTGGACAGGGCCCATATAGCCGAGGCGGTAAACGCACGGGTATTCAGCATGACCATGCTGAGGGTGACGGGTTCGATTCCCGGTCGGTCCAGGATCTTTTCGTAAAGGAAATTTCCTTGACTTCCTTGGGCATAGAGTATCTTCGTGCCTGCCACACGATATACACATGCAAAATGGTCATTGGCAGAGGAAGCTCTCAGTTAATAACTGTGGAAGTGCTCATAGAACACTAAGCTGAGAAGCAGGCTTTGTCCCAGTGAGGACGTTACGCCAAGAAGAGGAGAGGAAGTTGGACTGCAGGAACTATCGCGCCATCACACTACTGAGCGCTGCCTACAAGGTACTCTCTCAAATTTTATGCCACCATCTATCACCAATTGCAAGAGAGTTCGTGGGGCAATATCAGGCTGGATTCATGGGTGAACGCGCTACAACGGACCAGATGTTTGCCATCCAGCAGGTGTTGCAGAAATGCCGTGAATACAACGTGCCCACACAGCACTTGTTCATCGATTTCAAATCGGCGTATGATACAATCGATCGAGAACTGCTATGGCAGACTATGCACGAGCACGGATTCCCAGATAAACTGATACGGTTGATCAAGGCGATGATGGATCGAGTGATGTGCGTACTTCGCGTATCAGGGACACTCTCGAGTCCCTTCGAATCTCGCAGAGGGTTACGGCAAGGTGATGGTCTTTCGTGCTTGCTGTTCAACGTTGCGTTAGAAGGTGTAATAAGCAGAGCGGGGATAAACACGAGTGGGACGATTTTCACGAAGTCCGTTCAGCTGCTTGGTTTGGTTGATGATATTGATATTATTGCTCGTAAATTTGAGACGATGGCGGAAACGTACATCCGACTAAAGAGTGAAGCCAGGTGAATCGGATTAGTCATTAATGTGTCGAAGACAAAGTACATGATGGCAAAGGGCTCCAGGGAAGAATCAGCGCGCCCGCCACCCCGAATTTATATCGACGGTGATGAAATCGAGGCGGTTGAAGAATTCGTGCACTTGGGCTCACTGGTGACCACCGACAACGACACCATCAGAGAAATTCAGAGGCGTATTGTGGCAGCAAGTCGTGCTTACTTTGGACTCCGCAGAACTATATGATCGAATAAAGTTTGCCGTAACACGAAGGTAACCATCTACAAAACGCTGATTAGACCGGTCGTCCTCTATGGGCACGAAACATGGACTCTACGTGCAGAGGACCAAAGCGCCCTTGGAGTTTTCGAACGGAAGGTGTTGCGTACCATCTACGGCGGAGTGCAGATGGAAGACTTGACTTGGAGAAGGCGAATGAACCACGAGCTGCATCAGCTGCTGAGAGAACCATCATCCATACCGCGAAAATCGGGAGGCTACGGTGGGCGGGTCACGTCATCAGGATGTCGGATAGCAACCCGACTAAAATGGTTCTCGAGAGTCAACCGACCGGTACAAGAAGACGTGGTGCGCAGCGAGCTAGATCGGTCGACCAAGTGGAGGACGATCTACGGACCCTACGCAGAGTGCGGAACTGGAGACAAACAGTCATGGACCGAGTGGAATGGAGACGGCTACTATGTACAGCAGAGGCCACCCCGGCCTTAGCCTGATTCGGCGGGGGTGCGATTCCATTGAAAATTCCCGCAGCAATGTGCCCAAAAAATCTTCAGGTATCCAGAGAATCCTACAGCAATTCCTTCAGAGAATCTTGCATTATTACTATCAGTGATTCAGGCAGGAATTTCTCCGGCATTTCCTCAATGGATAAATCTATAAATATTTTCAAGATTTTTTTTTAAACAATTCTTAAAATTGACTAGGAATTTCTATTAGAATAATTGGCCACAGAAGTCCAATGTCGCGACTGTTCGTGTGACTAACATCTAGTTTGCCACGCCCTTACAGCGTCAGTAGCGGTACTAGATGTGTCAAATAAATTTTGTTTACCAAAACAAAAGATGCTCTTCAAGCTGGACACTTAAAAACAATCAATTATTACAATATAAATTATAAATTTAATTAAACAGGAAAAGTGACCACAGCGCCATTAGAGTTCTAGTGTATTTCTATTGAATTTCTGCAGGAATTCCTTAAGAAATATTTCAAGAATTTACGCTATCTATCTTTACAGAAGCTTAGCAAGCCGTTTTTTTCAGGTATTTCCACGAGATTTACTACAGAAACACGTCAACAGGTTGCTCCAGGAATACTCTCATAAAATATTCAAAGAGTGTTATTAGAACATTTTTCCAGAAATTTTCTTCAGATATATTTCTAAAGATATTTTCAACCGTACTTCCTGGGAATTCTACAGGGATTCTATAGATTCTCCAGTATACTGGAGATTTCTTCAGGAATTCCTTCAGGGATCCCTTCAAAACTATCTCCAGAGACTTCTTCAGGGTTTCCGAGTATTCTTCAGGAAATTCAGCAAGGGATTTCTTCAAGAGAAGCTTTTGTATCGTCAAGATCTGTTGCCAACACTCGTTTCGCAGGGGTGATGCTCGGCATTCTCACAACATGCCCTGCCCATCGTATCCTTCGCCACCTTCTGGATGCATGTGCCTTCTGCACACCGCCAAAAATGGTTCTAAACACCCGAGCCTCGAACACTTCGAGTGCTTGCATGTCTTCTTCGTGCATAGTCCAGATATGGTGCCCGTAGATAACCACCGGTCTAATCAGCTACAAAACGGTGAGTCGAAAAGGAGAGCGTCCAACATAGCTCTGGTCCTCACAAATTCCTACCTCATGCTTCCACGGGTCAAGCGATGACAAAGACCGCCAGCTAAGAGTTGTGTGCTTAGCTGGTAGTGCACTGTTGTCCTTCTGACTTCAGCTAGATTGAGGAGGTACGTCCCGAGCGTCTGTTCACCAAGGAGGTGCGGCTCAAACAGCGTCTGTTCTGTTTTGGCATCCAGCGGCTTAGTAGGAAATGATCCTCCACCGGAAGCTATACCTAAGGTGGCAGCCCTACCACGGTTGATAGGGAACCTTAGGCCAACAACCTACTGTCTCCGAAAGCAAAAAAAAAAAAACGTTACAGAAACCGAAAATGAAAGATTACGAATTGATTCAACGCCAACGACGTTTAGCGCGGAATAACGAACAAGAATTGGAACTTGGAATGTATTAACCCTAGCCCAGCAGGGTAAACTGGCACAACTAGCCAATGAGGCATGCCGTATGAAGCTTGAGATCCTAGGACTGAGCGAAGTCCGTTGGCCAAACTTTGGAGAACACAGATTGACGTCGGGTCAAATTCTGCTATACTCTGGCCTACGAGGTGAACACGCACCTCGCCACCGTGGAGTTGGTTTCCTGCTCAGTGCTCACATCCACGCTGCGCTCATGAAGTGGGATTCAAAACACGAGTTCGAAACCTTACCATGATCCAATGTTACGTGCCAACCGATGCTGCCGAATTGCAAGATATAGAGAACTTTTACAGTCAACTGAATGCTGTCGTGAACAAGACTTCGAATCAAGATCCTCATGGGCGACTTCAACGCGAAGGTTGGTTCCGACAACTCGGACCATGAGCCGGTCATGGGAAGCCATGGTCTTGTCTGTCGTTATTAATCCTAAAAGGGATACCTGGGGTCCATTGGACCCCAGGCGCCTTTCAGAGCTCGTCTTTGATGGAACACACTCAGCGAGGTGACGAAACTGAGGCCATGAAGGTATCCCTTTTAGGGTTAAGGATCGGCCCATACACAAAATTTAGGATTTTCATACAAAACAACGTTATGATTGGGAAAGGGGGGGTCAACAAATGTCGACTAAATGAATGCTGCCTTAGGCAATGTTAACACCATCCATCGTTGCTTTGATCAATCTATTGAGCTTCCCGGAGAAGTCGTTCTCGTCCATAATTTTCCATAGCTCTGCACGGTAGATATTGTCGTGCACCGCCTAGAAGTCAATGAGACCAAGTATTCACGGCATTTTTGGAGGATTTGCAGCACGGTGAAGATCTGATCCGTAGTCGAGCGGCCAACGACGGTGCCGGCTCGATAGCGTCCGAAAAACTCATTCACTTTTGGTGTTTGGGATAGACCAAAAGCTTCGATGCGTGTTGTCGGTTTAAGAGTCAATTTATTACTTAATATATTTTACATATATGATCGATCGTTTCTGTAGCAATGTATGTACATTATTGATGAATGGATGTTGCGTGTATGTGTTGAGTGTTTGCTGTATGCTAGATGTAGGTATTCAATCAGCATGAGCATGAGCATTGTCCCGGCTATTCTATGGAGACGCATTATCCCTTATGGCTTCAGTCGGCTGACTTTGTAGTTCGGTAGTTTGGATGTGTGCTGCTTTGAGGCAATCAACAGAGATAGCCTGTTTTCTGCCTTTGATGTCGATGACAAACACTTTCTTCTTTCGTCGTAGCACTCTGTTAGGGCCATCCTACGGTGGTGTTAGTGGCGGTTTGATTGTGCCAACTCTGACGCAAACGTGCGATCTGGCAGCTAAATATTTCTGGATTGTAGGGTTGGTGTTTGGAATGGTTGCTCATGGGTGCCGGTTGAAGTTTGGCCATGGTCGTCTTGAGATTCATAATTAAATCTAGTGTTAGTGATTTCGTTGGAACTTCAGTGAACAACTACCCAGGCAAACGAAGTGTAGTTCCGTAGGTAGCTTCGGCTGACGATGCTTGAAGTTCTTTTCTCAGAGAGGATCTCATTCCCAGTAGAACGATAGGTAGCGATTCTGCCCACTTGATAAGTGAGTGACACATGATCGCGGCTTTTAACTGTCGGTGGATCCGCTCTATTTGTCCGTTTGCTTGTGTTGTGGATGATAGGGCGTTGCCTTTAGGTGTTTGATGCCCAATACTCTGGTTAGCTCGCGGATCAGTTCGGTTCGGACTCGAATTGTCGACCAAGATCGGTGGTGATTCAGATGGGAACTACGAAGCGTGCAACCCATCCACTAATGAAGGCTCGGGCTACGATGGCTGCAGTCATATTCTCGATGGAGATAATCTCTGGCTAACGAGAGAATTTGTCATCAGCTGGCGGAATGAGTTCGAGTACTTGCAATTCCGTCGGAGAGACGGCTACACGAAGCGTTCTGCAAATAGCCAAACTGTTGCTCGCACTCTAGGGTGAGAGACGTTGTGAAGGTTTACGATGATCGAGATACCTGAGCTTCCCTTGGGACGAATGGTCTGATCGCTGTCATTGAAATGAGGTCGAATAAAACAAGTCGCATAATATGATCGGTTGCGTCGCAATGTAGTGCATATCGCCCAAGTAACATTTTAAGTTTTGTTCGGCTCTACAAGAGATTTTCATGACCAATTTTATAAAACTTGCAATAAAACTGAATCATACATCAAAACCTCTTGATAACCTCTTTAAGAGCATCTTGCGGCTAAGTGGACCACTCTCGGAGAGGTTTTGCAAACCGCATAAGGAGTAGCAATAATCCCGTTTTAAAACCTAGTTGATTTTTTTTTCATTCTCGATTGTTGTTTTTTTTTCAACAAAAACTATGATAGCTCAAGATGCAGAGAAGCTTCTTCGATGGCACGTAAAGTTCTGGAGGATACATAATTCGTAAGTAGAAAGCGATCATTTCAGAGTAATATATTAGTAGTTATTGTGCTGGTAGGCTTATGCGCATTCGAATTTACCGTGAATATTGGGGTTGCGCTTCGAAAATAGTGAATATTATCATCTTGGAATGAATGAAATCAATTTGTGAATTTTGTAAAACTATCTCGAATCACCAGAAAACTCAGCAGCGAGAGTTTATTTAGGTGAGCCTGTTATGAAAATGATCGCAAACTATCAATTCATTGCTAATTTAAGCAAAATTAACTATTTTCCATTCACGTAAGCTGATTCTTCAATATGGCGACGACCATAATCAGCGAAAATAAAACGAAAGCAAGTTTACTTTTATGATGACCGCAATAAACCTAGCAGTGTCGTAGTTTCTGCTTTTCCACCAACAGATGTCGTTACTAATCAAACGGAGCGCCATCTTTTGAGAGTTTTAACAGTTTTATTGTGGTAATGATGATTGCCAGAAGGTTTACATATCGGAAAGTTTTGTTTACTCTTGAAATCTGTCTTTATGGGTATCTTCAAGTATACTATAAAACATTTTATCAATGGTTTTTCATAAAAGCAGTCATAAAACTGTGAGTTTTAATTATTGCTGTAATTAAACCTTAATAAAAATCAAACAAAACCAATCAGCAAAGGAATTGTTACTTGGGCGGTAATCGCAGAAGATGTCGCTTCAACTCATATAGCGTTATCTTTGTTCCGCCGATACACGTATTGGCGTATTGTACGCATAGAGCATTTTATGCGATGAAACTTTTGCAGTTAGTTGCACGTATGACATGGTGGTAAACTTCGTTTTGTGTGTGAATTGGTTGTTTGGCGACGTTGCTGTGTTGATGTCGCTTGGTCTGAGCGACGTTAGAAGGCTGTAACCAGGGGTTTGTGGTCGGCAGAGACGCAAAATTCTCTGGCGGTAATCAAATCTTTGAGCTATTTGACCACCTCATACATAGCCAGAAGTTCTCGGTCGTATGTAGGTGCTGGCTCTTTCTTTGGCATCACTCAGTTTACGTGAGAAGAATACCAATGGTTTTCGACCATTTTTATCAAATTGGTGAAGTACGGCGCCTATCGCAGTACCAGAGGCTTCAACTTCTAGCGCCAGTTTTGCTTCAGGAGATGGATGTGCCAGAAAAGCTGCGTTTCCGAGGTCGTTCTTGTACTGTTTGAAGGCTTGGTATTGTGTGTTCAAATCACGTTGTGTAACGCGCCACAGGTGAAAGACGATGGAAGATGACAGCACTTTGTAGGCAGTTTGACCATCACCAGGTAGGGGTAGAAATCGACGTTAGAGCCACGACAGGTCCTGGAGAACCTAAACGTGCCGACCATCAAACAGAATGTGGTCGATTTTCGATTCCAGCTGCTGGAGTTATCTTCAGGTAAAACGAATAATCATTGGTCAAGTTTTAGGAGGCGATGAAATGGATGAGTCGTAGGCCGTTTTCGTTCGTCAGCTGGGGGCCGTTGAACTTTCCCATCGTCGGGCTGAGTTCCCCCTAACCTACCAGAGTTTTTAGGTCGTCTATGATGATCTTAACGTAGTGGCTTCGGTAGCGGTCGTATTCGCGTTCGAGCGCGCGTAGAATGCGTCCTTGTCATCATCAGCGCTTCAGGATGCAGCTGCTTTGAAATTTCTTCGAATTTCGACTGTTGATGATTATTTATGTTGGGAGGTATGGCATTCAGTCTTAGGAGGAATAACTCAAAAACGGGTTCTTAAGCTTTCATCCGACGTCGCTGCTTTGAAATATTCGACTTCATCTTGTTCTCAACCTGCACATTATTTCGTCGATCGGTAACCAGTCGATTAAGCGCCTCAGCATGGTTCCTGCCTTTAACACTTTCAGTAGATCCACAAGTTTGCGGGTGCTCCATGTGAAGTTGAAAGATCGGCAGTTCCACATCCCATATGTCCTGCTTCGGCGCTGGGGTCGTTACCGTTGGTCTTTTTACAGCCCGAACCGTTCATCCAACGAGACTTGGCGCGATAACTATAAAAGGACATAAGGAGCTCTCGTACGTGTATATTGATTGTAACTGCGTATTATCCATCTGAGGTAAGAAAAGCCCCAACAGATTTTTTTTGTTTTTATTAACGTGTATTTTAACGTTTTGCTAATTCTACACTTGAAGTCCTAACTGTTAACATTCTAGTATTTATACCTCATTTTAAATTCAGCATTATTTCTGATTGCCAACTAAACCATAGACTGGTGATTTGCTACCCTTCAATTTGTTTCTGCTAAACTATTCCTATCTAATTCAATTCGAGTTCCATCCTGGGGGGGCTAAGGCCAAAGGCTAAATTGTTTTATTCTTCGTTTAGCAGTTTTTCGACACTACAAACGGCGCAAGCTAATTTCCCATTCTTTGCGGATTGCGTCACCAATGGTGATCTATCTAATAACTCCTCTTCCGCCTCCTAAATAGACAATCTAGAACCAAAATCAAAAATTAATAATCCCAATCTGGCTTCGATAAGCTCACGATTTCAAATCGGAACCCCGTGATCATCAAACGGTAATCAAAAAGCCAAGCCAGAGTTACCCACCAACCACAGCACACAAGGTCGGTCAAGGTAGGCATCATCACCCATCACGGATCCGGCTCGCTTCCGACTTGGTGTGGAAGATGCTCGGCGGAGCCCGAAAACGCAGAAACGAAGAAAGAAGCGAAGAATTGCGGCGCAGTTGCGGCCTTGCCACAAAAAGGGTTCAGCAAACGCCGAACAAAAATGAATTAAATTTTTGACACATTCCTATTAAATTGCGAATAAAACAACCAAAAAGTGCGAGATGACAACGACGCCGGTCACTACTAGCTCTCTGTTTGTGCTGTGCGCGAAGAAGATCGTTTTATTATTTTCCGTTTGTTTGTGGTCGATCGCAGGCAGAAGGGGTAACCGACCGCAGCGGGTGCCGATTTTTTTCCCCCGACACAAAGCGTGACAGGAAATAAGCAGCTGAAGCGGTGCGGCCGGCGCTTCTCGTGTCAGCGGATTTCGTCTCACCTGCAGAAGCAGCAGATCTGATGGACCATGGAGAAAAACAACCAACAACCTGCCCACCGCATCGCACCGTCGACTGTGGGAAACCTGATGATGATCACAACTGACGCGCCCCAAGCCGGGTAATCAAAACAAACCACGAAAACAATCCGGAATATCTTAGCAGATCTCAGATCTCCGCTAATTCTGGTGGGAGAATTAGGGGAAAAAATAGGATACAGTTCCCGATTGGAAGCGCAAAACACAATAATTGTGAGAGGAGTTCTAATAAACCTGTTATAAATCGATGGTCGAACTAGCCGAAAATGTCGGAAGAACGAGAACATCTTTACGTGATTTTATTTTGTCTCATTCGATATTTCAAGGTTTGTTATTAATCAATATACTTTTTTTAATTTTTTTTCAATCAATTCCCTTTTTATTTTACTTGTCCAATTTCTTATGATTTGTTTTCAAATTTCTCCATTCCAGTTATTTTTGTTACAGCTTTGCTTTTATTTGCCAGCTTATCGATCTTTTTCTAATTCTCTTTAAATCTTTTATCTTGTTGCCTTTAAATTTCTATAGTATGCTATCATGCTTCATTTACGTCTTTCAAAGCATCTTCCGGTTACTTTCAGGTAACTTCAGTAATTCTTAAACTGTTTCTCATTTTTGTGTGATTCTTTATCCTAAAGCTTCTCCATTTTAACTATATCCTTAATCATATCTTTCTTTAACTCTTTCCGAACTTCTCTATTTTTATCACAATTCATATGTCTACATTTATCTCTATTTCTATCTCAATCTCTATTTGAATTTGAATCTGTTTAAATCTCAATCTGTATGTCTCTATCACCATCTCCAACTGTCCATCCCTATCTCTCTCAATATTTTTATCTAACTATAGCTCTGTCAATACTGTTAAACCTCGATGAGCCGATGTTCCACGACTAGATATCGACTCATGGAGGCATTTGTTCTCTATACTGAAAAATTCCTTGTGATTTACTATGATGATCCCTTAACCCTCTATTTCCCATGGTTGCTAGACATCGATTTTTGACGAACTCGGAACAAAAGGAAATAGATAAATATGATGCAACATTTTTTTAGAAAATGGTTCTAACCTAATAAGGTTATCCCAACTAGTAACTACTTGTTTCAATAGTGGAACTATTGATAAAGAATCAAAAACCTATTGATTTACCATCATTTTTTTTTTCAATGCTTTCGAAATAGGTTAGAAGAAAAGGTTAAACACGGTTTTCCGATCCACTTCTCGATATTTCTATTAGCCAATGATCTTGTCAATATCGACTCATGGGGGTTTGACTACCCAAGTACCATTTTAGGTTTTTTTCGGTTCTATAAGAGATTTTCATGACATATTTTATAAAACTTGCAATAAAACTGATTTATACATCAAAACCTCTGGATAACCTCTTTAAGAGCATCTTCCGGCTAAGTGGACAACTCTCGGAAAGGTTTTGCAAACCTTTTTAAGAGAAATAATAAAACTGTTTTAAAACCTAGTTGGAAAATTCTTCATACTCGAAAAAAGGTTATGATGATTGTTGTTGTGTTTTTTTTTTCAAACACTATGACAGCTCAAGATGTAGAGAAACTACTTCAATTGCACGTACAGATCAGGAGGAAACATCATTCGCAAGTAGGAAGCAATCATTTTGAAGTAATATTTTAGTAGTTATTTATTGTATTGCTAGGATTATGCGCATTCAATTTTACCGTGAATATTGGGGTTGCAGAAACATAAAATTAATGAACAGTTTGAACAGTTTTATTGTGATAATAATGAATGCCAGAAGGATTAAATATCGGTTTAACTGCAATGCTTTTTAACTGAAAGTCTGATAGGTAAAAGACACCGGGCAAAAGCTTTTGATGAGTTCCCTTTAGTTACGTCTGTGGTTACACATTTTTGATGTAGTCTGGAAATTATGCACTTTAGTGCTGATCGGTTTTAGGGTGTACTATAAAACATTTCATCAATGGTTTTTCATAAAAGTTTATGACTACTTTGTGAGTTTTAATTATTGCTGTAATAAAACTCTAATAAAAATCAAACAAAAGTAATCAGCAAAGGAAGAACCTCGATTTTATGTACATTTTTTTAATGGAAACCTATGATGCAGGGGTTTTCAGCCTTTTGACATGCGGAGCACTTTACATCAATAAACTGTTTTGTAGAGCATTACAGCGCCAAAGCGTACCGCATAGTTTTATATATTTACCTTAATCTTATACTTCCTTTTCAAACTTATTTTTTTTGTAATAAATATCGCTCGCTTTGTCTATGATCATGATGATCGGAATGTGTGAGGCTTCTCTGGCGATATCTTTTACAGATCCATTAGCAATGACAACATTTTTGGCGGATGCATGCAAACTGTCTATTCGCCAGACTTTTCCTCAAAACTATTTTTGGTGGATGCCTCATACTATCTTGGCGTGTCTCCGCTTCATTTAATTAAAAAAAAATGAAGCAAATTCCGTGAAAAAAGTCATTGTAATACTTCTGCTGATTACTGACAAGATTTCTGTTATATAATTACTAGTGCTGCCATGGTAAAATCAGAGCTAGTTAGTCAAGGCTCTCCAACTTAAGCACCCCTTCACTGGTACATACCCATGGACCAATTTCTGAAGGAATCTCTGAAGGAATCGCTTGAGTAATTCCTGAAGAAACTGCTGGAACAACTTTCTAAAAATTCGTGGAACAACTTTTGAAGAAATCCCTGCTGAAATTTCTGAAGTAATTCTAGGAATATTAAAGAAGTTTCTAAAGATATTTCAGAAAGTTTCGCTGAAGAAATTTTAGGAGGAGTAAAAAAAATCAGAAAAAAATCTAGATGGATTCCTAAAAAAAAGAATGAAGGATTTCCTGAAGTAATTACCTGAAGAAACACCTGGAAGCCCATGGTGGAATACCAAACAAAACCTATCGAGATATTCTTGGAAAACAAATCCTGGAGAAATCCCATAATAAAAATTAGAAATATTTTGTTTAATGAATTCCAGGATGAATCCAAAGAGAAATTCCAAGAGAGGTACGCTTGGAGGAAATCTTGGAGGAATTTCTAAGAAAATATATAGAAAAATACCCGGCGAAATTTCTGATGAAATCTCAGGAATGTCTTTCATATTTTCCGCAAGAATCCTTATAGGAATCTCCGAAAGACTATGTAGAAAAATTTCTGAAGGAATCCTTGGAGACTTTCTTAAGAAACACTTAGAGCAATTTCTGGAAGAGAAATGTCTCGAAGGAATATCTAAAGGAATGTGAAGGAATCTTGTTTGTTTTTAAAAACTCTTTGTAGAATGTCAAAAGTAGGATTCATTACAGAAAATTGTTCAGAAAGCATCTTAGAAAATTTTGAAAAAGTTCTGAGTTTTTTAGTTCTTAATGTATCCGTGAATCGTTTTCTAAAATATCTAAAGTATTTTTGAGAAAGTTCATGGGAGGTTTTCTAGATGAATACTTTGATTCCACCGTGAAACAAATATGAAGAAATTTGTAGATGAATCTTTGGAACAATCTATGCAAGAATTTTTGACAGGAATTCTTGAAGTATTTTCTAAAATAATACATGCAACATTTTTGGAAGCTATCCGTGCAAGACTTCCTTAACGATTTCTTGGAGAAATTTCTAAAAGACATTTTAAAGTCTAATCGCAAAAAAAAATCAAAGGAGTCCCTGAAAAAATTTTTGCAAAGGTTTCTTCAAAAGATGCAATTTTAAGAGAATTTTTCATAGACATAGGAAGTTTTTTTTAGAAATTTCTTTAAAGTTTTCCATAAAAAATTCAGATTTATTTTTCGAATTTCTTTAGAGATTTTTTCAGGTGTTATTACATGTATTCAGGGATTCTCTCAGGCATCTATTTAGCAAGTCTTCAAGAAAATACTCAATGGATTCTTCTGGAAGTTCCTCCAGGTATCCCTCCTATAGGGATTGCTTAGGATTTATTCAGACCTTTCTTCAGGGATTCTTTCAGATTTTCTTCCGGTGATGCTTCTGGGATTTCTTCAAGGATTCTCTTGAAAATTTCTGCAGAGATTAGAATGCATTCCTTGAAATCAAGAAATTCTTTCATGAATATTAGCAGGAGGTTCTCCAACTCTTCTTGGTATTTTTTGGAAGATTAATTCAACAGTTTTTTTCGGAAATTTCTTCAGCAGTTCTCTTAAAGAATTCCTCAAGCTTTTTTTTTTGATTTTGCAGAAATTTCTGCAGGTAGTTTTCTGATGAGTTTTGTGTACTGTCTGTCCCTTCGGAAATTTTATTAGAAAATAATTTGAAAATACCTCTGCACCACAAAATCAGAAAATCCTCAGAAATTATTTTGAGAATTTGCGTAATTCCTAGCAAATACCTTTGTCTGCCATTTCTGCAGACATTTTTAAAATGATATCTACATAAATTCATTCATGGATATCTTTAGGAATCTCTTCAGAAATTTGTAGAGCATTTTTTTTTCTTGGAATGAAGGAGGTATCCTAATAAATTTGTACTGCTATTCTCTTGGGCATTCTTTCCAAAAATCATCCAGATATTACTTTTTTTAAGAATTGTTCTTGAAATTGAAAATTGAAAAAAAAAACGCCAAGACTTTTAAAGGATTTCTTCAAATATTGTTTCAGCAACTGTTTGAGAAATTTTTGGGATATTCGAAACAATTGTTGTACGAGCCCTTAATGAAATTTCACTAGAGATTTCCGACGGAACTGCAAAAGCAATGTATGAAAAAATCTTACGAAACTTCAGTTTCAGTTTCAGTTTTGAACTGAAGTTCAAAGATATTTCTGAAAAAAAATCCATGGAAAAACTTTTGATAAAGTCTGAAGGAATTTCAAAAATTCTGAAAAAATCTCTGGTTTGGATATAGGGTAACTTACGTATTCTCGGCAGTTTTGTTCTCTTCGTCATGGGGGTTTTTTTGAAACCTGTAGGTCTCAGAGTTGGCCTCAAATCCTTCCCAACGAAGCTGAGTTATATGCCCAAATTTCAGGCAATTCGGCCCACAAAAACCCCCCATGACGAAGAGAACAAACCTGCCGATAATACCCATCGTCACCCTATTTTTGAACGAGAAGCAATTTCTGAAGAAATCTCTAATAGAATACCCGTAGATATCGCAGGAAGTACTTTTCAATGAATCGCTAGAGAAATACTGACTATGGAGTCAGTATGGACCAGGGAAATTCTTTAAGAAATCACAGGAGAAATTTCCTTAAAACTTTATGACGAAAGTTCACGACAAACCATTGGTAAAATTTCTTGAAAAACTTATTTAAGTAGTGCTCAGTAGTGCTAATATACTCTAAGGTGTAGTATATAGCCGCTAGCTCAGCAACAGGGCTTTTCAAGCAGGAAGGCGGCGCTATGAAAATTGTTGTTGACACCAAAACAAGTCGAATCATTTGTCTTTGAACCATCTGTGAAGAACTCTCTGTCCCCGCTAATTGTTGTTTTATAAGCATAAACATCTTAATGCTAACTCCCGATGTGCACAAAGTGCCTCAATTTTAAGCACCAAGCGCCTGTACTTCAGAAGTGATCATAAATCAAAGCATCTGAAGCTTAAATCTGACGATTTGATGATTGTTATTTCTGAATCTAAAAAAAGTTAATTAAGAAGAGGTAACGTACCATTTCAAGGTGATAAACTAAAGTAACGGTTTGTTTGATGTCTTCATTGGTTCAAAACTCTTTCCAATAAGAATCATCAAAATAGATCAGTGAATACCAACGACAAACATGTTTCACACCATACTGAACAATTTTGTACTCACACTCTTACACTATACATCGACAATCCTCTCTTTTGTTTTGCTTTGACGATAGAACTATTTGTAAATACAATGATATTTATTATCGCGTTTGAGTTACTACTTCTTCCTCCGAATAGGCAAGATATCTTTAGGAGAAATAAAACTATGTGCCGTATTCGACTCGTGTTCTGGTCAGTAAAAATCACCTCGCCGTTGAAGAATTTCCAATGCAACACATCGTAGGGTCCGGTCCCTTGACACAACACGGTTTTTTAAAATGTCATCATCAATGAAATATTCTTGTAAATAGCTAAAAAATGAAATGAACTCAGCTATTCAAGAAATATCCCTTCAATCCCATCAGTCACTCCCGTTTTTATCTGTGTCAAACATCGCACAAAACGTCGAAGCATGCAAGTTGAAGCGGATATCAAATAATAATATGCGAATAAATTAAATTTCTCATACAATTTTGTTCGGGTTTAATCCGCCAAAAGGAATTCGGATACGTTTTGTGCAAAAAAGCCCGTTAAGGCCAACACCAATTGTTCTCTCAGTTCTGTCTTTGAAAAATATCCTTTGTTTTTTATTCTGATAGTGTTCATAATCGTCATCATCTTCATCACCTTCATGATCAACATCTTCCATCATGGGTTCTGGATTCATTTCCTTATCGAGCAAAACAAAATTCGCCTCACTTAATCTACGGTTGTTTTTGTTTTTCTTTTGTCTGAGTGTAAACTGTTCTCGTTTTCGCTTCTCCTCGCCTTAAAGTTGCGTCTAGTTTTTTTTTGTTACTACAATATGATATTCATTTAAAAACAAAACAAAAAATTCAAAACTAATGTATTCGTCAATCAATGTTGACATTTTTCCCTATTATACTGAGAGATACGCACCACCAGTACAGTAGTCGGGGGCTACGCATCATTCGTCTTCTGCTTCTTTTGTAATTATCTCAATTTGTCACTTCGCTAATGCTCGGCTCATTTTGATCAAATTTGTGTTTATAACATAGTCATCAATTAACATCGTCTATTTCTCAAGTCGGCCCTCGGCTGCCCTCTCGCGGCGGGTGCAGCACAAAACCAGGGAAGGAAGAGTTCAGTGTCTGATACACACCAGAGTTTAATCATTTTAAAATATTTACAACTACAACAGTCAAAAAACGGGGGTAAGGTTTTGCCAGCCTTTTTGCTTTCTTGCGTCTCAGTGCGTCTCCTTCGCTCACAGTTTTCCTTTACTCAAGAGTCAACGAACGAACGAACGTATTTTTATAAACATATTAGCATATTTAATAAGTTATACTTTCTTGCAGACAGTAAATCTAAACTGAAACACAGTTAAAGGTAAATTGATCATTATACATACAATTAGTAAAAGAGTAAAAAATAAAAACAGGAAAAAATATGTCTACTTCGAAAGACGAGTTCGAACAGTCAGGCTTGTATAAAAAAAAAACGTTATTTAATTATTCACTATCGGAGTTTCATCTTTACAGTATAATAAGTGTATATCATGTATATAAAACAATTAATCAATTGTAATAAAAAAGAGAACCTAAAGCGACTGAACAAACGAGATAACTTTAATGTTTTCACTAGATTAGTTGAAGATTTGTTGTTCATGTCTGTAACTAACACGGTTAGAATAGTACTTTTCTTGCTTTCTCGCGCTAAGAGTCGTTTTCTTTCAATCATCATCATGCGGTCAGCTGGATGGGGGGTGTCGGGGTAGTGGAGACGGAGGAGAATTTCGCGTGGAGGAACTACTACCTACCTACCTACCTACCTCTAAGCCGACCCCAGCCCGGCCCATTTGATAAAGTCCGGTAGCTCCCGTACCGGTAGATCGTTGGACAGGGCTTTCACCCGCAGGTTCCGGTCCGTCGTGAGGAGAACCACGTCGCGGATGATGTAACGAACCTCTCCTGGTGGGGAGACGAAGAAGAATGCGTAACCGACGGAAAGAAGGGAAGAAAAGAAAGGTGAAACAGAGCGTTAGTTGGGTAAATCCGATACAAATGGGGGCAAAAAATAAAACCCGATTGCACGGGATGTAAACAACACATGTGCGGGAGACGTGAAAGTATTTTGTTTGTAAACGAGGAATGTTTTAATCTTTTAAGTTTGGCGTGGAAAATTACCTAACTTTTACTTTTTTCGCGTTTGTCACGTAGGCTAAAAGCTCTTTGTTTTAGACATTGGCTTTGAAAACCTTCAAGAAAAATTACAATTTTGTCCAAAATTATCAGAAATTCTAGAGTTTTGGATGCAATACTGCAATATGAAAGGTGATTCATAAAGAATTCTAACAGAAACTTCAAAAAATGAAACGAAATTTGCGACATGAACAACTAGATCTTGTCAAAAGGAAACCATTTTAGTAGATACACCACATACTTCTATATTGTAGAAATTCCGGTAAACAATTACGAATTCCAGCAAATTTTAGAAGTAAAATGAAAAGAGCTCACCAATTCAACCTAAAATGACTTTTTGCGATGTTATATTTCGTCCTTTACTAGCATATAAATTTGCTGGCATGTCAAAAGCATACTGAATTTGTGAAAAAAAAGTCGCTTTCTGGATGGATTCGAACACACGGCTTCAAATTTGACAGTGGTTCTCAATTCGTCGATCACCAGCCACGTCTAAAAAAAAGACGCGGACACCGTCTTCAGCCAGAGGCTGTACAAGCTGAATGGAACTTAACACTAGACAAGGTTTGCATGATTGGAATTCGCCATTTTGAAATTCCAAATAAAGTTGTGCATCAGTTCCCTACAACTGACAAACTAAAAGACGTCATATTGGATTCGAAAATGAGTTTTCCATGTTTTTTTTTTACGTGGGCCGCAACAAACCAACAGGGAGCCACTGAGTTTTGTTCCACTGCTCTATTGGTAGTTATGCTTCGCGAAACGTAGTCTCCACTTCCTCGAACTTCCGGATTTTGCGTCATCAACCTCATCTGTGAATATGTCTTTTGGTCATGCGTGAATGTTTTTGTAGCTTGATAATCAAGATCCCATTATTATCGTGCAAAGTACTGTTTTTGACTGTACATTTGGATCACACTTAAGGTCTAAAAAGAGGGACCTTTGTGCATAAACTAACTCAATGCTTCAAAAGAGGGAACATAGTTCACGAGGAAAAGTTTTGCTTTGGGGGCTTAAGATGGGGTCAAGAGGGTTTCTTGAAACCTGCTGAGATCCTTATAAGGTACACCGGAAGTTGAAACGGGTGGGGCAAGATGAAACAGCGGGTTTACATGATGTTTTCTAATAATGATAAACAGTTTAATGGCCATAACATATAGTTTTTGATTCAAACAATCTTTAAACGAAGGGTAAATCTCCAAATTGTATTGAAATCTATACCTTCGTGTTTCATCTTGCCCCACCCGTTTCAACTTGCCCCGGTGTACCTTAAACACCTCTTAAAATCATGAAGCCCGCTAACAAACCTTGAAACGACCCAAAGTGTCCCTTCGTCCTCCCGAATTTCTCTTGAGACCTCATGAAAGTGCGCTGAAAACCCTTTGAAATCCCCCTGAATCCTCCTGAAACCTTTTAAAAACCTGAACCCCTGAAACACCCCCTGAGACGCTTGAAACTCCCTGAAGATCTACTGAAAATATCTGAGACCTGCATCCATAAAGCACGTCACGCGCATGGGGGGAGGGGGGTTACCGAAAATGTGACAAGCAATGTATTGGATATACAAAAAACCCGTAAGAAGGGGGGAGGGTGGGGTCCAAATTTCCCAAATTTTGCGTGACGTACTAAATGGATGCCCCCTTATGAAATCTCCTGAAGACCCCCTTGAAACCCACTTTGAGTCCTCTTGAGACATACTGGAACGCCCCTGAAGCCCATTGTGACCCCCTCCCCCTGAAACCCATATGAAACCCCGCTTAAGCGCCTCAGAGGCCCCCTGAAATCCCTCTGAATCTTTCTGAAACCCCCTATGTAGCTCTAGAAACGCCTCTGAAACGCTCCGATATTCCATGAAAAGCCACCATAAATCTTTCTGAGACATTCTAAATTATCCTGAATCATACTGAGACCCCCTGTCACTCCCTGAAATCTTCCTGATACCCCCTCAGAAGCACTTCTGATGTCTTCTAAAAAGCATTTTTAAACCCTTCCGCAACATCTAAAAATGCTTCTGAAATCCCTAGTAAATCTTGAAAAACCTTTGAGTCTTCTGAAACGCCCCTCAAACCCTAAAATTAAGAACCACTGAAATTCCCTGAAAAGCCTTAGTAGACCTTTCTGAAACACTCTGCAAAATACTTGGAACAACCCTGAAGTCTTCTTAACCTACCAGAAACTCTCCACCCGAGTTCTACAGTAAGCTCTGAAGTTTCAGGGGGTTTCAGGGATTCAGTACCCAAACCATTTGAAACCCCCTTAAAACACCCCATGAGACCCTCTAAACTCCATGAAAATCTACTTCAACCATCTGAGACCTCCTGAAAGCTCCTTGAAACTCACTTAGAGCCATACTGAAACCACCTGAGACCCCATAAAACTTCTTCTGAGCTACTGAAGCCCCCTGTGACTTCCCTGACAACCCTCTAAAACCCCGCTCAAATCCTCCATTTCAGGGCAATTTAGTAGATTGCAGAGTGGTTATAAGGCGTTCACAGGCTTGTAGGTGAGCTCCAAGGAGATCTCAGAAGAGAAGGGGGGAGGGGCTTCTTTAATTTCAGATGCATTTTATGAGGTTTCAGAGGGGCTCCCAGGGTTTCAAGAAGAAGTCTCAGGAGGGGTTTCAGATGTGTTTTACTCGAATGCACCCTTAAGACCCCAGACATTGGCCATTTGCTCCTCTCTCTCTTAGATCTGAGATTCTTACTTTTGCTTTCCCTCATAAACGTCCTCCGGCCGCCGATATCATAGATCCCGTCACCATTATTGAGTATGAGTTGGGTTTCACAGGCTCTTATGTGAGGTTTGGGGAGAGGGGACGAGGTGTTCCGAGCACTTCAAGGTGTTTCAGTTGGTAATCCAGTAGGTTTCAGAGGAGTTCTAGGGGGTTATAAGCTTTCGTGTAAGCTCCAAACGGCCTCAAAAAGGGGGGAGGGGCTTTCAGATACGTTTCAGGAGGTTTCAGAGGGAGCTTTTCAGACTCCAAGGTGAGCTTCAGTGGGTTTCAAGAGGGAAGTCTCAGGATGTTTCAGATGGGTTTGGGAGGCATTTCAGGAGGTTCAGAGAGGTTTTAGGGAACTTCACATGCTTCCACTGTGCTTCATTCGGGTTTCAGGGGGTGCTCAGAGACGTTCCAAGACGTTTCAGGGTAATTCAGTAGGTTGCAGAGGGGTTTCAGGGGATTCGCAGATTTTCTAGGTAGCCCTAGCTCCAAGAGGGTCTCAGAAGGGGAGGGACTAGTCCGGACTGTAAAAAGACGCGGACACCGTCTTCAGCCAGAGGCTGCACAGACTGAATGAAACTTAAACACTAAACAAGGGACACACGGAGCATGCACCAGTGGATACGGAGAAGAAACTATTCTCACGAAAAGTTTCATCGCCCGGAGCGGGAATCGAACCCTCACCCCATAGCATGGTGCGATTAGAAGCTTGGTGACCCTAACCGCACGGCTACGAGGCTCCACAGTTTCAGATGCGTTTCAGGAAGTTCTGAGAAGGCTGCACAGAGGCTGCAGGTGAGCTTAAGTGGATTTCAGGGGTAAGTCTCAAGAGGGTTTTCAGATACCTTTTTAAACTTTGTCAGGATGTTACAGATGGGACTTGGGGCCATTTCAGTCTTTCAGGAGGTTTCAGATGGGTTTATGGGGACTTCACACACACACTCAATCCTAAGTTGCCTGTTCAGTACTTTTTTGACGAAAAAAGAACAGTAAAACTACTTCGGAAGCTTCGGTAATCGATTTTACTGAGGCTCAGTACACCAACTGTCAAAACCGGGTGCAAAAGGTAAACAATGCAGTATTGCTGTATTCAGCTATTTTCGTCAAAAATTTGCCTAACACGGTATTCCAAAGTAAGTGTGCAAATCCCCATTGGACTTCAGGGGGTTTCAGAGGGATTTTAATGGGGAAGAGGGAGCTTCACAAGCTCTTCGGTGATTCAGGGGGTATCCGACGGCTTTCACAGGTGTTGAAAAGAGCTTTAGGGGAGGGTGGGGCTGGTTCAGAGGCGTTTTAAGGAGTTCAGAAGGGAGGGAGAGTTTCAGATACGTTTCTGGAGGTTTCAGAGACGGCTTAATAGGATCCAAGGTGAGATTCAGTGACTTTCAGAAGAAAGTCTGAGGAGTGGTTTCAGATGCATGTCAAAGCGTTTCAGGATGTTTCAGATGAGTTTTGAAGATGTTTAAGGGCTTTAAGAAGGTTTCAGAAGGGATTTAGGGAACTTCACAGGCTCCCACTGAGCTTCAGTGGGGCTTCAGGGAGGTTTCAAATACGATTGAAGGAGTTTCAGGACATTTTAAGGAATTTTAAGAGGTTTCAGAGTAGTTTTAGAGGGGGGTATTCAGGGGAGCTTCAGCGGGACATCAGGGGTGATTCGGAGGCATTTCAGAGCCTTTAAGGAGGTTTCAGGGTGGCCTTAAGGAGAAGGATGAGGCCTCGCAGGTTTTCCAATGCGCTTCAGTGGGGTATCAGATGGGTTTCACAGGCTCTCATGTGAGGTTTAGGAGGATTTCCAAGGCGTTTCAAAAAATTTCAGGGCAACTCAGTAGGTTGAGGAGGAGTTTTAGGAGGTTCACAGGTTTTCAGATGAGCTCCAATGGTATCTCAGAAGGGGATAGGGGAAGTTTCAGATGCGTTTCAGAGGGGCTTCACAGACTCTCAGATGAGCTGCAGTGGGAAGTCTCAAGAGGGGCTTCAGATGCGTTTCAAAACGTTACAGGAAGTTTCAGATGGATTTTTGGGGCATTTCTGGGCCTCCAGAAGGTTTCAGAGTGTTTTTTGGGGGAAATTTTAAGAGGTTGGGGCAGTAGTCCTAGAGGGCTTCCCAGGTTTTCAAAGGAGCTTCAGTGGGGCTTCAGAGGCATTGCATAGGAGCCTTTCGAATGGTTTCAGTGGAGTCTAAAGGGGGGGGAGGTCTTCAAAGGATTTCCGGTGAGCTGCAGGGAAGTTTCAGAAGGGGTTTTACAGGCTCTCATGTGAGCTGTAGGGTTGTGTTTCAGGGCAATTCAATAGATTACAGAGGGGTCTCAGAAGAATAAGGGGGGAGGGGGGTAGTTTCAGGTGCATTTCAGGACGTTTCAGAGGGGACTTTACAGGCTTCCACGTGAGCACCAGCAGGTTCCAGAAGGAAGTCCCAGGTGGGATTTCAGGTGCGTTTCAGGAAATTTCAAATGGAATTAAAGGGTGTTTCAGGGTTTCTAGGAGATTCAGGTGGAGTTTTAGTACACTTTACAGGCTGCGAGTGAGCTTCAGCGATGCTTGATGTGTTTTAAGGAGCTTCAGGGAATTTCAAGAGGTTGCAGAGTTATTTTAGAGGGTTTCTTAGGTTTTCAGACATGCTTCAGTAAGGCTTCATGGGGTTTTCAGAGGCATATCAAGGCATTTCACAGCTTTCAGAAGTTTCACCTGGGTCTTAAGGGGATTCACAGGCTTTTGGGTGAGCATCATGGGGATTCAGAGGCATTTCAATGTCTTCAGGCGGTTTCGAAGGAGGAGGAGGATATGTATTCGGAGGCTTCATCGGCTGATATGTGAGATTCAAGACGGACTCAGGGGGATTTCAGAGACGTTCAAATGGGTTTCAAGGCGATTCAGACTTATTGCGCTTGTAGATCCGATGGCATTTACTCCAGGGAGATCTCGGATACTACACACTCATAAAATCAATAATTCCTTCTGAGCTTTTCCAGAGTATTTTTTTCTGGCTGTCTTCCAGGAAATTCTTATGTGATCCATCCAAGTATTTCTCCTGGAGTTCCTTCTGAGATTCCATCTGCGAACTCCACCAAGAGTTTCTACTGGATTTGCTCCAGAATCGTTGTTAAAATTTCTTCAGGATTTCCCACTGGGAGTCTTCTTCTCTCAAAAGTTTTTTTTTTTAAATAAAAATCCACAAGGAATTTCTTTGTATCTTCAAGGTTCCTTCTCGAGTTCTTAATAGGAATCTTCTAAGTGTTATTTTTAGAAACTTTTCAGAAGTTACGATCTAAAAGAATTTCCAGATCAGGTTTTTGTTTCTGTATTAACGAGAATTTCAGCCCTATGCCAGTTCATCTCTACCTTTCGGAGAAACAATTCACAATTTGTGAGTTTTACGGGAGTGGATTTCGATCTCAGGACCTCAGCGTGAAACACATGAGCCGTTTTAGCTCAGACTAGTCCATTATTTACACCTTATCTTGAAATATGTTTTAGGTGGCGACTTTTAGGAAGTTTTCACTAAGAAAGTAAACAAAATGCATTTGGAGGCCAAATTAGTTAAAGCCATAACCATTTCTACGAACCTCTCGATATTTGTCGATTGTTGGCTCATTCAACCTGCTATATAACTAGAAGTTTTTTTGAAAACTCCTGAATAACAACCATTTTTTAATTAAATTTTGTAAAATTAAAAAAAATAACTTTTGATCGATCTTTCGTATTTTTTTTGCATTCTACATTGGTAAGAAGAAAAGGTTTAAGATTCAGTGTCACTCATTGGATATGAGAAGGCCAATGAAGATCCTTGCAATAAATTTATGTGCACCACAACAAAACCACACGCACCATTTGCTGAAATTTATCACCGAATAATTAAACTCTCCAGCAAAAACTACACCAACGACATCCCCAATGACAACCCACCTTGAGTGACCAAGCTGTAGCTAACTTACCTCGTTTCTCCTCCGCGTGCTCGCGGCACAGGTTTAAGGCAGTTTTCAGAATTCGATCATCGTTGGATATTTGCACGTCGTCGCCATCCTCGGCGGTGAACGTGGACGTGTTGAGTATCGATCCTTTCGTGGTTACGCATCTTGAGAAAAAAAAAAAATAAAAAGAAAAGCAAATACGAACGCAAGATTACGAAACCGGTAGACTAGCTAACTAGCTTCCCACAAAGCTGGGACAAAGTAGGCTCGTTTGTGGAGTCGAGTGGAAGGTCACTTACTTCAGGGCGGGATTCTTCTTTCTGATAAAGTCCAGAGCTTGCTTGGATGCAGCGGCTACCTTTTCGGCGTGCAGCGGGTCGAAACGTCGGTCGACCGATGAGGCTTTGGCCGCTGCCGCCGTTGGGAACACCGACACGCTGGACGTTAGCTTGGACGTGATGACTCCGGCTGCGGTAGCGTTGGCCGCAGTTGCCGCCACCGTGCCCGGTTTGATTCCCTTGGACAGGCCCTCCAGTTCGTTGATCACTGCGTTGAGAGCGGAAGGGGATGCGATTAAAAAAAAAGAAGATTGTGAGTAGAGGGGACTTACCAACAATAGGAACCATCAGCTGATAGAGCGGATGCGCTCGGGCGATACTCTCGATGTCGGCGAGGTAGTCTACGAAGCAGTTAGTATCGGGCACCAGCGATCGCGGTCGAACCTCGATCATCAAGGCGATCGTGCTCTGCGATAGAATGTCCTGCAAAAGACAAACGGAAGCAAGAAATGATACACATTATTAGCGGTGCGAGAGAAACCTAGAATCTTCCCTAGTTAGTTGCCCCCGTCAAGTCAAGTCAAGACCGATCCAGTACTCCAGAAGAATTCCCACAATTATAAAACCCGCAACGCATTGCCGTTCGATCGCCACCGCCGCCGCCGTCTGAATGGCATCCTTTTGTTGCAAAACTTTCTTTATAATTATATCGGACCAACGACCCCCCGGCGGCTCTTTGAGATTTGCATAAAAACGCCCTGCGGGGCAGCGATTGGTCGACAGACGCGCCGCGCGGGAACTAGAAAGGTTATGCACACGCAAATCACTGGTCGTCTTTTTTTTCTTCTTGGTCGATCACTAACTCTCTTCTCGAACGTCATTGAACAGGCGGCACTGATGCACAGTAGGTTCGAAATGTGGAACAGACGGTCAAATTTTGAATCTTGCCATTTGAATGTCGATGCAAAAAAAAAAAAAATAGTATAATTAGATCAGCTACACTTACACAAGGAGCCAACTAGATGACTGCTTCGAATTAACAGGCATCTTTAGTGTATAAGTGCTGGTGATACAAAAAAGCAAATATGTATACCGTTTTACAAATATGTATACCGTTTTTGATACAAAAATGTTATCTGGGAACAATTCTGCTTAGCAATTTAAGAAACTCAGCCAAATTCATGCGGATATCAACTATCATACTGAATGATATTAATTATCAAGAAATGTCACACGATTATTATGGTTACTGGCAACACCGCTCAGGTAGAGTTCACTGAAGCCTAAAATCCCGAATTCGCAAAGATGTTCACCAAATCAAATTCTTCGTGCAATTGAGATTTATGACTCAGCCACCCAGAATTTCTCTTGATGATGTACACAATATTCTGTTGGAAGCTGGCAACACTGCAAGCTGAAGATGACATTGTGTGACACTTTAATGCTCACTGTGAAATTCGTCCAAATTTGAGTGAGCCCCAGATGCTAAGCGCAATGCAGTGTGTAATAGGACGTTACGTTAGACAATTTTGTTTGAAAACTGCAGCACACGTAATATTTCCTTTTGTAGCTGATAGCACTGCTTAAATTAGTTAAAATCAAACAAAATTATCTAATGCAAATTCAAATGCGAAAAAAAAACCTTAAAATGAGCTATAAATGCCGTCAAGTATTAAACGACTATTGCTGGCAACACTGCTGAACAAAATAAAATGAAATATTTATGTGTACTTCGAAATTGTCATAAGATATTTCATTCTGCGTATTATTACCAAGTATTACCAAGTACGCCCGAAATGAACTAGCCAAGGATAAAAATCTCGTTAATACAGATAAAAATAATATTATCGTCTTTACGTGTTATATCATGTACACCACAAGGTGCACACGTGTCACAGAGGAGTCACGGCAGCAACCAAAACTTGTGTGTTGCTTGGGATCACGCAGGTGTGAATGAAGGGATGAACAATTGTTTTAGATAGCAACACTGCGAAAGTAATAAATGAAATTTGTAAAGGTGAGAACAATGATTACAAGATAGCTATTTCAATAATCAAAGTTGAAAATGTGGAAGCGTGAAAAAATTCATACAATGTTTCATTAAACGGTGCAAATTAGTATTAGCAGTTTTTGGCAACACTGGTGGATCGCGACATTATATTTCTAAACATAAAGATGCTTTCGTGAGAAAAGCAGTTAAAGTTTGAAGTTGAATTCAGCGCCAAATCCCATCGACTGCTTAATCTAGTGATATATCCTTTTCTTCATCTTCTTCTACTTCTTGGCGTTATGTCTTCACTAGAACAAAGCAGTGTTCTATAAGCACTTCTACAGTTATGAATCGAGAGCTTTCTTTGTCAATGGTCAGTGGAATTATGGGAGACATTTTTGAAAAATTCTCATATGAATCCTTGTATAAATTCGTGAAGAAATCCTTAGAGGAATTAAGGATAGAATCCTTTTGAAAGTTCCTGAAAAAAATCCTTTGAAACAATGTCAGAATCTTTGGAAAAATTATCTTAGATGAACTTGCTGAAATTCTTAAAGAATTCTCTGAAAAATTATGAAGCAACTCCTAAATGAATCTTCGAAGAAATTCCTGAAAACCTTGTTGGAAATTCTAAGAGGAGTTCTTGAAGGAATCATTGAAGCAATTACAGAAGCAATCTTTAAAAAAGCAATTCTTTAAAACAACTTTAGAAGAACTCCTTGAAATCCCTGGAGCACTTCCTGAAGCAAATTCAGGCAGAAATTTGGTATAAATCTGTTGAAGGATTTCGCAAACAATTTTTGGGATAATTTTCGTACAAAACCTTGTTGAAAAACTGGAAGGATCTGAGAAAAAATCGCAGAATACTTTTAAGGAATTCTGGAAGGAATTCATGAAGCAACCCTCGGAGGAATTTCTGAAGGATTGATGCTATGGATAACTCAAAAGACAACGAGGAGGAATTTCTGAAGGATGTTTTGTAAAAATTTCTCAAGAAATCATGTTTCAATTTCTAAATACTCCTTGAAGCATATAATGTAGAAATTTGCGGAGGCTTTCCTGCAGGAGTACTCTAAGGACTTCCGGAAGAAATCCTTGGAGGGCTCTCTGGCAGACTCTTAGAAGAAACTTTTGAAGAAATTCAAGGAAGATTTGATGAGGGAATCTCTGGAGCAACTCCAACTGTAAATCTAGAAAGAACTTCAGCGGAAATATCTTTGGGAACTCTTGGAGAAATATCTGGATGTTTGCCGTCAGGAGGATCATTAGTAGGAATTCAAGTAGGAATCTTAGAGATCTCGGAACGATCGCCAAGTGAAATTCCTTGACGAGCTACAAAAGAAATACGTTGAAGAACTCCAGAAGCAATTTCCGAAAGTACTCCACGACCTACATATCAAATATTAGATACACTTTCATTTAATTCTATAAATTAGTGTTGTGTCACAGCATTACATATGTTGAATTTGATATGAACAGTGTTGCCAGCAATACCCACTTATAAACATCCACTTATAAACAGAGGTTGTGTGCGGGCATACTCGTCACTAGATGACGCATGCACATATATCGCCAGGGTGATCCTAGCGGGTTCCAAGAGGGTTTCAGGAGATTTCAAAGGATTTGTCTCCTTCCGTTTAGGGCGACTCAAGGTTTCAAAAGCTTTTGAGGTTGTTTTAAGAAGTTTTAAGAATTTTAGAGATGTTTCAGGAGCGTTTGGGAGCGTTTTTCAAAGGGTTTTTTCGGAGCGTTATATGGCTTCCAAGAGACGTTTTAGTATGTCTCATGGAGTTTCAAGAACGTTTCAAAGGATGTCAAGAAGTTTTTTATCTGCCCTAACGAGATTTATTGTCAAGAAGCTTTTGGAGGGGTTTCACGAGAATTTCTAGGTTTCGAGGGCGTTTCTGGGAGTTTCTGGTTAAAATGGGATGAAGGTCATCCAAAGGCGGTTCAAGGAGGATTTTCGGGGGATTTACACGGGCACTAGAGGGCCAGGAGGAACCAAAACTGCCCAGAAACTCTCATGAAACAGCCTTACAGCCCTTGAAATGCCCTAAAATTCTCTGAAACGTCCCATAAACCCCCTGTAATCTGCTGAAGCGCTCCCCGAACTTATTGGAATCCCCTGAAACGACCCAAACATCCTCCTGAAACCATCGATAACCCTCCTTAACCCTTTCCTTCCAACGACTTTCTATGCCAAAAAAGCGTTTCCGAAAAAAAATTGCTTGAACAAAAGTTATTGCAAATTTGCCTAATTTTTCGAAATCAACAAAAAAATTAATTGTAAATCAAAAATGTTTTGATTGTTTATCAATAGTTCCACTATTGAAACAAGTAGTTGGCAGTTGGTTTCACCTAATGGCATTGCAATCATATTCTAAAAACTATTGCATAATATTCATCCTATTCCGTTTGTCTTGATTTCGTCGAAAACCGATGGTGCTCTAGAGCAACCATGGGAAGTAGAGGGTTAAATGCTCCAAATCCCTTGTAATGCCCTCAAACCTCCATGAAACACCCTAAAACGCTCCTATCTGAACCACACTGAAACCCCCTGAAACGCACTTAAACGTCCCTACCGCTTCTTGAAACACCCTGAAATGTCCTTCAAACCCTTAAATTCCATTAAGATCTCCCGGAGCTCTTCTAGGAGTTTTTTTTTCTGAGACTCTTTGAAACGTTAAGATTCTTAGTTTGATGCAGTTTCTGAAATATCCTGAAAAGCTTAGGAATAGCCCTTCAAAACTCCTTTTAACACACCGAAATGCCCCTCATACCCCTTGAAACGCAATAATTTGTTCTGCCTGAGACACTCTGAAATCCAGGAGTGATTAACGAGGGATGAGCAGTAAATAGTGAACAGTGAAAAGATGGGATTGTGAAACAGTGAGGAGCGTAAACCAGTGAAAAGTGAGGAGATATCAGTGAGGAATTAAGGATGAGTAGTAGGAGTGAGCAGTGATTACAGAGAATCGAACTGTGAAGAGCGAGGAGTGAGAAGTAAATAATGCGGAATGAGAAGTAAGCGATGAAGAGTCATGTAGGAGTTTGGAGGCAACCCTACGTCACTAACATCAGAAAGCGAACACAACTTCGTGCTTTTTCAACCAAAAAGCTGTTAAATACAGATAGACGTCAGTTGTCAAGATTTCTGCTCATCGTTCTAACATCATTCTTTGCACTACACAAAATAGGCGATGTAAGAAGTAGGGTGTAGGACCATTTGGGCAGTGAGACCTCAGTCTATTTAAAAAATTAGCAGAGTTATAGCAGCAAGTGCCCAAAATAGGTACTCCTGTCAAATGGTCGCAAACCCTATTTTGGGCATTACCAAATACTGTATGTAGCAAATGTAAACAAAATCAATGTTTTCATATGAGATACTGCATTTCCTCAAGGACACGTCCGAAACGTTTTAACCCTTTGAAGCCGGAGGGGTCATATATGACCCCAACATAGAAACGGCTGTATAAATTCACTCATTAAGCAAAACAGAATACTGTCTTCGGCAAAGTTGTTGCAAATTGAGTCTTCTATTAGGGAAAAATGGGAACATTTGTATTTGAGGCTTCATTGACAACCTAGAACATCCTGAACACCTTGAAATTTGGAAAAACGAAATAATTGACATACCAGTTGTTCTAAAAGCTGAACTTGGATATGGGTTACGTTTATATGTATTCATTAACCCTTGGTCCAGAATATCAAGAGATGTTTTATATTCTAGGATGTTCTAGGTGTTCCAAATTGTCCTGGAGTTGAAGGACTTCGCTACAAGAATAATTTTATGTATTTTCGCCACAAATAATAGCATTGCATAACCTACTGTGACCCGTGAAGCTCTTGACATCTACAATGTCATTGAGATACACCATAGGGATATCCCAATTCTGCCAAACTACCTTGGAGTTCAGAACTTCAGGTCTACACTCGTAACAATAGCCATATCTGTTATACTGAGTAACGCTGCATAATCAACCGCGGTTACTGGAGCAGTCTGCAGTCTACTAGCTTAATATAACCCTTTGGGACATTCAGGGTCGTCCAAACTGTTCTATAATGAAGTCCTTCAAATCTACAAGAATAACTATGTGTTTTCGCCATAAATAATAGTATTGTATAATCTGGTGGGATCCGTGAAGTTCTTGAAATGTCATTCATGTTCAAAAGTCATTTAGAGACACTATAGGGATATTCCAGGGCAGCCAAACTGCTTTTAACTCTTTGGGATATTCAAGGTCGTCCAAAATGTTCTATAATGAAGTCCTTCAAATCGACAAGAAAATTCTATGTATTTTCATCATAAATAATAGTATTGCATAATCTGCTGGGATCCGTGAAGCTCTTGAAATCTCAAATGTCATTCAAAGATACTATAGGGATATTCAAGGTCAGCCAAACAACCTTGGAGTTCAGAATTTCAGGTCTACACTCGTAACAGTAGTCATAGCTGTTTAACTGAATAACGGAGCATAATCAACCGTGGTTACTGGAACAATCTGAAGTCTTCTTGCTTATTATTACCCTTTGGGATATTCACGGTCGTCCAAACTGTTCTATAATGAAGTTCTTCTAATCTACAAGAATGTCTTCACCACAAATAATAGTATTGCATAATTTGCTCAGATCCCTGAAGCTCTTAAAATCTCAAATGTCATTTAGAGACACTATAGGGATATTTCAGGTCAGCCAAACTACCTTGGAGTTCAGAACTTCAGGTCTACATTCGTAACAACAGCCATATCTGCAATACTAAGTAACGTTGCATATTTATCTGTGGTTACTGGACCAATCTGAAGGCTACTTTTTATTTTTAACCTTTAAGACATTTAGGGTCGGGAAAACTGTTCTAAAATGGAGTCCTTCAAATCTACAAGAAAAACTTCGTGTTTTCGCCATAAATAACAGCATAAACATAACTAATCTTCTGAGATCCGTGAAGCTTTTGAAATCTTAAAAGTTATTTAGAGACACTATGGAAATATTCCTGGTCAGCCAAACTATCTTCCAAGATGAACTCCAGTTCAGATTATCCAGAACTACTACTATGTCATAGTCTCTGGTTATATTCTGTGAGCTCCAGTAAGTATAATAGATTATACAACATAACTCTTTATAGCCAAAACAGAAGCTTCAATTGCTGTAGATGCTAGATAATAAACACCAAAACAGTTTGGATGGCCCCAGCTGATATCATGATGTCTATTGAGCTTTCAGAAGATTTACTGGACATGATAGATTACAAATCGGAGCTTTGTATAATGAAAGCAGTTACCGTTACACCGGTATACTATAGGATCTAAACTCAAGAACAGTTTGGATTACCTACGATATCCCGACTTAGCTGATACTGTCTATTGAACTTCCAGAAGATCTACTGGACATGATAGATTACAAACAAAAGCTTTGTATAATGAAAGAAGCTACCGTTACGCCCGTATACTATAGGATCCAAACTCAAGAACAGTTTGGATGACCTAGGATATCCCGACTGATGTAATACTCTCTATTGAACTTTCAAAAGACTGACTGGACATGATAGATTACAAATCGTAGTTTATATAATGAAAGAAGTTACCGTTACACCCGTAGACTTTAGGATCTAAACTAAAGAACAGTTTGGATGACCTAGGATATCCCGACTGATCTGATACTCTCTATTGAACTTTCAGAAGACTTACTGGACATGATAGATTGCAAATTGTAGCTTTGTATATGAAATAAGTTACCGTTACACCCGTATACTTTAAGATCTAAACTCAAGAACAGTTTGGATGACCTAGGATATCCCGACTGAAGTAATACTCTCTATTGAACTTTCAGAAGACTGACTGGACATGATAGATTATAAATCGTGGCTTTGTATAATTGTATAATGAAAGAAGTTACCGTTACTCCCGTAGACTTTAGGATATAAACTCAAGAACAGTTTGGATTACCTACGATATCCCGACTTAGCTGATACTGTCTATTGAACTTCCAGAAGATCTACTGGACATGATAGATTACAAACCAAAGCTTTGTATAATGAAAGAAGCTACCGTTACGCCCGTAGACTATAGCATCCAAACTCAAGAACAGTTTGGATGACCTAGGATATCCCGACTGATGTAATACTCTCTATTGAACATTCAGAAGACTTACTGGATATGATAGATCACAAATCGTAGCTTTGTATAATGAAAGAAGTTACCGTTACACCTGTTGACTTTCGGATCTAAACTCAAGAACAGTTTGGATGACCTAGGATATCCCAACTGATGTAATATTCTCTATTGAACATTCAGAAGACTTACTGGATATGATAGATCACAAATCGTAGCTTTGTATAATGAAAGAAGTTACCGTTACACCTGTTGACTTTCGGATCTAAACTCAAGAACAGTTTGGATGACCTAGGGTGTCCGGAAAAAATATTCTGCATTATATTCTACCTTTTTCATACTATTGAGCACCAAAACTACAGAAATACGTAGATAAAACTCCATTATAACGCTTGGAAAAATTCCGGCTTCAAAGGGTTAAACAAGCGAGGAAAATCAACAAACAAGTGAGGTGTGAGAAGTGAATACTGCAACATTAGGAGTGAAAACTGAGTAGTGTTCAGTGAGTAGTAAGAAATGAACAGTGAGGAATCACCAGTAAGGAGCAACCAATGATGTGTGGTCAAAGAGAGAGAGAAATGATTAGTGTGGAGTAATGAAAAGTGAGAAGTGAGTAATGAGGAATCAGCAGTAAAAAGTGAGTAGAGGACAGTGAAGAATGAACAATGAGGAGCGTGGAGCAGTTAGGAGTGAGTAGTAGGGAGGGACCAGTGAATAGAAAAAAGTGAACTGTAAGGGATGGGCAGGAAAAACTGAATAGTGAGGAGTGAGATGAAGTGAGGAGTGAAGAATGAAGAATGGGGGATGTGGAGAGGGTGAGAAATAAGCATGAATGAGCATTTGAAATATAAGAGTTAAGAGTGTGAATTCTGTAAGGATCTTCTTCTTTCTTCTTCTCCTTCGCAAAACGTCCCAAGAGGAACAGAGCCTGCTTCTCAGCTTAGGAAAATGCCATGAAACCTTATTTAAAAGGCCCTAATGTGTTCCTGAAATTCTTGAAAGAAGCTCTTGAAGTACCCCTTCGATTTCTTGAAATGCCCCTCAAACTCATTGAAACCTTGCAACTCCCTGAAATCTTCTGAAATGCTCCTTACAGCCCCAGATGCGGTCAGTAACGCTCCTCAAATGCACTAAACTCTTCTTGGGATTCACGAATGAAACTTCCTGAGATACTTCTGAAACACGTCTCGAACCTCTTGAAACGCATTGAAATGGTCCCGAAACCCTTAGAAAAGCGAGAAGAGAGATTAAATCACCCACCTGAAACAAGCCATAAGCCCCTGGAAACGCTACTGAAACCCCTCTTGAATCACTCTTTAACCCTCTGGTATCTCCTCTGAAACATTCTTAAAAATATAATTTAGTTTTTTCCAAGTTTCCTGGGATTTCCAGGCATTTCTCCAGAATTATGTCAAGGATTCAGTTAGGATTTCTTCAGGATTCGGCAAGCCTCGTTGGATAAATGTACGACTTGTGCTGAAAAAAATAACTTTTTGCAACTCGTTACAAAAATAACTATTTTTCATTGATCAACAAAAGTAAAAGAAGGTGTAGAAAAAGAAGATCTGCTCGAAAACGTGATTTGATGTAGACACAGGCAAAACATCTAGTTTTCATTTTGGCCACAGCCACGTACCACCGTGCGGGGTGGCGGCAATCGCCTACTGCAAATATCGAACCAAATGCGCGCGCGATGATCGATTCCAGTGCAAAAGAGCGCGCATTTCAGTGAGCAGCACGATCTTTCTCTCGCGCGTCGCCTCCCTCCCTATTAGTAGTAGGTATGAGGGTAAGAGTAATATTATAAAGGGTAACAGCAACCAACAGTCAGCACCGCGGCGCACTAGGCTCTGGGTCGAGGTCAACAACCGCAGTCAGTGGCGGCTTGGCCGCCTGTTGCCATATGCATTATCCAGCAGGGAGAACCATGTGTGCAGCTTCCCCACACTGCTGCTCGCTCGTTGTTGTTCGAAACATTCCCAGTTTGGCAACAGATTAGGCACTTTGCTCTGCCTTTAGTGGCGGCCGTGGCCGGCCACACGTATGTTGTGTACCTCCTGCCTGTATCTACGTCTAGCAAATCTATAGAGTCTGTAATTTTCGCTGGAATGAGAAATCCCTATCTCGCTAGCACATCATCTTTCATATTGGTCCTCGACTTGGCTTGGCTGGCTTGGGGTGGTTGATCGTCGTCGTCTTTGGCATTTAGAAGGGCTTTGTTTGCCTTTCGATGGTTTGTCGGGTGGTTCCCTAGGTGGGGGCGGGTGATGACGGTTTGCGTCATCCTGCGGATGCGACGACGGGTCATTTCTTAAGAAGAGATCCTAACATTTTGCGGCATGTGTGGTGAATAGTTGAAAGCATAACCCCCTGTGGGAGCGCTTCCTGTGCTGTATGGATGGGCTCGATGGTCAGCCACCGCCGGCCGCCGGCTAGGCCAAGGCACGTGCTTCGGAATTCGATCTACGTCATTTTCTACCGATCACGTTAAATCGATTGGAGAAAATTGCTGGCGGAACGTTGGAACTGGAGGAAATCGTGTGTGTGTTGTTGATCAATATCATCGGTTATTATGATTTTGGAAACAAACATTTAAAGCGGCTCCATTGTTGAGAGAGTATTTTGGTTGAAGATGAAACGCCCAATCAGGAGACAGATGGTGGATCGATTCGCATCCGTTTGAAGATGGTTTTGAGTGGTTAATTTAGCCACCAAGCATAGACTACCAGCGCACAACACGCGTACTTCATGGTACTACATGATTGGCCAATGCCAGACAAATTCATAACGGGTAAAATAAAAAAAAGTTCAATATTCCAAATGAAGGTACACGCTTCGGAAAACATAGTTTAATGATCAAAGGGAAAGGGGAGGAATATTAGTATGCTAGCTACAGTACGATAGTTGGCTTAAGCTAAGACCACTAATGAATCCCCACGACTATCTAGGGAATCATATTTTAGAAGGGTAAAACAATATGACAAGTTGAAACAAAAAAAAAATAGTATAAAACAAGCTCACCAACCAAGCGTGAAGTAGCCCAAATTGATGTGTATGTTAAACAAACTAGACCCCACTCAAAAATTCTTCACGAAAAGGTGATCCACATACGTTACGGGTCGAGTGCATGAGTACAGTCGAGTCTCCTATTAGACGCTGCCACCCACTTTACGCCCACCGCAATTTCTCAGCTGATTTTTGTAGAACAGATAGTGCTTATTTTAGACTTATCACATACAACAAATGAACTGCATTGGTGAGAAGACAGCCTGGAAAACGCGGTGGGTGTAAAGTAGGTGGCGGCGTCTAATAGGAGACCCGACTGTAGCTGGGTAGTTGAAACGATGAGCAAGTTGATTAATAAAGAAATTATTGAATGAATGAAGCATGTGGCTGAATCCCACAAGGGACCTTAGGAGGAATCCCAGAATTCTTTGAGGAGTCTCAAAAAGCAGAATCATACAAGATTACCTGGAGGAGTGCCCAGAATTCTCATGATAAATAATCAAAACATGGAGGAGCTTTGCAGGAATTCTTGAAACAATCAGTGTATGAACTCCGCTATTGGAGGAATTCTCAAACGAATTTTTGGTGGCATCTTTAAAAAATCCTAAATATGATTTTACACAATTTTTGAAGAAATCTTTGGATGAATTCTCGATTGTTCCTTAAAGATCCATTATTTTCCTATTCGGCTTTGTCACTGCGACCAGCTATTGGATTCTATTGTGACATAAGAAATCCTTGAAAATAATTCCGGAATAATTGGAGCAATTCTCGAAGGATTTATTGAGGGATGTTCTGCAGAAATTTTAAATAATTTTCTCAAAAATTTATGGAGAAATTCTAGAAAAACTTGAAGAAATGCTTGAAGGAATCCTTGGACAAGTCGCTGATGGAAACCTTAGTGGGAATCCTTGGAGTTCCTAGACGAACAATTGAGGAAATGAAAAAGCTTTCCCTAGAGGAATTCCTAAAAAAAACTTTGGAGATACTCCTGGTGAAACACTAGGAAGAATACTGGAATAAATCACTGGAGGGCAAAACCTTGAGCAAATTTCTGAAGAAACCCATGGCACACCTTGTTAAGAAATTTGTGGAGGCAATCCGGAATCTGGAATTTGAAAATTACCATCGGAATTTTTAAAAGAATTCCCACAACAATCCTTGAAAGAGTTTTTTAAAGAATACTTGAAGAAATTCTTGAAGGAATCCTGTAAAGATTTACAGTAACACTTAACTCTTTGAAGACGGTATTTTCGTCTTTCTGGATCAATCTCTCTGGTTTAGAACACGTTTGGATAGGTCAGTTTTCATAGCTAGGCTAATGTGACCCATCTGTCTCCAAAGGGTCAAAGAATCGTTGAAGGAATTTTTATAAAAATTCTTGAAAAATTCATCGAAAAAAATCGTTGAATCAGTGGCTTTTATGCAAAATCATCAGATCAGATCAGAAATATCAGATAGAATTTTCAGAGCAAATCCCAAAGAAATTCTTGGACGAGTTTTGGAAGAAATCCTTTGAGGAATTACTGAAGCTTAACTTCGATGAATTTCCGGAGGAATCCTTGGAGAAAGGATTGAAGGAATTCTCTAATAAATACTTGATTACTTGGTGAAATATTTCAATGGATCCATGGAGGTATACTTAAAGTATCCTAGAATATATTGCATGGATAGATTCCTGAATATATTTCTGAATGAATAGCTGGAACTTCACCAAAAGGAATCCTTGGGAAAATTCCTGATGGATTCGTTGAAAGAATTGGATAGGAATGCACTGAAGGAATCACGGAAGGAATTCTTAACGAGCACATTTCTGTTGAACTTCTAGGACTATTCCTTTGCCGAATTTCCAAAAGAATCCTTGCAGGGTTATATGGAGAATACTTGGAATAATCTTTGAACAAATCTTTCATGACATTCCTGAAATAATCATTGGAGGAATTCTTCGATAAATTTTATGGGAGTTACCCAGAAGGAGTTTCTGAAGAAATGTTTAAGAAATTCTTGTAGGATTTTTTTTTCCTTATAGGATAGGAATAAATGGAAAAATTCTGAAAGAATCTTCAGAGGAATTTCTTAAATTATTTTTGAAGAAATATCAGTTGAAATTTTTGAAGCATTGAGTTTCAGAAAAAATGCCAGGAGGGATTTCTGAAGGAATTACTGGAGGAATTCTTCTACGACCCTTAAAGAAATACCTGAATGTTTGCCTTGATCATCAACTTATTTAGGCGAGGAAATTCTCGAAGCAATCCCTGGAGGAACCTCAAATGAAATCCGTAGAAAAGCTGCAAGAGCATCCTAACATATTAAGTTTGCACCGATCAGGTTTGTGGCAGTCGAGATTGACATCTGAGAGCCTCGAAAGGAGAGATAAAATAGTAAGACGAACCCGGTAAGGATGGTGCTTCGAATCCAGTTTGATTTTCTATTCCGAAGAATCGTAACTATTTCTGTGGCTTAGTTGGTTAAAGCGCCGGACTAGCGATATGGAGCCATGGGTTCGAATCCCATCAAAACAAGTGTTTTTTTCACAGATTTATATCGCAATTTGTCAATTATATGCACTTTGCCTTCAAATGCTTACATAGTAGGCAATTCCCAACAGTCCGTTGGAAGTTATAACAAACCAGCTAAGTCATGTGCCACCAAATTAATGACAGGACAGTAACAGTTGGACGACCAAAACCGACCAAATTAGTTTCTCCCTGAAAAAGACACTAACCCCGCGTCGAAATGATGGGCAAGTAATAAACAAGTAAGTCACTTTAATTTACAATAAAAAAATAGAAGAAAATCGGAAAGAAATTGTGGCGGCATTACTAGAAACATTTCTGACAGAAATTTCAGTAGGAATGGAGCAGCTAACGAAACAATTTCCGGATGAATTCCTAGATAAGTCATGATAGAATTCAGAGCTGTCACAAAAGTGTCGATTTGGCGTGGATTTGAAATAGCGCTGGACAGGATGGTTTTGATGAATCAAACTATAAAGGCAGATTTCTATTGATAAATTGATTTTTTACCCACAATTTTTAGATTTTTTTTACATCAAACATTTTAAAAAATGTTGCAAACAGGCTGAAGTTTTTTTTAATCCAATAAAACGTTTTGGATCAACAGTTCTTTGATCAATCAGGTATACTATTTTACGAGAATGGACTTTCCTGTTTGCTGCAACAATTCCGAAAAAGGAGCATTCATGGCGAAACTTTTGGAATAATTTGATAGTAATCCTGAAAAACAAATCTGGAGTAAGTCCCAAGAGATCGTTCGGGAGAATTGCATGAAAATGTTCAGAAACTTTTAGAGAAATTCGTGAATTACTTAGCGTTAGCGTTAGCGTAGTTACGGTATACTTCGTAAATTGGATATGTGCTAACCAACATTCATGTAGCTTTTGCTATTCTTGCTCGGATAGCTTTTCGGAACAAGGCCGGGGAGTTAACTTTGCTCCAATCTTATGCAAGAATACCAAAAGCACAAATGTCATTATTCCCGGCCACGCCCATCTTTACCGTTACTTGGGATAGGGGAAGGAAGTGTTGATGTAGCACTTATTTAAGAGGCCTCCGACTCTTACTTTCAATTACTTTCTGCAGAAACTTATTTTGTGAAGATACAAATGGAGGAATACTAGTGCAATTTATTGATTAAACAACCAACAAATTTTATTTCTAAGGGAGATACTTCTGAATTTGAAAGACTTTCCGAAAAATGTCTGGCAAAAGTTCTGAATATTAAGCAAAAAAAATTTAAGAAGTATTAATTTATTGAATATTTATGATGGGAGTTTCTGGCCACACCGCACCCCTGAAAATTCAATGCTGATATTCCAGCAAAGGATTCCAAAAGCTTCAACGATTTTTGCAAGTATTCTGGAAAGACAGAAATCTCCGAAAATTCTACCGAGGAATTTTTCAATAAGTGTATCCACAACGCCCCTCCCAACAAGTGTTCTGATTGGAGATCAAAGAGATATTTTATTATGACTACAGAAGTTTACGTAATTTTAGGATAATTATATCAGAGTTTTTAGCAAAGAATAGATTCGACCGGAAGTTCCACTAATAACAGATTCAGGAATTTTGTCAATTCCTTCAGTTTTTTCCATGGTATTCTCTAGGAATGCAGTCATCAAAATTTCCAGAACGTCTAACCTGTAACACAGTCACAAAACCTTAACAAGACTTTGTTAAGCTTGACAACAAAATTCCATCACATATCTCTCCAAAATTTTCGCCAAATGTTTTGCCTTTTTCGTACATCAAGGGTACTGGAAAAGCTATATGTTCACTCTAAAGATGGCTTTTCATAGTAGGCCCGGAGGGTCGAGCCATATGTGTGTATCAATCATGTGTGTGTACAAAAAAACTTACATCACTTTTTGGCAGTAAACCTCAACCGATTATAATGACCGAAGGTTCATTCGACTGCGAAATCTTGTCCCATTGTTTCCTGTTGAAAATGGTTCAGATCGGTTGAACCGTTCCGGAGTTATGGTCATTCAGGTGTTCCGGACCGGTACTCCAGGAAGGGGACAGATATAAAAATTCAACAAATTCATGCATGCGACACATCAAACCGCTGCATTTTCGATAACCTGATGAACAGCAAGCTGGAAAATGGTCTCAGACCACATCTGAATTGGTAGTGATCCGGAACCGATTCCGGATGTCCCGCCGGAGGTGACCATACACAAAAGTGATCAAAACCCATGCATGCGACACATCAAATAGCGGATTTTTCGATAACCTGGTTTACAAGAAAATAGTTTCAGACCATATTTGGGAAAACTAGTAGTGTCCCGGAACCGGTCGGGTGTCCCATGCATGAAATAGTGATTAGTAAGAATGCAATCTCAAACCATATTTGAGACAACCGGTAGTGTTCCGGAACCAGTTCCGGGAGTTTCGCTGCGGGTGGCCAAATGTAAATGTGAACTAAACCCATGCATGCGACACATCAAATAGCGGCTTTTTCGATGACCGGATGAACGGTAATGTGGATGAAATTTGAATGGGATTTAGTATGGAAAATTTCACATACTTACATTTTTTGCAAATTTTACATGAATCTTGTAACCAATGATAATTGAATTTTATTGGCTTTTCTCGGTGAACTTAATACTACTCAAAGAAGGAGGGAGTAACGAAAGTAATGAAAGAAACGGTGGATAGAATCGCAAGTGTGCGACGAGAGAAATTGAATAGAAGTTGAAAATTAACAGAGGGCCATAATTGAACAACACAATCAAAACGACGACCCCTTTGCCTAACGTCCTCGTGTTGAACGGCTAGGTACTAGTAGTTTGATGATGACTACTAGCCCTAGACAGGCAAAAAGATCGTGGTTGTGATCTGTTAAATGTTGTTCGGCTTTGCTTTCGGTTCTATCGATCTGTGACACTTGTTCAGAGATTCATATCGAGCGAACGTTACTTATTTGATTTTCGCGCTTTCATCTCGTATGCGCCTATTGTAACCAATGATAATAAAATATAGCCTTAAAGGCCGATTTCTTCACCCTGGCTTAGCCGAGGTAAAGAAATCGACCCTAAGTGCATAGAAAAAACTTTGCCGAAGAATGCAAAGTGATCTGCGATTGTGGAAAATGTTATATCCTAACTTGTTATTATTGTCTTGATATTGATCGGCCTCCAGTAACAGTGAAAGGGGTCAAGCAGTCAACTGAGAGGTCTGATATTTTTCTCAAATATTCTCAGACGGAAAGCTCATGAGTACATATTCGACGAGAAAGGCACTATTTCTACTAGGTGGATTAAACTGTTTTTATTTCAAAGAACCTCGAACAATTATATCTCAGTTTTTCAGATTTTCTCAGTTTCAGTGCAGTGCAACTTACCTAGCAATCCTAGCTAGGAAATGGGCCCCAGCAGCCACAGCTGTAAAGGCGTAGGCATTCAGCATGACTATACTAAGGGTGATGGGTTCGACTCCCGGTCGGTTCATATACTTTTCGTAAAGGAAAACTCCTTGACTGTGTTGGGCATAGAGTATTTTAATGTTTACCACACGATACAACACAAAATGCTCATTGACAAAATAAGCTCCAAGTTTAACTGTGGAAAGTGCTCATAGAACATTAAGCTGAGTAGCGCAGACTTTGTCCCATTGAGAACGTCACGTTTAGAAGAAGAAAATAATCTTGGTTTTACGGCGGTTCTCAAGACCTCTTGAAAGCAAATAAGGCGCTGTCCTAAAACTAGGTAGACTCAAAAATTTGAAAATTTATATGGAATTTATATAGACGTCACCCCCCGACCCCCATTCTCCCACAGTTTAAGGACAGGCCCTAAAGGCATTAAATTGTTATTTAAGTAAGGATTCATCCTGTAATTACTTCGAGGATTCCTCTTGGAATTTCTTTGGGATGCCTCATGAAGATTTTTCAGAGGTTCTTTCAGTAGTTCTTTTAGGGATTTTCTAGGAACACCTGTAGGTATTCTTACAGATGTTCCTCCAGCGAATATGCCATGAGTTCCTTCGAAGATTCCTGCAGCACAGTAGTCCTTTCAGAAATTGCTCCAGAAGTTACTTCAGGGATCTGTAAAGGAGTTGCTTCAGGTACTCCTCCAGAAGCTGCTTTAGAGATTCTTTCAAGAAGATTCAGTGATGCCACCAATCCTCCCGAAAGGTTCTTCAGGAATTCCAGGAGGTCCTTAAGCGATTAGTCTGGGAGTTCGTCCCGGAATTTCTCCTGCAGTTTCTTCAGGAATTCCTACAGGAGTTCACGCTGAGATTAGTTCAGGAGATTTCTCCAGGAATTTCAGAAATTCGTGCAGATTTCTTCAGAGATTTCTCCTGGAAATTCTTCAGGGATTCCTCTAGAAGTTCCTTCTGGGAGCCAGAATTTATTTCAGGAGGATCCAAGAATACCAACAGGAGTTCCTTCAGGGATTACTCTGACAGTATCTTGGAGATTTGATTTCGGACGATAAACAGGCACATCTCAAGAATTTCCTCATGGAGTTCCTTCTAAGATTCCTCCAGGTTTCCCTTCTGGTATTCCTCCAAGAATTCTTTCGGTGATTCCTCCAGAAAATTCTTCTGTGATTCCCCCTGCGAATTTTTCAAGTACTTCTCCAGGAAATCCTTCGAAGATTTTTTCTGGAATTCCTTCGGAGATTCCTCGTGGAATTCCCACGGGAAATCCTCCAGGAATTCTATTAGGGATCACTCTTGATATTGCTTCGAAGATTTATTACAAAAGTCCTTCAAAAATTACTCCTCGATATCCTTCGATGATTCCTTCATAAAATACTCCGGGCTTGCTTTGGAATTCACGCTGGAATTACTTTGGGGATTCCTCCAGAAATTCTTTTGGGGAATTCCTGCTGGTTTTTCTTTGGGGATTTCTGATGGAATTCTGTCGGGGATTTCTGTCGGAGAGTTCTTTCGAGGATTCCTCCTGGAATTGTTTCGGCGATTGCTCCAGATTTTTTTTTTTTGGGATTCCTCCTGGAATTCCTTCGAAGATTTATTTCAAAAGTCTTCCGAAGATTACTCCTGGATATCCTTCGATGATTCCTCCAGGAAATCCTTCGGACTTCCTTTGGGAATTCCTGCGGGAACTACTTCGGGGATTCGTTCCGAATCAGTTTGGGGATTCCTCCCGATATTTTTTTTGGGGATTTCTGCTAGAAATTCTTTGGGGATTTCTGCTGGAATTCTGTCCGAGATTCCTGCTGGAGTTCTATCGAGGATTCCTCCTGGAATTCCTTCCAGGATTCTTCCTGGAATTCTTTCGGGGATTTTCCCTCGAGCTCCTCTAAAATTCCAATCAGGAATTTCTTTAGAAATTACTGCAGCGATATCTATAAGAGAGATTCTTCAACCAAAATTTTTTTTACGGTTACATACAGAAGTTACTGCATGGATTATTCCAGGAACTCTTTCAGAGATTACTCTTGGAGTTTCATCAGGGATTCCTCCTGCAGTTTCTTCAAGGTTCATCCTGGATTCCTAAGTCGAAGTAGTGCGACCTTGTGATTAAAGTTGCTAGCTATGGGCGGAATTAAAAGGCACGAAATTGATTACACTCATTCGAAGAGGGTATTCTGCTGAGAGGGTTCGAAAAGTAGGTACAAGATCAAAAACTGTATTAAAAACGATTATTTATTGTCTACCAATGGTAGTATTACGACACGCACTACGCTAAGGACACGGGTAATGTCACAATAGGTCTAATAACTGAGTATCCAAGCAACAATGAAAGCTGAATAACAGCTTATTCGGCCATTTTTTTAAATTAAGCTTACGAACGGTTTATTCAGCCTTTGTACAGCAAACATGTTTGTTGGGTACTGACAACTTCTTTGCTTCGTCATTAAGAGCATTTTAAATGCATTTTTAATGAAAGCAACCCAATCTATAAGGCTATAAATTTCACTCTCAGCCCTGTTGTAAAGTGATGTCCATGGAATTCACTGATTTAAACGATGAAAATTAGTCATGAAAGCCATATAAGAACAATACATCGAAATGTGTGAATCTTTTGGCTAACGTCCGCGAAATAGAACGGATGATGGATCCACATCCCCACGTCAATTTACTTAGAACTCCGAAAACCTTTTTTTTTAAATTTATTGCCAAAGTTAAAATCCATGCTGATGCTCTCTTTGTTTATCCATCCCAGATCCATTGTCCATTCTTTATCCCCGTAAAATCGAACGAGGAATCATAACCTCGAAACATTGTAAAATGAATACCAAGCATAAAAATGATATTCTCACAAAGAGACTTCAATAGAACCCTGATTTCCGAAAAATTTCAAAAATTTCAACCATCTCCAACCGAGGCAAAAATCATCCATCATCCGATCAACGCATAACACCACAATGGGATTCGATCATTCTCAGGCGCGCAAAGTTGTTTCCCAGCGGAGGAGCTTTATGTTCGCCGTACCTACCTGATGATAACAACCTCGAGAGTAGGTTCCACACACAAGTCTCACCGTGACCTGTATGTAACCCGCCGAATGTTGTGTGCCCATAACTAGCATAATCGGACCACCCCAACAGGTTCCTGGCCGGCCCCCTATCGTCGTCCCTCCAAAGCAGGTCATCCGGAGCGTATGGGATACGGCGGAAGGAGTGCGTTCCTCGAGGGGGAAGAAGCTTCACATACACACGAAACTGCAAAAGGTTAAAGCAAACAGCCAGCCAGCACACCGCGCGGATGGACTGCCTTGAAGACTCTGCCTTGAGAGGCTCTGGTGGGCCCTCCATCCCCCCCGTTCGTTCCATGGGCCGGAGGTGGCTCCGGAGGGAGAGTAGAAGCGCGGCCGGCCGTCGACAAACCGTGTTCCTGCCTGGCTATATGTGCTCGCCTCGCGTCCGTGTGGTGTGGCGGAGTGAGATCCCGGGGAACAAGATCCCGGATGGCGGGAAGCAGCGCAACAACAACAAAAAAAAAGTAGTAAGAGAGGTACAAACATCACAACCTGGACCTGAACCTGGCCACATGGGTATCGGGCATGATAGTTGTTGGGCGAGAGGCAGAAGAGCAAAACGACCGCTTCTTGCGCGAATCTTCTTCACTACACTACACTACTCCACACTGCCATTTTTCTACCATCATCGAGTTGAGCACCGACCGACCGACCGACCGGCCGACCGATGGCCTAGGTTATTGAACTATTTATTAGTGATTTTGTTTGCTCGGAGGAAAATATTCCTTTTTTTATTATTTTATTTTTCATACCATTCGTGTTACTTTTTCTCCCTTTTGGCCCCGTCCGTGGTCCGTCCATATCGTTTGCTGGAGGACGACCCAAGCCAACCAAGTCAGATCAGAGTCAGCAGCGGAGTGGGGGTTCCTGGGACCTTTGGGGGGTTTCGCCTAGTCGTGGAAGTCGCAGCTCGCACATTGTGTACCTATCAGCAGCAGCACCAACCAAGAAATAACACTTTTGAGTTCTTTTGTTGACTCTTTTTTTGTATTTTGGCGGGATCTGGAGAGCAACAGTGGAAGCAGAAGCAGCAGCAGTGGAGGTTGAGGATGAGCCAAAGCCAAAGCCGGCTCAAGCTGGTTAGCAACATTGTCGGTTGGTCCCGGAGTCTTGGCGATGTGATTTCAGCACAAACATCGCAAAGTGGTGGATAAGTGTGAATTCATTACATTCTGTGATTGAGAGGGATTATCTATCGGGATCGCTGACGTGTGAATTTGAATTTGAAAAGGTACGACGCGAGATCCCGGTAGGATTGTGGAGAAAGGGGTTTTTTTTTTCTTTTATGTGCTATCGAAAATGTATAAAAAGTCGATCAGGTAATTACACTGTTCGACAAAAAAAAACTTTTGCCGTGATCAGAGACCCCATTAGTAGGGTATAAAAGCGCATGGAAAATATAGAAAAATGCCATTTTCAAATCTGTTGGAGCACCCCTAGAAACTTTTTACGATGAGTTTGAATTTTATTCATTTTTTGAAGGTTTGATACGAGCTTTAGAAATCATCATAAACACTTTTGAAATACAATATCTTTGAAATGCAATTATGTTCACCGCTGAAATTTTCACAGATCTGAGAAGTAACTTTGATAAATAACTAGTCAAAATTTCAGCCTATTACGACATTCCATTTCAATGATACACATCCGGGAAGAATCAAATATGACTTATATAATACAAATCCTTGAAGTTTTCTCTTAATTCAATCACAAAAAGCAAGCCCCTATCCTTATCTAATCATAACAAAATAACTATTTTACTTTGATTTAGCTTCAAAATGCTACACTTATGATCTAAATAATTGAATTCAAATTTTCGAGAAGGCAATCCGGTCGATTTTTCAAATTACTAACGTGGTAAGCCTATGTAAGAATAAAAATAAAATCTAATGCATTTATATTTTACGATCAGTACAAAAAAACGTTTCTAGTGTTTTCGTGGGTTATCTATATTCACTTAATGTTTCGAAGAACCTCCTAGCCATACCAAGGAGGTAAAATTGATAACTTTATTGAATAAAACAAACCTATTTCAATACAATGACTTGAAGCTGGTATTGAGCAGAAAACATGGTTTAAGTTCACGACTGTTCAAAACAATTGTAATTGTAATTGTAATTGCTCAGTCCACACCCAGGCCGACAACTGTCAGCCCATCTGCTTGTAGGCAGATGTGGACCTACTAAGCCTCCCCCGTTAACATGTCCTACACCGAATTAGCACACCGGGATCTTCCACAGGCAGGCGCTGGCGTTACCAGTCCCAACAAGTGTCAGATACATTAAATAGATGGGGTAGAGGATATAAGAAGATGTGGGAATAGGATGGGAAGAGGTAGAAAATGAAGAGATAGTAGAGAGGTTTCGATTTTGTTGCTGAAACGAGAAAAAGAAAGAACGATAAAGAACATTAGCGATATGTTCATAGATTATGATTTGGTCGTTTATTTCTCATCTATTTTGTTTCCATATCGTTGCATCGGTGACCATTTTCATCGCCTTTCCAGTTTTTGTTAGGGCCATCTCGCGTTTTTTCGTCATGTCCTCTTTGCCGGTTGGCGACGTTCGGGATGTAAGTAGAAAAGCATGCATTTAATATGATTAGTACGACAGTAATTGTGATTGCTCAGTACTTCCAGCCCATTTGTCCGCAGTACATATCAGGCATCCCGTTTTAACAAGTGCTACACAGAATTAGAAACCCGGATCTCCCACAGACAGTCCTAACTAGTGTCAGATAAGTTCAATTGAGGATAGGAAGCGGCGAAATGAGACAGTAGAGAAGGTTTGGTACATTGGTAGCTGTGTTCATGTGATGTTTGTCTGACATTGAAAAACTATTTTCCGTAGGTGTTTAACTCTCTACCCAAATTTAATACCGGAAAAATATCTGATCAGATGTATAGTTTGGCAATTTTGTGTCCATACATCTTTTATCAAGAAGGAATAATGTTGTTTACTGTTATAACATAATTCAGTTGAAGGGCAGCAAATGCATTGTAATCCAGAATAAACCTACAGAAGATGTCCCAATAAAAAGTTAACACTAGTTCAACTAACTACACAAACTAAAAAGTGTTATTATATTTTACCACTAATTTCATCCTAATCTTGACCCTAACATAGTTATGCGCTTAGTGGACAATGACCAACAATAGTCCTAATCTTGACCCTAACATAGTTATGCGCTTAGTTGGACAATGAGCAAAAATAGTGTTTTTTCGACAATAGTCACATACTATGCCCTACGACATTGACGATTCTATTGTCTATGGCTCACCTATTTAGCGCCACCCAGCAGGGACTTGGTCTGGTACCCAATTCAGTATATCCGCTCCACGTAATGTACCGTACCTCTTTCGATTTGTGATATATTACGCGGAACATTACTCTCTTCATTCGGATAGCGGCTATGTAACCCATTGGATTAAAAACCTCCATCAAACATGAAGCGATTAATCGGAGACTGAAGACTCTATACCAAATTTGGCTAAGAGACAGGTAATCAGTGAAGTCAGTTTTTCTCGTTTGTCAGAGACGATTGATACGTATTAAGACAAACTTTCCACTGCATCTGCCAGTAATAATCGGTGATCGATCAACATTTCGAGTACCTACCCCAATTTACACAAGAATGCCAAGGATCACCGCTCATGCTTTACAATACAGTTGGAAAAACTAGAGCAACACCTGGCCACAATGATGCATAAAGCACTAAAGCGGACCGGAAGTGTCGGTGAGCCAGCCCCACCAAGTTCACGACTGTTCAAAACAATACCCTAAAAAAATGCAAGCCAAAAATGAGAACATTCTCCATTTACTATTAGTAATCGTTGTTTTCATCACATTTTAGTTAGTTTCACAATACAGAATGTGTATGTTGGGGCATTACCATTGAAGCCACTTTTATGAAATTACAGAATTGAATTTGTCATGTAGTAAAACATTTTCAACCTTAATTTCAAGCTCAATAATGTCCTCCACGATTGTAAAATTGCTTTATAAGTTCCAGCGGCATAGGGTCTGGAACCATTTGGGCACTTGTGTCTATGCCTCAGTCAATTTAGAACCGATTGACTTGATTTTTGAGACACGATCAGATACGCATAGTATCTAGTTATGTGCAACAATTCAAATTAATCGGTTTGTAATTGACTGAGGTATTGCAGCAAGTGCCCAAAATAGGTGCTCCTGCCTAAATGGTCCTAGACCCTATTAATTATTATAGTGTTAAATACTATCTATCCAGAAGCACTAAGGCGAGTTAATATAATTTATTTAGTCCAAATAGTTCAAATTTGTTTCAATGCAGAGGTCGTTGGAATTTAAATTTATATTTAGTATTTATTTATTTATTTATTTATTTAGTTTGGTTAAAATCATCTGACAAAATGTCTTAATGAAGTAATAATATTAAAAGTAATTTTACTAACACTTACAACAATGGTCAATGAAACAATAGACAACCTAACATAATGCACATGAAAGAATATTCATAAAAATAACATAACTAATGCAGCCGTCTATCTTCTTCACGAAAACTCCTAGAAATCCGCTGTTTGAAAGTATCCGTAGTAATATTGAAGTCGAAGGCGTAATGGAATTCGTTGAATTGTGCTGCGACGGATCGCAAAGGGTCATGCTGTCCATATCCAGTTGATCGGAGAGGGAGATATAGGAAATTCCTGATCCGCAGAGGTCTTTCTGGGGCGTAGATTGCAAGATTAGCCAAAATTTCCGGTGAATCGATTTCCCCGGTCAGCACTTTTGCAGCAAACACTGCTTGAGCAATTGATCTCCTACGTTCAAGCGTATCAATTCCCAGAAGTTGGCATCGATGTTCGTACGGTGGAAGGTTGTCTGGATCATTCCACGGTAAATGGCGTAAAGCATATCGAACGAATTTTCTTTGGATAGTCTCCAACCGCATTATCCACACTCTTTGATATGGGCACCAAATAACTAAGCCAAATTCCAAAATTGACCTCACAAGAGCACAATACAATGATTTGAGGCAGGTGGGATCGCGAAACTCATCAGCTACCTTGAAGATAAAACCAAGTTGTTTGCTGGCCTTGGCCGCGATATCTGCATAATGTGGTTTGAACGTTAGCGGTGCATCCAGCATGATACCAAGATCCCGAACAGTTTCAACTCGCTGCAGCTGTTGATCATTGATCATATAATCAAACAGAATTGGCTTCAGCTTTCGATGAAAACTAATAACGTTGCATTTTTGGACACTAAGTGTTAGGAAATTTCGGCTACACCAATCACTGAACTCGTTGATCAGCTGTTGTAGGCGCAAGCAGTCGATAAGGCTGCGAACTACCACAAAAATCTTGACGTCATCTGCATAAAAGACCCTGCATCCTGGAGGAAGAACTAGTCCAGCGTCGTTCAGGAAAATAGTAAACAACAATGGTCCCAAGTTACTTCCTTGCGGTACCCCGGAAATGTTGGTGAAATTGACTGAGAGGGCTGAGCCAAGTTTTACACAAAGTTTGCGGCCTTTTAAATAGGAGTTAAACCACTGAACCAAGTCAGCAGACACACCGATCTTTTCCAATTTGGCTAATAGGATTGAGTGATCAACTCGATCAAAAGCAGCTTTAAGATCAGTGTACACGACGTCTAACTGTGCACCCTGCTCAATATTCCTTACGCATGACGATATGAAAGGAGCAAGATTAGTTACTATTGATCTTCTTGGATGAAATCCATGCTGATCCGGAGAAATATAAGTTTTGCAGCAAGAAAACAAAGCGTCGTTGATAATTATTTCGAAAACCTTCGAGCACGCACAGAGCGATGTGATTCCTCGGTAGTTCTCCGCATTCTGTTTATCGCCTTTTTTGTATACTGGGAACATGAAAGAAGATTTCCACAGCTCAGGAAACTCACTTTGTAGCAGAGAAAGGTTGAACAGTTTCGTCAACGGAACGATTAGCTCGGCCGAGCAGTTTTTTAGGATGCAGGGTGGAACACCGTCCGGGCCTCCTACGTTTGAATGCTTGAGCTTACTGATAGCCAACCTCACGTTCTCCGAGCTGACTGTGAAGTTGTTGAAATCAATTACGTTTCTTGGTGTATCGCTGAGTGCATTATTCACTTGCGCTGTCGTAGCACGTGCATCATTGAAAACCTGCTTGAAGCGTTCAGCAAAAAGATTGCTTTTCTCACTAGCAGAGCTTGCGCGTTTTTCTCCGAGATAGATTTCAGCAGGCAGGCCATCCTCATTTCTCTTTGTCTTGACAAAAGACCAGAATGATTTAGGATTTCGGCGGAGTTTATTCTGCATGCGTATAGTATAGCATTTGTAGAGGTGGCGGTTGTACTTGCGATAATCGTTGCTTGCAATTGAGAATGCGCGCTTGGTGAACACATTCTTAACCCGGCTATAGTTACGAAGTGCTTTAGATCTTAAACGCTTCAGGTACTGAAGTCGAGCATTACCCCACACTGGCTTTTTTTTTTTTTTTTTTTTCCTTCTAAACCATAGGGGGATAATCTGCTCAACAGACACCCTAACAGAAGGTTAGGGTAGTGTAGGTCTGACAGGCCGTCTTCTACAACAAAAGTAAAATCCAGGACTACTCTCTCCTCGTACCCACTAAACCATTCCTATGGTCGCCAAACCCTACGTCTCTCCGGAACCACCAAGAAGGTATTGCTTCAGAGAGGGGCTAGTGCACATCGCACCCACAAGGTTAGCTGCGTAGCCTGCAGCAACGAACATCGATGACTCGCTTTGGAGAGTCCATCACGGTAGCATGCTGGCGCTTAGCCAGTTTCCCGAGTGGTCCTCGCCACTCCCTTTGTCCTCGGAAGGCGGGCAGGGTCAACCCCGCCCGCGCCCTACTGCTGAGCGGACATCAAGAACTGATGCCCACGTGCAACCCGATCTGACCTGCCCGCAAGGAAGGGTATCACTACCCTTCAGGCCCTATCAGATGCACCCGTAGGTTGCAGACAGCAGGATCTCACCTACCCCGACCCTTGCCGGGGACCCCTTTCCAACCGCGGGCTCGGATCCAACCCAGTAGACCGACGCCACGACAGCACCGCTACCGGGACTTCCTCTCCGCGGCCACTTAATCGTTGTAAGGGTCGATCTCCCCACACTGGCTTGGGAATCGGTTTTTGCAGAGGCACATGGACAGCTATTGTTTGACTCAATGTCTGAGTAAAAAGGCAAACCGCTTCGTTGACATTAGAACATGTGTCAAGAAATTGCCAGTCAACTTGTGCTAGTGATTGCGCCATAGAACCAAAATTAGCTTTTCTAAAATCTAATGCCTGTAGATCTTCTAAGTCCTCGTAAATGACGGGTACAGGGATCCTGACTGATGTTTCTAACGCGGGATGAGCTGAGTCGAGTCTAATCAGAGGCTCTGGTGATTCCGAAACTGAGCAACTGGATAGAGCCACTTCGTTAACCAAAACCAAGTCTAGCAATTTGGAATTTGGATTGAGGATCTTATTAATCTGCACTAGCCCGTGCAAGTCAAAGCCATCCAAGAGGATACAGCATGACTCTGGCATTTGAGATCGGAAGACGTCGATAGTAGGTACACCACTACCCAAAATATTCCAACACAAGCCGGATTGATTATAATCGCCATACTGAAGAACCAGGTCGTTGCTGTCCAGTCTTGACATAACACTACCAATAGAATTGATGTGGTTGTTGATATATGCCACATCAGATTTACGGTCCGGAGGAATATATGAAGCGCCGATACTAATAACGCGATTGAGCAGCTTGATTTTCACCCACAACTGCTCCACTGCCGTGCTCACCAATGTAGTGTCTAAGCTACAGCGAAAACGCGTCGAAACTGCTATCAGAACGCCGCCACCACGTTTTTTGGTGCTATTCAACGGATTCCGATCGTTCCGGAAAACCGTAAAGCGGTCACCAAACAGTTGTGCAGAATAAATCCGATCATCGAGCCAGGTCTCAATGAGCACCAACACATCATAGTCAGTTTCGGCAATAGCTACGAAAAACTCGTCGATTTTAGTTCGCAGTCCACGAACATTCTGATAGTAGATCAGGAGCCTATCTGTTGATGTTTCTGATGTAATGTTTGGTGCACTGCTATGGGTGCCAGGTGAGGCGCTGACTTGACTACGGTGCTCCGGCGAAGCATCACTGCAAGCAGAAAGGAGCTCAGGGTGCGAAAGAACGCTATTGTCATAATACTTGCCTGTGCAAGCAAGGTGGATGCCCCCCTCGCATGTACCGAACACAGGAACGGAACGGCTTGGATGGCAGGAACTATCAGCAGTGTTGAAAAATCCACAAGGCTCGACTGTGTCGGGTGGCTTGGGGGCATCCATCGAGCTGTTTGACATGCGTTCCGTTGCCAGCAAACTGATGTCATCAAGATTTCCAACGTTCGCAGCTTCTTGATAATTTGGAGAACACTCCACGGTTCTCGAAAACTCTCTGGAGATGCTAGATGATGCAGGAAATTGGTATTTGCGTCCTGGCGTAGCATTACTACAAGTGGGAAGGGATTCAGGGAACGAAAAAACGCTATTGTCATAATACTTGCCCGAGAAAGCAAGGTGGATGCCCCCCTCGCCTGTACCGAGCACAGGAACGGAACGGCTTGGATGGCAGGAACAGACAGCTTTGTTGGATTTTCCGCAGGGCTCGACTGTGTCGGGTGGCTTGGGGGCATCCATCGAGCTTTTTGACATGCGTTCCGTTGGCAGCAAACTAGCGTCATTTTCTTCAGGGATCCATAAAGAGTCTTTGAAGATACTAGAAGAAACAGCGCATTGGCTACGGTATCCTGGCGAAACGTAACTGGAAGCGAGAAGGGATTCAGGGAACGAAAAAACGCTATTGTCATAGTACTTGCCTGTGCAAGCTGGGTGGATGCCCCGCTCACCTGTCCCGTACACAGGAACGGAACGACTTGGATGGCAGGAACTATCAGCAAAATTGAAATTTCCGCAGGGCTCGACTGTGTCGGGTGGCTTAGGGGCATCCATCGAGCTTTTTGACATGCGTTCCGTAGGTAGAAGTCCGGTGTTAATCCTTAGTGAACTGGAGTCACCAAGGTTTCCATCGCTGGTGTTGTTTTGTCCATACGAGGAACCTTCATGGGTCCCCAAAAATCCCGGTCCGTTGACAGATTCTCAAACTCTCGGAAGAAGATACCCTTCGGCCAGACCGATGGATCCAAAGCAGTTCCTCTAAACTCTTTGCTAACACCGACTTTGAAGGAGATGAAAGCCAACTGATTTAGGTCAGCGTCTTTCCGCACAAGCTTTCGAACTTCAACGTGCTCATCAGTATCCAGGCAAATCTTGACTAATTCCGAGATGTCATCCTCAGTCACGGTGCGAGCAATCCTGGATAGGTACAGCCAAAACTTTTCAGCCGGTTTTGCAACGGTCTCAACAGTCTTGCCATTTTTCTCCACAGTTTTTGTTCCTCCAATAAGCTTTGCTTCAGGACGAGATTTCGGTGTATCTCTGGTATTAGTGCTTCGAAGACGTTTCACACTAGGCCAGGGTCGGCTGCGGGGTAATGTAGGTGGGTCCGTTAGTACATTACTTCCAGCAAGTGTCTTGGTCAACTCTTTGATTTCTTGGATTTCGCTTTTCAGTTCGGCTATTGGGCCATTGATTGTATCCGAAATCGCTGTAGTTACATCGTCCTTTGATTTCACAGGATTCTTTTTGATGGTTTGTAGCTCGTCAAAGCAGTTATCGCAAAACCATAGCACATTCTTGTGCTCATTCACTAAGTTCATGTTCGGTCTCTTCATACCAGCACAGTTAAGATGAACTGCTCGGTGGCAGAAACCGTTACATTGCAAGCAGTCAATTGACTTGATCGGCGTAGAGCACTGGTAGCAATCCGAATCCATAGTGACGGTATGAGACGACGGGTGAGCGGGAAACAAAGTTGAAACGTTGGAGCTTTGCTGAATATAAGCTACTAGTCTACAACAGATGGCGCTATTTGGTAAACAAACAATGATGACGTCACGTAGAGTTCAGAACTGCGATTCGCACTGAAGCTTCTTAAGCGTATTGACAACGGCTCCAATTAGCACAATAAACGAATTAAAACCGCACGTAGGTGAAAACAACGTTTGCACGAACCAACAATTACACACAAATCATACACGTTTTAATTTTCTACGTTTAAAACACCAAGAATTTTCAATTCACAGGATAGACAATTGATAGCACAGCTGATAAAGTCCGCAGTGATTTAAATTTTTAAGAACATGGAACTGCTTGGTATCCACCAGGTCAAGCAATCTGGAACGGTTACTTAGGCACACACCAAATCATTGAAAAGCATTATCATCCATATGCGATATATGGATATATAAATTTGGGCACGACTCGAAATTCGATCAATACAAAATACTTCCTTAAATTAAGAGGACGAAGTGTATTTTGCCTGAATTGTTATCCTAATCCATCGCATTCAAAATCGCAGTTTATTGGTATTTAAACATGATTACGAAAGTAACATTTGATGTAAAATGTTACAATAAACTTTGTTCATTTTCATAAGCGACAAAAAAGTTTTTGAAAACTGCAATTAGAACATTAAATTTATTTGGAAAAGTATTTCCTTAAAACACTTATTTATTTATTTATTTATTTATTTATTTTGCTCAATGAGTTAATATAACTTTCTTCCTGTGGATCCTTTGTAATCATATCCTAAAATCGTATAGCTTTCCAAAATCATACTTAGTTAAACCAGATGTTTGAAATACAATTTTCATCTTCTTCAGTCAGAGACTGAAAAATACATTAACAACAGAAAACGGACGTAACATCTAGTGACCTAGTGTAGAATTTGTAAAGAAATGTTTTCTCCTACTGGAGCAGAAATACATCCAATATTCCGAGTCGTTCGAAGTATCCGAAAGACTGACGCTGCAAGGCATTAACGCATAGAAGTTTTTTAAATGGATATGAATAAGGGCGCGCTTTATGGGATTAGATTTAAAAAAACCTAAAAGATTTTCACTATATAAGTCAGAGTTATGCTTTCGCGGATATGTATCAATGAAACGGAATGTCGTAATAGGTAGAAATTTTGACTAGTTATTTATCAAAGTTGCTTCTCAGATCTGTGAAAATTTCAGCGGTGCACAAAACTGCATTTCAATGATATTGTATTTTAAATGTGTTTATGATGATTTCTAAAGCTCTTGTCGAACCTTCGAAAATGAATAAAATTCAAACTCATCTCAAAAAGTTTCTAGGGGTGCTCCAACAGATTTGAAAATGTCATTTTTCTACATTTTCCATGCGCTTTCATGCCCTACTAATGGGGTCTCTGATAACGGCAAAAGTTTTTTTTTGTCGAACAGTGTTATGGGCAACAATTCAAACACTGCAGGAAAAGAATTTGTTCGCATTTTTGACTTCGGAAACATTCCTGCCATAAGTTAGTTGTGTACTTTGAGTTGCTATTTCTTGATTGACCAAAGCCATCGAAATTGCATGGAAAGCCCATAGAATGGGATTGTGACAATTCTTAATGTGAGTAATATGGAACGAACTCACCAAATTCTGATAGAAATGCACTAGAAATTCTACAATATTTTCTGATGAGATTATGTAGCGGACTTTTAATGAAATTCCTGCAGAAAGTCTTACTAATAACTTTAAAAAGTTTTATTCAAAATTATGTAAGTTACCGTCCCTACACAGTTATGGATCACACACAGTAACGGATCACTTTGATGTTTAAAGTCAAATATCTTGCTCAAAACATATATTTCGGCACGAAATTCATTTTTGTAGCACGATCCTATTTGTTTTCTGAGATAAAAAGTGATTTTCAAGATCTTAATCTGAAAATCAAATGTATTATATTGCAACGATCGAGTTGTCTTCTCATAACTGAAAGAAAACAGCCGAAATCCATAAGAAGCTACTCCTGCAGTGATAAGCTCTGAAAGTGTCGAAATTCATCGATTTTGATTTAAAAAGCACTAGTATTCCTCGGAAAAGGTATGTTTACATCTATTTAGCGAAGTTTTACATGATTCTGGGATCAGTGATCCATAATGTGATCCAGAAACTGATCGTTTGACGCTATTATGGGTCACTTCAAACAAACATTGATTTTCGCCCCGCTCAACGCTCCCGATGCAATTTTTTAGCTTAATGTAACAAAAGCATTATTTAAAAACATAGAACCTCGAAAACCAGGTGTCTTGAAACGCATAATAGTAAAAATAATACTTAAGATGTAGAACATCACTGTACCCTAGTGGCGTACCTCTTGCAAAGTACATGGACTTGGTAATTTTTAATGTTTTCTTTTTATTTATTCTGTAATATCGGGTACTCCACCATTAAAATAATCAAGACACTGTGTAGTTTGGCCTCACCAACTCGAATTATATATTAAGGTTGGAATTTTGAGTAATAACGCGTTGATCCATAATATGGCTCAAATTGATCCATAATATGTGGGACTCCGTGGAACTGATCCATAATAGGGCATTCGGTAAACAGTGAAATATTCTATTTTTACGCAAAAATGACTTGCCATTATACCTCAAATAGTTCGGTAATCAAAAGTTCAAATCAAAACGTAGCCAACGATGCTTTCAAAATCGTAGTTTTTGTTTTATTTTATTTTTTATTGAATTTTGGAGGTAAAAAATATCACTAAGTGATCCATGACTGTGTACCCACGGTATCATGTGCATATGCGGTGGAAATCCTGGTGGATGATGGCCGAAGTCTTGAGGATATTTATGGTCAACTTCATAGTCTGAGGAGAAAATTGTTTTGTAATTCTAGCGGTACGATCAGAATGGAGGAGTTTGTCATTCATTTTCAATTTCAACTCGGAGTTTTCGAGCGACATTTACTAAGGACGATCTTCGGCGGAGTGCAAAAGCCGCGCTTTGATATGTCGCATGCATGGATTTGGTTCATTTTTATATTTGACTACTTCCAGTGAGACATCCAGAACCGGTTCAGGAACACTACTGGTTCAGATATGGTCTGGGACTGTTTTTTTGCTAACTGTTCATCAAATAATCTAAAATGCCGTAGTTTGATTTGTCGCATGTATGTGTTTGTTACATTTTTATGTATGGTCCCTTCCAAGGGTCATACTGGTCCGGAACACATAAATGGCCATAACTCCGGAACGACTGGACCGATTAGAACCATTTTCAATAGGAATCAATGGGACCAGATTCCACGTCGAATGAACCGTCGGTCATTAAAATCGGTTCAGGTTTACTGCCAAAAAGTGATAAGAGTTTTTTTGTACACATACACACATACACACACAGACATCACCTCGATTCGTCGAACTGAGTTGATTAGTATATGCGACACGACCCTTCGGGCCTTCTATCAAAAAGCCATTTTAGGAGTGAACATAGAGCCACTTAGTGTACGAAAAAGGCAAAAATAAATTAAATTTAGTGAAAAATTTCTTTAAAAAATCCTGAATGAAGTTTTGGAAGAATAATGGCACGATGTCAACTAATCTATGAACATTAGATTCTCTTACAGAAATCCTGAATCTCATAGGAGCAAATATGTTAAAAAATTAAAAAGTAAAAGAAAAAAATGCAAAAAAAATCGCACGGTTCTGGTGAGAATTGAACTCGATCTTCTCGATTCGCTGGACAGGGTGCGTTAACCAGTTTCGCCACACAATAGCTAACGATTCTGCGAAGCAGAAAGCCAACCTGAATTCAAGCTCTTCACTCTCACGCTCTGAGAATGCCTGCGAACAATAGTGAAAGCATGTCGCTTTCAATGTTCAGACTGTTACCCCACGTCTCCACTAGACAGAAATGTCAAAACGAGTAAATGTTACAGAAATGTTTAAAACCGCTGCTTTCCTTCACACAAAAGGCAAGATATTTTTGTCACATATCCACAGCACCATGGTCCACTGCACGAATTTATGCTGGCCTGCTTACTCTTACAGAAAATTTGACGTTTGAGCGATGCTGACACCGCTCAAACGTCAAATTTCGTGTGAGGATAAGCAGGTCAGCACAAATTCGTGCAGTGGACCATAGCACCACAGACAGCAGTTGAGGACCGAAGAAGAGCGTGAAGTGAGGTGGACATTGCATTCAGGTTGATTTTCTACTCCGCGGAACCGTTACCTGTTCTGCGTTGCGTTGCGTTGCGTTGCGTGGTAACGGAGTAATTCGTAGATTGCATACTGAATGTTGTCATGTTATATCTTTAATACTCTTATTCTAATTGCTTATGGAATGCTATTTGGGAAGGAATAGCTATCTAATCAGAGGTTGAAGTCAAAAGACATGAGAACTTCCATTGCCGGCCACGCCCATCTTCAGTGTCAAGGAGTTGGATATTTGGAATGGAATGATTGGGGAATCACTATAATCGAGTGATGCGGCAAGCGATTGTGTAAGTGTATTTGAGTATATCATGTAGATGTGTTGGTGTGAGTGTAAGTGTTTTAGTATATTTAAACATCAACGTTGGGAGTGACGTAGCTAAGAGATTTTGTCACTCCATGGGCCTTTTTGCTTCAGGGATGGGACACAGGCATTTGGATCATGTGTTCTGGCTAACAAGCCTAGGCTTAAGCGCCATTGCTCGCTCTTTCTACTCCGCGGAACCGTTACCTGTTTTTTTTTTTTTTTTTATTTGCTTCACCTTGCATTATTTATTTATTTATTTATTTATTTGTCTTCATTCATGTAACGTAAGATTTACAATCTTTTTTAATGTTACAATTTGTATATATCAGCAGGATGTGCATGTTAGAGTTTGTCGACTAATTCAATCATTTAATTACTAAATTTACCTAATTGCTGTGTTCATTTATGTTTAGTGCGTGTTATTCAACTCCAAGAGTAGATCCCGTTTAAAGCTCGAAAAATTATTAGCAGATTTTAGATTTGGTGGCAGAGAATTCCAACTAACTATACCCCTAACAAACAGTGACCGATTATAATAAGACGATTGATTGAAAGGAACAAGAAGGCTTCTTGTTCTGGTGTTTCTGCATAGATTCAGCTTTGAAAACAGATATCTAGGATTTCCAGATGAAAGTATTTTATAAATATGACAGCAGGATCTAAATTTGAAAAACTGGTCGAAAGGACAACAAATAAGCTGTTTTTGAAAGTGTGTGACACTTCCATATCTTGGAATGTTGAAGATATACCTGATACAGGAGTTTAGTGCAACTCGTAACTTATTCACACAGTTGACAGAGGCGTTCAGAAAAACAAAGTCACAATAAATAAGGTGTGGATAAATAAGCGATTTGAACAATTTGATTTTGGTTTGGCAGTTAAGATGTTTGGTCGTAAGCGAGAGTTGTTTTAATATACCATAGATTTTTCCTACTTGAGCATTTATTTGAGGTTCCCAATCTAATCTGGCATTGAATATGACACCTAGATTGTTAACTTGTTCCACAAAAATGATTCTTTCGTTATTCATAAAGAGTTCTGGTTTATCAAAAGCTTGTCGTAGTCGATTTATCAGTACCGCTTTAGTTTTGGCCATATTTATAGGAAGCAAATTAACTTGAGACCACTGGAAAATCTGCTGTAGATCATAATTGATTAACCTCGAAATTTCTATCATGCTTATCCTTGTATCGGTGCAAAAATAAATTTGTACGTCATCAGCAAACATATGCACTGTGCAGAATTTCACTGCGGATGGGAGATCGTTAATAAATAACGAAAAAAGTAGAGGTCCAATGATAGATCCTTGTGGGACGCCTGAATCGATTGACCGGAAGGAAGAAAAGACACCATTGTGAAAAACGGTTTGGTATCGGTCTGCGAGATAAGTTTTTATCAGATTTACAGCAGCCCTTGAGAAACCGAACATAAGCCCTAGCTTGTTCAATAGTTTTTTGTGCGAAACTCGATCAAAAGCTTTGGCAAAATCTATGAGCAGAAGAATTGCTATCCCTTTTTTATCAATTGTTGATGCAATGTCATCGTGTACCTTCATTAGTGCTGTCTCAGTACTGTGGTTTTGCCGAAAACCTGACTGACACGGGCTTAAAAAATTGTTTCGGCTAATATGATCGGAGATTTGAGAAGAAACTATTTTTTCAAATGCCTTAGAGAGTGAGCTCAAGAGGCTGATAGGTCTTAGATTCGCAATAGTAGTTAAGCGAGGCTTCTTTTTTATTGGAATGACTTTAACGTATTTCCAAGCTTGAGGAAATTTAGATGTTGTGAGGATCGTATTGAATAAATCTTTGTACAACGGAAGAGCCAACGGAAGCATTTTTTTGAAAAAGTCTATGGGTAGGTTGTCAAGGCCACTAGCATTCGATTTAACAGAAAACAGCGCATTTACAATTTAAAATTCTTCTACACAACGAAAGCTAAATTCACCGTATATTGAGTTGGTACGTGCATTCGCGTCTGATGAGTAGTTTTCCGAAAAGAAGTCGTTAATTTCATCAGCTGTTGATTCGCAGTCCACAGAGAATTGTTTTTTATTAGCTACTCCTATACTTTTAATGTTCTTCCACAGTTTCTTACTAGGGACATTGCTATTTATACGGAGATTATCGTAGTTCTTTTTAGCATTCCTAATCAACGTAGTCACCCTGTTCCTAAGATGCTTGAACAAAACATTATCAGCTTGTACACGTCTGGTTTTCCATTTTCTATAGGCTAAATCTCTTTCAATAATGGCCTTTTCTATTTCTGAATTATACCACGGATTTTTTCTATATTTATAGAATTTTAATGGAAAATACGCATCATGTAAGAATTGGAAGTGTTGATTTAAGATATCTATCAAAGTGTCAGAGTCACTACAAGAAAAGAAGTAATCCCAGTTTATGTTATTGAAGGCCTCTGATAATCCTAGGCAGTCGAAGTTTTTATAATCACGGATAAAATAACCTTGTTCTTTGTCATTAGAGGAAACATCGAGTACCGCAAGAATCATATCATGTCTAGAAATACCAGGCATTGATACCTGATTAACCCTAATGACAGTATCAGGAGAATCTATGATAAAAAGATCAAGTAAGGAACTACCTGTGGTATGAAAGAAAGTGGGTTCGTGGTTCAAGCAAACGTACGATAGATTGGAAAGAGTACCTATAAACCTGCTGGTTCTGGAAGAAACTTTATTCAAATCAGTATTAAAATCACCTGTTATCAAAGTCAAGTCGTATTTCATTTTGAACTCTTCAAGATGTTCGAATATCAAGTTACTGCAGTCGTTATCAGGTGGATTGTAGTATACACCGAGGAAAAATCTATCATTGTTGTCAGCAACCTCAAGCAATAAATATTCAGTAATTTGACCCGTTGTAAAATGATCGAATGCAGATTTTTTCAATAGTTTCAAGCCTAGATTATTCCTAAAATATACGCATAGTCCACCACCATGCCGATTTCTATCGTTGCGGATTATATTGAAACCTTCGATATGAATCATTGAATCATTAATGGTATCACTGAGCCATGTTTCAGACATACAGATAATATCAGCCTTACTGTTGAAAAATATCGATTTCAGTTCTTCAAATTTTGAAAATCCACGAGCACAAAGACTTTGTACATTTAAGTGACACACGTTTAACTTATCTGTCCTGAAAACTGAATTCATCACCGCTTTAGAAATAGTGCTGCTTGAAGGGGTATCATCATTTGCAATACTAGCCATAACCATGCAGAGAGCAAATACCGAGCCAAAAACGAACACCCATCCCAGAGCCAAAAGAACACACACTAAACATTACAGCAGGAAAAAACTTACGACTACTAATTATGCATAATTCGATCGATTTCATGTCACAAGTATGCGAATGAAGGGTCCTTATCGTCTTTCGGCGAAAGATTGAAAGTTCGGTGAGCAATGGCAACAGAAGCCCAACAGCGAAAAACGGTCTGAGAATACAGCAACAGCAGCAACACAGCAAAGCAACAGCAGACCAGCAGCACAGCAAAGCATCAACAGCAGCGAAGTATCACCAATGGTGAAAATTTTAACTTTCAGGAAGGATCAATCATGGGAAAAAATCAAGGATGGGAAACAAGGGAAGAACGTTGGTAAGGAAATGAGAAACTTAATGGAAAGGTGCAAAATCAATTAAATAACTTTCAGGAGGGGAAGAAAACATGGGATGAACCAGGGAAGGCATCATGGGAAAAAAATGGGTAGGAAAAGAGAAACTTATTTGGAAAGGTTGATTTTGTCCAGAAGAGCCTGTTTCGAATGACATGCGATGATTCGATTCGTGTTCTGAAGTTTAACGAAGATCACTCCATCCCTGGTCAGCACCTTTTTGATATATCCAGCTCTTCGCATCCTCATTGCCAACGATCGAATAGCACGTACCCGCTTCGGAAGACTTTCATTGATAAATATACGGGAGAGGCCTCCATTGTCGATACCCGTACGGTAGCCGATGTCAGTCAAACAAAGAGACAGATTCGCCAAGTACCTTTGGAAAAATTTGCATCTGCTGGTACGGAGAGCGAAACGACATACAATCGTTGAGTTTACTGATGTTGAAGGTAATCGATCCACTTCCACGGTAGGTACATCCTCATTTTTGTAGCCCAGGCGAAGAGCGATTCGACGATAAACTGTGTGCAGATCTATGTCGATGTTGGTAGGTATCCCAGAGATGATCAACTCCTGATTTCTGTTTACATGTTGTAGTTTGTTTCCAATGCTGGCAGAGTCCGATCGCAGTTCTCCCAAATCCTCAATCAGTCGATCAACACTAGCGGTATATTCTTTGCTAATCGACGAAATCCGGCTCTCGATGATGTTGATCCTTGTGTTGAGCTCTTGATGATAGACATCAATTTTAGATGCAACGTTGGTTTGAATTTGTGTGATCATCGAGTGTATCGCTTCATATAGATCGCCAAGCTTGTTTACATCCGTCAGCATTTCGTCGATGATAGGTGCAGACATTCTTATCGTTTTGACCGGTAACGTCAGATTGACGGATTTGACGTTTGCTTCACGAGCTGCTGAATGCGTTTCTGAAGGGGTTTTGTCTTCAGAGCTTGGTTCTGTCGATTTATTTCGAACCGGTTTTAGCGAAAAAATACAGCGAATTCAGACGTAACTTCGTATTTCACACATAGCACATTTGTCTGAATTTCGGTTTCCGATTTTTGGTATGGTTAAAAACGCCGAAAGCAATCAGAAAACTCGCCGAAAGAAGCGGACCACTTCACTGTGCACTATTAACCGCACATCCCTTCTGTGGCGAAATTGGTCAACGCGTCCTGCCTAGCGAATTGGCGACGTCGGTTCGAATCCCAACATTTTAAGCTTTGAATGTTTTTTTTTCGGTTTTCTCACGGATTTAGGCGTTTTGTTTTCAGGGATTCATTTACAACTTTTACCGTGGCATGTCTCCTACAATTTCCAATAAATGATTCAATTTGAAATAATGTGAAGGTATTAGTTTAACAATCAACATTGAAGATGCCCAGACAACCAGGACTCGCATAAAGTACTATTTTTAGTTACTATTGCATATATGTACGGCGGACAGACCATTTTAATCGCATATGGTGTTGTTTTTTTTACTTATTGCGATGTATTTGGTTTTGCCGAGCTGAAGGTTTCAGTAAACATTTTGCTGAAATTCAGCAAAATTCTGCTGATTTGTTCAGTAAACTCTGCTGATCACCAGTAACGTTTTTCTGAAATTCAGCAAACTTTGCCGAAAGTTCAGCAAAAAAGCAAACCTAATGCACAGCGTAGGTTAGTCAAGTGCATTTCAGCAAACACTGGGGTTAAAATACCATGATAATTAATCAGCTTTTTTATAAGTAGTGTTTGGAATTAAGGCGAAACTGGAAGCATTTCCTCACTTTTGGTTTTTGATTTTTTTATTAAATATTTCAAAATCGGTTTTCGTACACATGTAGGGTATGGATCAAGGTATCTCCTGATTTTTTTCGTGGAGGAAAATGTTTTTCGTTTTTGCAAAAACCATTTTTGAACAAAATTTCACAAAAAAATGGTTTCTTCAAAAATGGAAAACATTTTCCATCACAAAAAAAAATCAGAAGATAGGTACCTTGATCCATACTCTACTTGTGTACAAAAACCGGTTTTGAATAAAAAATCAAAAACCAAAAAAAAAAAATGAAAAAATGCTTCCAGTTTCGCCTTAAGTGTGAAGTGCGGCTCGACAATCCAAAGGTCATTAGTTCGATACTAAGGTGACAAGGATTTTTTTTTCGAATATTAGGCCGGAACAAATAATATTTTCTTCTTTTGTCACTTTGCTCGTTGACTCGTCAAGGGGGGGGGATGATAAATAATAAATGTATTTTAAGAAAAATTACCCATACAATTAGGTAAAATCGTAAAACTCATCGGATTTGTTAAGGAATTTTAAAATTTCTTGAATAATTTATTTGTGTCCCCCCTAAAAATGTCGAATCACGACCAAAATTTTCCGAGTGGTGACATTAGAGAAAATCGAAATTTGTGTCAGCCTTATTGAGTCGCATAAGATACTATATTACGTCGCAATAGTGTACACCGTGCATCGCATAAGATATCGCTTCAAGTCATATAGCGATTTTGTTGTTTCGTCATAGCACGTATAGCACCTCCACATTTGTACACATAATGCACTTTAACCGCATCTTATGCGATATAGTTTTACCGCACAAAAGTAAGTATAACATCGTGTATAACATAGACATAAACTTCATTATATGTGCAAATTGGTTGTCTGGGTATTACTATTAATCATAGAATGATCCCAGAAGAAGATTCCAGAAAAATCTCAGAGGATTTGCTGAAAGAATCCTCCAGTTTTTTTTAGACGAATATCTAGAAGAAACACAGGAATTAATTTCGGAGCAGTTCTCAACGGAATCACCAAAAGAAATACTTACGAAATTTCTTGAAGGATCTTCTGAGGAATTCCTAAAGAAGGATCTGAGAAACTCTCAATACATCTTCTCAGACAAATTTCTGAATCCATGCACAAATTCTAATCGAACCATCATAAAAATTCGGGTGAAATTTTTGGAGGAATTTTAAAAGGACTCCTCGTGACAATATATGGAGAAATCTTCGAAGGAACATTTGGAGAATCCTTCAAAGAAATTTCTGAAGGGCTCCCTTGACGAATTTTCGAAAATATTTTTAAAGAAAAAAGCGTATAGAATTGCCAGCCACAGACATTTTAAGAATTTGAAGGAACCCTCGTATAAATTTATGGAGGAACAATTTCTTGGAGATTATTCGGAAAAATTTCCGGCGGATTTTTTAGATAATTCATCTATGGAGGTAATTCTTACAAAATTTTAAAGAATTACTCGTAGAAACGTTCCGATGAATTTTCGAAGCTGTTTCTAGAAGAATGTTTTGGGAATTTTCCTGAAGAATTCATGCTCAAATCCAAAAAATACTCTCGCAAAAATTTCTGAAGGATGTTCAGAGGATTTTTTAGAGGCATCGGTGAATCCTAGTGAAAGTTTATAATGTTATGTCCTTGGAGGAACTTCTGGAGAAATCCTTGAAAAAAAAATCAGGAGAAAACTTTGAAGGTATCTTAGCGGCAATTCAAAAAAAAATATATATATTAAGAGAAATCCTTGAGAAAACCTGAAGAAAGAAGATATTTTTTTTGAAAATTCTTCGGAGAAATTTACAGCGCATCTTATGAGGAATATTTGGCGAATCCTTGGATAAATTTCTGAAGGTATCCTTGAAAGCAAACCTCGGAGTTTTTATAAGATGAATTCTAGGATAAAAATTTGTTGAAGTTTCCGTGGGATTCATTGAGAGCACTCTCGATGGAATTTACGAAGAAACTAAACCCTTTGTAGGATCCTTGAAAAAAATCTTTGAACTTCCATGGAGGGAACTCCCGGACAAATCTTCGGATATGTTTGTGTCGGTTTAATCTGGGAATTTCTGCGGCTTTTTTTTTTTTTCAAAGTAGCCGCTGTTGTGATGGTTGACGAAATTATTTGAAAATTTATAAAAATTAGAGAAATCGTGAGAGCAATTCCCCAAACAAATCTTTGGATGTATGCATTGCCGGAAACATGTGCTTAGCAGTTTCTAGAGGAAACCTTAAAGAAATGTCTGAAGATTTCCTCTTAAAAATATCATAAGAAATCTTAATATGCAATTCTTTAAGAATCTTTAAAATTTTCGGAAAAAATCCCTGAAAGTTTTCTCGAAGAAATTTTCTGAAAGAAAAATGACTTGGAATAGATTCTTATCAGGCATCCTTGTACACGTTTTCAGACGAATCTGCTCGAAATTCAGAATGAAGCTGCAGATGTAATTCTTGGAGGAAATTCTAAAGAAGACCTGGTAGGGATTTCCGAAAAAAAGTTGCATTTTTAGAAGGATCATCTATGAATTAGTGGAAAAGATCTTTGAATAACTAATATGAGAATACTCAGACGAATCAATTATTAAAAGAATCACTGTCAGATCTAAAAAAAAAACCCTTGAATGGAATGACACAGTTTCTAGCAAACCTACAAATAGGAACGTATTTGAATTTCTGAAAGGTTTTTGGTTGATTCCTGAAAATTTCGAATTATTTTTCAGAATTTCTGATAAAAAATGCGGTATTCTAGAATTTATTGAAGGGTCTTACATGAATCGCCAGTAGAATTCTTTCAAAACTCCATGTTAATTTTATAATAATTCGTTCGAAAATCGAACCAACACTTCAGCATACTTTTACCGAACCTCATATAGAAATTGCACTAGAATTTCCATTTGACTTTGAACCACTCGTAATTCTAAATTCTGAAATTCCCGAGAAATGGAGGACGTCGTTTTTCTTACCAGTCAATTCCACCGAAATTCTGCCTATGTCTGGCTATAAACCGTACATTAAGGAGATTGTAAAGGTTTTTCTAAAAATGTTCACGCATTTTTTTAGAAATTGTTACAAGAATGAAGTTATTTGTTTGACGAACCACATAAGTTGTATTTTAACATATTTAAATTACCTTTAAAAATCTACACATAACTTCAATTTGTCTTCACTAAAATAAACATCCATAAAAATATCTTCCCTGAAGATTATATGTTTTTACTTGGGTCTCCAGTTAGCCTAGTGGTTAAGGCTATGGATCGCCAATCCGGAGACGGCGGGTTCGATTCGCGTTCCGCTCGGGAAAATTTTCTCGACTCCCTGGGCATAGAGTATCATTGGTCTTCCTACACAATGTTACAAATTCACGCAATGGCCAGGCAAAGAAAGCCCTTCAATTAATAACTGTGGAAGTGCTCAAAGAACACTAAGTTGAAGCGAGGCAGTCCCAGTGTGGACGTAGAGCCATATAGAAGAAGAAGAGAAACTTGAAGACATGCATTCACATCTGGGATCCCTGACCGGAATCCCATCCATCCTAACTGCGTGATTGTTTTCAGCACGTTTAGGGTCTTCCTAACGTAATACTGTATTGGTTGTTCCAGTGTCTTGCCGGCAAGAACTAGTTATTCCTGTTACTGGATACACCTTCATTTTTATATTTTTTCAAATCTGCGAAGTGGTTCGCCCACCTGACTAGAGTTATTGTTGCATCTGTTAGCAAATTCCCGCCTCGCTCATTGCACATGGCGCAGTTTTATGTCGCGCACCATTGACAGTAGCAGAAAACCTTCGCATATCATTCCGATCCACGCTTTCCTAAGGTTTCAGAAATCGCAAATTCCTCGTGTCGTCGTTTAAAGACAAGCAGTTTAGTTCGAAATTCTGCCGCTAAGTGACACTAGAGAGCATGCAAAAATATCCATTTTTGTCTAGCGCTATCTAGCGATCCCGATAAGATAGAAACTTAAAGTCTTCGGCAAAGTTGTTCAGAAGGTCGTTGACATGATAAAGACAAGCAGTTTGGTCCACATTTCTGCCACTAGGTGCTGCTAGTGAGCGTATAAAAATAAGCATTTTTAACCAGCTCTATCTGGAGATCCCGATAAGATAAAAAGTTCAAATCTCCAGCAAAGTTGTTCAGAATATCATTTGCTCTATAAAGACAAGCATTTGCTCTATGAAGTTCACAATTCTGCTGCTAGGTGATGCTAGTGAGAATTTGAAAATGAGTATTCTAAATTAGCTCTATCTCGCGAACCAGATAAGGTAGTTTGCCCCATAAAGACAAGCGATTTAGTGCGACATTCTGCCGCTATGTGACGCCTAGTGTGCATGTAAAAATATGCATTTTATGACCAGCTCTATCCCGCGATGCCGATAAGATGGAAACTTCAAGGCTTTGGCAAAGTTATTGAGAAGGTCGTTGACATTATATAGACACGCAGTCCATTTCACAATTCTGCAAGTAGGTGACGCTAGTGAGCATTTTTAACCTTCACATACCCGCACCTTGACATCTCATTTTCAAAATGCTGGCATTTCGTCAATTTTCAGCCGATTTTTTTGAAGTCGCCCTCAATAGATCATAATTTGGTGCTAGTTTATTAATACTCAAGTGGCCATGCAACATCCGGAACCATTCCGAAGATATTCCGGATTATACTGGGGTCAGGGGGGGGTGCCAAAATGGCAAAAAGTGATTATTTCGTGGGTTATTGTATTTGAATAATCAATTTTCAGCGTAATTTTTGTTGCGAGCAATGAAACACAACTGCAATAACCAGATTTTTATAAGTTGACCGATCCGGACCACCGTGACAGGTTCCGCGGGGGCCTCATTGGGGACACTTTTGGTTTTCAACCAAAACATGTCATGCGACGTATCAAACTCCATGATTTCGAGAGAATGAGACAGAAAAGTTACACTGAAGTATGTATCAACTGATATGGCCGCTCCGGAACACCTAAAACAGGTTCCGCAGGGACCTCATTGGGGACACTTCTGTTTTTCAACCAAAACAAGTCGTGCGACGTATCAAACTTCCTGATTTCGAGAGAATGAGACAGAAAAAGTAGACTGAAGTATGTATCAACTCATATGGCCGCTCCGGAACACCTGGAACAGGTTCCGCGGGGGCCTTATTGGGGACTCTTCTGTTTTTCAACCAAAACAAGTCGTGCGACGTATCAAACTTCCTGATTTCGAGAGAATGAGACAGAAAAGGTAGACTGAAGTATGTATCAACTGATATGGCCGCTCCGGAACACCTGGAACAGGTTCCGCGGGGGCCTCATTGGGGACACTTTTGGTTTTCAACCAAAACATGTCATGCGACGTATCAAACTCCATGATTTCGAGAGAATGAGACAGAAAAGTTACACTGAAGTATGTATCAACTGATATGGCCGCTCCGGAACACCTGAAACAGGTTCCGCGGGGGAATCATTGGGGACACTTCTGTTTTTTAACCAAAACAAGTCGTGCGACGTATCAAACTTCATGATTTCGGGAGAATGAGACAGAAAAGGTAGACTGAAGTATGTATCAACTCATATGGCCGCTCCGGAACACCTGGAACAAGTTCCGTGGGGGCCTCTTTGGGGACACTTCTGTTTTTCAGCCAAAACAAGTCATGCGACGTATCAAACTTCCAGATTTCGAGAGAATGAGACAGAAAAAGTAGACTGAAGTATGTATCAATTCATATGGCCGCTCCGGAACACCTGGAACAGGTTCCGCGGGGGCCTTATTGGGGACTCTTCTGTTTTTCAACCAAAACAAGTCGTGCGACGTATCAAACTTCCTGATTTCGAGAGAATGAGACAGAAAAGGTAGACTGAAGCATGTATCAACTGATATGGCCGATCCGGAACACCTGGAACAGGTTCCGCGGGGGCCTCATTGAGGATACTGAGAATACAGCAACAGCAGCAACACAGCAAAGCAACAGCAGACCAGCAGCACAGCAAAGCATCAACAGCAGCGAAGTATCACCAATGGTGAAAATTTTAACTTTCAGGAAGGATCAATCATGGGAAAAAATCAAGGATGGGAAACAAGGGAAGAACGTTGGTAAGGAAATGAGAAACTTAATGGAAAGGTGCAAAATCAATTAAATAACTTTCAGGAGGGGAAGAAAACATGGGATGAACCAGGGAAGGCATCATGGGAAAAAAATGGGTAGGAAAAGAGAAACTTATTTGGAAAGGTTGATTTTGTCCAGAAGAGCCTGTTTCGAATGACATGCGATGATTCGATTCGTGTTCTGAAGTTTAACGAAGATCACTCCATCCCTGGTCAGCACCTTTTTGATATATCCAGCTCTTCGCATCCTCATTGCCAACGATCGAATAGCACGTACCCGCTTCGGAAGACTTTCATTGATAAATATACGGGAGAGGCCTCCATTGTCGATACCCGTACGGTAGCCGATGTCAGTCAAACAAAGAGACAGATTCGCCAAGTACCTTTGGAAAAATTTGCATCTGCTGGTACGGAGAGCGAAACGACATACAATCGTTGAGTTTACTGATGTTGAAGGTAATCGATCCACTTCCACGGTAGGTACATCCTCATTTTTGTAGCCCAGGCGAAGAGCGATTCGACGATAAACTGTGTGCAGATCTATGTCGATGTTGGTAGGTATCCCAGAGATGATCAACTCCTGATTTCTGTTTACATGTTGTAGTTTGTTTCCAATGCTGGCAGAGTCCGATCGCAGTTCTCCCAAATCCTCAATCAGTCGATCAACACTAGCGGTATATTCTTTGCTAATCGACGAAATCCGGCTCTCGATGATGTTGATCCTTGTGTTGAGCTCTTGATGATAGACATCAATTTTAGATGCAACGTTGGTTTGAATTTGTGTGATCATCGAGTGTATCGCTTCATATAGATCGCCAAGCTTGTTTACATCCGTCAGCATTTCGTCGATGATAGGTGCAGACATTCTTATCGTTTTGACCGGTAACGTCAGATTGACGGATTTGACGTTTGCTTCACGAGCTGCTGAATGCGTTTCTGAAGGGGTTTTGTCTTCAGAGCTTGGTTCTGTCGATTTATTTCGAACCGGTTTTAGCGAAAAAATACAGCGAATTCAGACGTAACTTCGTATTTCACACATAGCACATTTGTCTGAATTTCGGTTTCCGATTTTTGGTATGGTTAAAAACGCCGAAAGCAATCAGAAAACTCGCCGAAAGAAGCGGACCACTTCACTGTGCACTATTAACCGCACATCCCTTCTGTGGCGAAATTGGTCAACGCGTCCTGCCTAGCGAATTGGCGACGTCGGTTCGAATCCCAACATTTTAAGCTTTGAATGTTTTTTTTTCGGTTTTCTCACGGATTTAGGCGTTTTGTTTTCAGGGATTCATTTACAACTTTTACCGTGGCATGTCTCCTACAATTTCCAATAAATGATTCAATTTGAAATAATGTGAAGGTATTAGTTTAACAATCAACATTGAAGATGCCCAGACAACCAGGACTCGCATAAAGTACTATTTTTAGTTACTATTGCATATATGTACGGCGGACAGACCATTTTAATCGCATATGGTGTTGTTTTTTTTACTTATTGCGATGTATTTGGTTTTGCCGAGCTGAAGGTTTCAGTAAACATTTTGCTGAAATTCAGCAAAATTCTGCTGATTTGTTCAGTAAACTCTGCTGATCACCAGTAACGTTTTTCTGAAATTCAGCAAACTTTGCCGAAAGTTCAGCAAAAAAGCAAACCTAATGCACAGCGTAGGTTAGTCAAGTGCATTTCAGCAAACACTGGGGTTAAAATACCATGATAATTAATCAGCTTTTTTATAAGTAGTGTTTGGAATTAAGGCGAAACTGGAAGCATTTCCTCACTTTTGGTTTTTGATTTTTTTATTAAATATTTCAAAATCGGTTTTCGTACACATGTAGGGTATGGATCAAGGTATCTCCTGATTTTTTTCGTGGAGGAAAATGTTTTTCGTTTTTGCAAAAACCATTTTTGAACAAAATTTCACAAAAAAATGGTTTCTTCAAAAATGGAAAACATTTTCCATCACAAAAAAAAATCAGAAGATAGGTACCTTGATCCATACTCTACTTGTGTACAAAAACCGGTTTTGAATAAAAAATCAAAAACCAAAAAAAAAAAATGAAAAAATGCTTCCAGTTTCGCCTTAAGTGTGAAGTGCGGCTCGACAATCCAAAGGTCATTAGTTCGATACTAAGGTGACAAGGATTTTTTTTTCGAATATTAGGCCGGAACAAATAATATTTTCTTCTTTTGTCACTTTGCTCGTTGACTCGTCAAGGGGGGGGGATGATAAATAATAAATGTATTTTAAGAAAAATTACCCATACAATTAGGTAAAATCGTAAAACTCATCGGATTTGTTAAGGAATTTTAAAATTTCTTGAATAATTTATTTGTGTCCCCCCTAAAAATGTCGAATCACGACCAAAATTTTCCGAGTGGTGACATTAGAGAAAATCGAAATTTGTGTCAGCCTTATTGAGTCGCATAAGATACTATATTACGTCGCAATAGTGTACACCGTGCATCGCATAAGATATCGCTTCAAGTCATATAGCGATTTTGTTGTTTCGTCATAGCACGTATAGCACCTCCACATTTGTACACATAATGCACTTTAACCGCATCTTATGCGATATAGTTTTACCGCACAAAAGTAAGTATAACATCGTGTATAACATAGACATAAACTTCATTATATGTGCAAATTGGTTGTCTGGGTATTACTATTAATCATAGAATGATCCCAGAAGAAGATTCCAGAAAAATCTCAGAGGATTTGCTGAAAGAATCCTCCAGTTTTTTTTAGACGAATATCTAGAAGAAACACAGGAATTAATTTCGGAGCAGTTCTCAACGGAATCACCAAAAGAAATACTTACGAAATTTCTTGAAGGATCTTCTGAGGAATTCCTAAAGAAGGATCTGAGAAACTCTCAATACATCTTCTCAGACAAATTTCTGAATCCATGCACAAATTCTAATCGAACCATCATAAAAATTCGGGTGAAATTTTTGGAGGAATTTTAAAAGGACTCCTCGTGACAATATATGGAGAAATCTTCGAAGGAACATTTGGAGAATCCTTCAAAGAAATTTCTGAAGGGCTCCCTTGACGAATTTTCGAAAATATTTTTAAAGAAAAAAGCGTATAGAATTGCCAGCCACAGACATTTTAAGAATTTGAAGGAACCCTCGTATAAATTTATGGAGGAACAATTTCTTGGAGATTATTCGGAAAAATTTCCGGCGGATTTTTTAGATAATTCATCTATGGAGGTAATTCTTACAAAATTTTAAAGAATTACTCGTAGAAACGTTCCGATGAATTTTCGAAGCTGTTTCTAGAAGAATGTTTTGGGAATTTTCCTGAAGAATTCATGCTCAAATCCAAAAAATACTCTCGCAAAAATTTCTGAAGGATGTTCAGAGGATTTTTTAGAGGCATCGGTGAATCCTAGTGAAAGTTTATAATGTTATGTCCTTGGAGGAACTTCTGGAGAAATCCTTGAAAAAAAAATCAGGAGAAAACTTTGAAGGTATCTTAGCGGCAATTCAAAAAAAAATATATATATTAAGAGAAATCCTTGAGAAAACCTGAAGAAAGAAGATATTTTTTTTGAAAATTCTTCGGAGAAATTTACAGCGCATCTTATGAGGAATATTTGGCGAATCCTTGGATAAATTTCTGAAGGTATCCTTGAAAGCAAACCTCGGAGTTTTTATAAGATGAATTCTAGGATAAAAATTTGTTGAAGTTTCCGTGGGATTCATTGAGAGCACTCTCGATGGAATTTACGAAGAAACTAAACCCTTTGTAGGATCCTTGAAAAAAATCTTTGAACTTCCATGGAGGGAACTCCCGGACAAATCTTCGGATATGTTTGTGTCGGTTTAATCTGGGAATTTCTGCGGCTTTTTTTTTTTTTCAAAGTAGCCGCTGTTGTGATGGTTGACGAAATTATTTGAAAATTTATAAAAATTAGAGAAATCGTGAGAGCAATTCCCCAAACAAATCTTTGGATGTATGCATTGCCGGAAACATGTGCTTAGCAGTTTCTAGAGGAAACCTTAAAGAAATGTCTGAAGATTTCCTCTTAAAAATATCATAAGAAATCTTAATATGCAATTCTTTAAGAATCTTTAAAATTTTCGGAAAAAATCCCTGAAAGTTTTCTCGAAGAAATTTTCTGAAAGAAAAATGACTTGGAATAGATTCTTATCAGGCATCCTTGTACACGTTTTCAGACGAATCTGCTCGAAATTCAGAATGAAGCTGCAGATGTAATTCTTGGAGGAAATTCTAAAGAAGACCTGGTAGGGATTTCCGAAAAAAAGTTGCATTTTTAGAAGGATCATCTATGAATTAGTGGAAAAGATCTTTGAATAACTAATATGAGAATACTCAGACGAATCAATTATTAAAAGAATCACTGTCAGATCTAAAAAAAAAACCCTTGAATGGAATGACACAGTTTCTAGCAAACCTACAAATAGGAACGTATTTGAATTTCTGAAAGGTTTTTGGTTGATTCCTGAAAATTTCGAATTATTTTTCAGAATTTCTGATAAAAAATGCGGTATTCTAGAATTTATTGAAGGGTCTTACATGAATCGCCAGTAGAATTCTTTCAAAACTCCATGTTAATTTTATAATAATTCGTTCGAAAATCGAACCAACACTTCAGCATACTTTTACCGAACCTCATATAGAAATTGCACTAGAATTTCCATTTGACTTTGAACCACTCGTAATTCTAAATTCTGAAATTCCCGAGAAATGGAGGACGTCGTTTTTCTTACCAGTCAATTCCACCGAAATTCTGCCTATGTCTGGCTATAAACCGTACATTAAGGAGATTGTAAAGGTTTTTCTAAAAATGTTCACGCATTTTTTTAGAAATTGTTACAAGAATGAAGTTATTTGTTTGACGAACCACATAAGTTGTATTTTAACATATTTAAATTACCTTTAAAAATCTACACATAACTTCAATTTGTCTTCACTAAAATAAACATCCATAAAAATATCTTCCCTGAAGATTATATGTTTTTACTTGGGTCTCCAGTTAGCCTAGTGGTTAAGGCTATGGATCGCCAATCCGGAGACGGCGGGTTCGATTCGCGTTCCGCTCGGGAAAATTTTCTCGACTCCCTGGGCATAGAGTATCATTGGTCTTCCTACACAATGTTACAAATTCACGCAATGGCCAGGCAAAGAAAGCCCTTCAATTAATAACTGTGGAAGTGCTCAAAGAACACTAAGTTGAAGCGAGGCAGTCCCAGTGTGGACGTAGAGCCATATAGAAGAAGAAGAGAAACTTGAAGACATGCATTCACATCTGGGATCCCTGACCGGAATCCCATCCATCCTAACTGCGTGATTGTTTTCAGCACGTTTAGGGTCTTCCTAACGTAATACTGTATTGGTTGTTCCAGTGTCTTGCCGGCAAGAACTAGTTATTCCTGTTACTGGATACACCTTCATTTTTATATTTTTTCAAATCTGCGAAGTGGTTCGCCCACCTGACTAGAGTTATTGTTGCATCTGTTAGCAAATTCCCGCCTCGCTCATTGCACATGGCGCAGTTTTATGTCGCGCACCATTGACAGTAGCAGAAAACCTTCGCATATCATTCCGATCCACGCTTTCCTAAGGTTTCAGAAATCGCAAATTCCTCGTGTCGTCGTTTAAAGACAAGCAGTTTAGTTCGAAATTCTGCCGCTAAGTGACACTAGAGAGCATGCAAAAATATCCATTTTTGTCTAGCGCTATCTAGCGATCCCGATAAGATAGAAACTTAAAGTCTTCGGCAAAGTTGTTCAGAAGGTCGTTGACATGATAAAGACAAGCAGTTTGGTCCACATTTCTGCCACTAGGTGCTGCTAGTGAGCGTATAAAAATAAGCATTTTTAACCAGCTCTATCTGGAGATCCCGATAAGATAAAAAGTTCAAATCTCCAGCAAAGTTGTTCAGAATATCATTTGCTCTATAAAGACAAGCATTTGCTCTATGAAGTTCACAATTCTGCTGCTAGGTGATGCTAGTGAGAATTTGAAAATGAGTATTCTAAATTAGCTCTATCTCGCGAACCAGATAAGGTAGTTTGCCCCATAAAGACAAGCGATTTAGTGCGACATTCTGCCGCTATGTGACGCCTAGTGTGCATGTAAAAATATGCATTTTATGACCAGCTCTATCCCGCGATGCCGATAAGATGGAAACTTCAAGGCTTTGGCAAAGTTATTGAGAAGGTCGTTGACATTATATAGACACGCAGTCCATTTCACAATTCTGCAAGTAGGTGACGCTAGTGAGCATTTTTAACCTTCACATACCCGCACCTTGACATCTCATTTTCAAAATGCTGGCATTTCGTCAATTTTCAGCCGATTTTTTTGAAGTCGCCCTCAATAGATCATAATTTGGTGCTAGTTTATTAATACTCAAGTGGCCATGCAACATCCGGAACCATTCCGAAGATATTCCGGATTATACTGGGGTCAGGGGGGGGTGCCAAAATGGCAAAAAGTGATTATTTCGTGGGTTATTGTATTTGAATAATCAATTTTCAGCGTAATTTTTGTTGCGAGCAATGAAACACAACTGCAATAACCAGATTTTTATAAGTTGACCGATCCGGACCACCGTGACAGGTTCCGCGGGGGCCTCATTGGGGACACTTTTGGTTTTCAACCAAAACATGTCATGCGACGTATCAAACTCCATGATTTCGAGAGAATGAGACAGAAAAGTTACACTGAAGTATGTATCAACTGATATGGCCGCTCCGGAACACCTAAAACAGGTTCCGCAGGGACCTCATTGGGGACACTTCTGTTTTTCAACCAAAACAAGTCGTGCGACGTATCAAACTTCCTGATTTCGAGAGAATGAGACAGAAAAAGTAGACTGAAGTATGTATCAACTCATATGGCCGCTCCGGAACACCTGGAACAGGTTCCGCGGGGGCCTTATTGGGGACTCTTCTGTTTTTCAACCAAAACAAGTCGTGCGACGTATCAAACTTCCTGATTTCGAGAGAATGAGACAGAAAAGGTAGACTGAAGTATGTATCAACTGATATGGCCGCTCCGGAACACCTGGAACAGGTTCCGCGGGGGCCTCATTGGGGACACTTTTGGTTTTCAACCAAAACATGTCATGCGACGTATCAAACTCCATGATTTCGAGAGAATGAGACAGAAAAGTTACACTGAAGTATGTATCAACTGATATGGCCGCTCCGGAACACCTGAAACAGGTTCCGCGGGGGAATCATTGGGGACACTTCTGTTTTTTAACCAAAACAAGTCGTGCGACGTATCAAACTTCATGATTTCGGGAGAATGAGACAGAAAAGGTAGACTGAAGTATGTATCAACTCATATGGCCGCTCCGGAACACCTGGAACAAGTTCCGTGGGGGCCTCTTTGGGGACACTTCTGTTTTTCAGCCAAAACAAGTCATGCGACGTATCAAACTTCCAGATTTCGAGAGAATGAGACAGAAAAAGTAGACTGAAGTATGTATCAATTCATATGGCCGCTCCGGAACACCTGGAACAGGTTCCGCGGGGGCCTTATTGGGGACTCTTCTGTTTTTCAACCAAAACAAGTCGTGCGACGTATCAAACTTCCTGATTTCGAGAGAATGAGACAGAAAAGGTAGACTGAAGCATGTATCAACTGATATGGCCGATCCGGAACACCTGGAACAGGTTCCGCGGGGGCCTCATTGAGGATACTTATGTTTTTCAGCCAAAACAAGTCGTACGACGTATCAAACTTCCTGATTTCGAGAGAATGAGACAGAAAAAGTAGACTGAAGTATGTATCAACTCATATGGCCGCTCCGGAACACCTGGAACAGGTTGATTGATTTATCTTTATTTGAGAGACTTTCAGCCCTTGGCTGGTTCGTCTCTTCCTGGAACAGGTTCCGCGGGGGCCTCATTGAGGACACTTCTGTTTTTCAACCAAAACAAGTCGTGCGACGTATCAAACTTCCTGATTTCGAGAGAATGGGACAGAAAAGGTAGACTGAACTATGTATCAACTCATATGGCCGATCCGGAACACCTGGAACAGGTTCCGCGGGAGCCTCATTGGGGACGCTTATGTTTTTCAGCCAAAACAAGTCGTACGACGTATCAAACTTTATGATTTCGAGAGAATGAGACAGAAAAGGTAGACTGAAGTATGTATCAACTGATATGGCTGCTCCGGAACAACTGGAGCAGGTTCCACGGGGCCTCATTAGGGACACTTCTGGTTTTCAACCAAACCATGTCGTGCGACGTATCAAACCTCATGATTTCAAATGAATATGCCAGAAATGATAGACTAAAGCCTGTATCATCTAATATGACCACCCGGAACATCTTGCACAGGTTTTCCGGGGCCTCATTGGAGACACTTCTTGTTTTCAATCAAAACATGTCGTGCGCCGTACCAAACTTTATGATTTAGAATGAATGAGCCAAAAATGATAGACTTAAGTCTGTGTCGACTAATATGTCCACCTCGGCATATCTAGCACAGGTTCCGCGGTGGCGTCATTGATGACACTTCTGGTTTACAATCAAAACCTGCCGTGCAACATATCAAACTTCATGATTTCGAATGAATAAGCCAGAAAAGATAAAACTAAGTAAACTCGACTCGGTATCGACTTGAAAGGGCGCTCTAGAAAACTTCCCATAGGTTCCTTTTAAATTTAGATTAAGCAATCCACAAAACGTACACAAGCTGTATATTTTCTGAAAAATCGGCATATGTTTGGAAAAAATAAAAGGTTAGATGTTTATTACCAATAATACTTTTTTTCTTATAATATGAGTTGATACATACTTCAGTCTACTTTTTCTGTCTAATTCTCTCGAAATCAGGAAGTTTGATACGTCGCACGACTTGTTTTGGTTGAAAAACAGAAGTGTCCCCAATGAGGCCCCCGCGGAACCTGTTTCAGGTGTTCCGGAGCTGCCATATCAGTTGATACATACTTCAGTGTAACTTTTCTGTCTCATTCTCTCCAAATCATGGAGTTTGATACGTCGCATGACATGTTTTGGTTAAAAACCAAAAGTGTCCCCAATGAGGCCCCCGCGGAACCTGTCACGGTAGTCCGGATCGGTCAACTTATACAAATCTGGTTATTGCAGTTGTGTTTCATTGCTCGCAACAAAGATTACGCTGAAAATTGATTATTCAAATACAATAACCCACGAAATAATCACTTTTTGCCATTTTGGCACCCCCCCTGACCCCAGTACAATCCGGAATATCTCCGGAATGGTTCCGGATATTGCATGGCCACTTGAGTATAATAAACTAGCACCAAATTATGATCGATTGAGGGCGACTTCAAAAAAATCGGCTAAAAATTGACGAAATGCCAGCATTTTGAAAATGAGATGTCAAGGTGCGGGTATGTGAAGGTTAACCAGCTCTATCTTGCGATTCTGATAAAAGTGAAAATTTGAATCTCCGGCAAAGCTGTCCAGAAGTTTGGTTTTCAATTCTACCGCTAGGAGACGGTAGTGACTGAATGCTCCGATTCAAGTGATTTAAGTCTTGTTCACATAACATTTAGGGGCTGTCCATAAACCACGTGGTCATGTGGGGGGGGGGGGGGGGGTTCGGCCAACGAGCATTTTGTATGGACGAATAAAAAATTTTGTATGGACAAATGACCACGCGGGGGGGGGGGGGGGGGGGGGGTTGAGAAGTCCCAAAAAAATGACCACGTGGTTTATGGACAGCCCCTTAAGTGAATTAGGTCTGATTCACATCATATTCAAGTGATTCAGATATGATAATGATATGATATGAAGTGTGTTCATACTTTTGACGGGTAGTACAATACATGTATTTCAATTATTTCAATCAATTTTACCAGTACCAATTCATAGAGATAATCGAAAGTGCTGATCGCCGAGAAATTGAACACCGATGATCCGCTCTTTGAACTGCTTTCCAAATGTGGTAGCAAAGAATCGCCGGCAATCAAATTCAAATGCTGCGACAGGAAACGACCGATTTTATGTATTCCGATACACACAAACACACACTAAATAGACCCCATCATTAAACGTTTTGAACACGATCAGTTCTCTGTCTGATTTTACGACCAAACAAACAAACTCTCCTTTTACAGTTTGATAAGCATGAGACCCTCGAGCTAAAAGATTATTAATGACCTCACTCGGCTCTCGGTCTCTAAGTCTAGGAATGACGAAGCATCCTCTCGATTAACATAACCAATTTCACCCGAAGAAATCGATTCCAGTTCGCGATCTTGGACTTGCTAGTTCAATCCCCCCTATTAGGGGGAAAATCACCGAAACCCATATGGTCCAGCAGCAGATTCTACCGGTGACGACGTGACCTACAACACACACCTTACCCAAGCCCAATCCAGTCTACGCGCACGCTGTTTTATGCTGATGCGTTCCGCCGGCAGCTCTGCCTGCACCGAAATCAGAGCCAAAAGGTAGAAGAGGAAAACTAAAAATAGAAAATTAAACGATTTTTAATGAATCCTACGCAGCTAGGCCTTTCTATGCTAATACGGTTCTCTCGCGCGCCGATCGTGAAGGAAGATGAACCCCCGGGAGAAATGCGATGATCTACCACCTTCTTTCATGCATCCATTGAGGTTCCGTTTGGAGGCAGCATGCATTAATTTTCGATATCATCAATTAATGGACGACAACGCTCAAACTAAACACTGACTGTGGGCCTAGGCACGCTCAACCATCTCAACCGAGCCGAGAGGGCATCAATGGACCACAGGATGTGGCTCTGAGATGATGGATGGACTGGAAGAATACAACAACACAAACACAATGATTTGGGAGATTGGATCTGGCCTAATTTCTGTGGTCCAGCTGAGGAGGTGCGACGACGACGACCGACCTGATGGAGATCACTGATGTGTGATAGTAATCCCTTGTTCAGCCTTGATGAGGAAGCCACCACCGGCATCAGCTCGTGAATGGACCCGATGATTTCATTGTAATGGAGGAGAATTCCAACCAGCAGAAGAGCCGGAGAAGAGCTTTGCCGGGGTAGTCATTAGGCAAGGCCAGCTGGAGAAGAACTACCCGAAGAACAGTTACACACACCGCGGACGGAGTCGGGGTCGAGCCTAATAGCCAGGGAGGAGACTGCTCCGGATAGTGCCTTTACCGCTACTTTAATGGAAAGGTTCAGAATCGAGATCGAAAACAACCGCACATTAGGAGTAAAAGCGCCGAAACGTTCTATTTCCCGTGTGTGCTGTGCGCTTACTGCGAGACCGAGAGACAGAGAGAAAGAGGAGTGTTCTTTGTTTTTCGGATTATGGATCGTAACATTTCGAATTGATTTCGATTATGTTTCCAATTAGCGTTCAGGTCAATGCCTGCCTAGCTAGCTGGATCGGTAGCAGCCATTAGCGATCGTAAGGAAATCCTTTGGCGCGCGCGAACCCAGCCAGGGCCAATTAGGGCAATGGAAATGTTCTCATTTAGGGTGGAGCACACGTCCTGTTCAGCCTCCACCACAAAGGCCCATTTTGCCGCTCGGCGAGCGCATATCGATTTGATTCATCGCACAATCTGATTAATAATTTATCCCGGCACATTCCGCGAACTGGATTCTTCTCCTCTCATATTGGCGAGGGTCATAAATTGGCGACCACTCTTATTTATGCAAATCCAGCACGCACTCTGCGCGAGCTTGTAAACAACAAAGTGCTGCTCATCTTCTCGGGCGTGTATATTGGTTTGTGGCTGGCAAATACGCGGTGTCGTTATCTCCGGGTGTGTTTTCTGAAAGAGGTATTTGAATAAATCAACGTCCTTTGTCGGAACTCGATGTAGTATTAGACGTTTTGACCCAGTTTTAGAAAAAGTAGGATGAACTGAGGGGGAAGAGTTCGAGGTGGTGTGTCTGGTAATGAGTTGTTCACACATTAAGATAACAAACTTAATGCTGAATTTTGACGAACACGAAGTTGCTTCAAAATCTGACCAAAGCTATCGGAAAACTAAACGAAGAGTGCTAGTAGATTATTTAAGAACCGTCATAAAAGCTAATTCAGATACTTTGGTTTTTTTATGCATCTAAGAGCCTCTTCTAGTCTATTCGACTAAAAATGTTACTTGGGTCAGCTGAAGATTACCCGAATGAAAAACACCTACTCCCTCGTTTCAGAACATGTCTAGGACGTCTGACCAGTGATAAAACCTCGTCAGAACCCGAAGCGAGCATGCTATGGCCAAGTTTGCTTCATTTGGTGCACTACATCGGATAGCTTTAAACCTGAGTAAATGTTTAACATTCCCCGTCATCCGAAAACCCTCCATACGCCCTGTGACTCGAAAGGGAAGACTTTTCAACCCATCCCGGAATGTGCCAGCAGACCAGTAGCTTAGTGTCTAGGCTGAGTTCATACGAGATCCCGACGTCAAAAGACGTTCCAAGATGGTTTCAAGTTTTGGCGCTGGCGCATTGCCGGCTTCGCGAGAGACTTTCCCACTTCTTTGTCCTTGGAGGGCAGGGCAGGGTCGACACCACACTTCCCACTACACAGCAAGTATCAGGACATCCTGAAGGTGAGTCAGCTAGCACGCAGAAGGACTTGCCGACATGGGCCTCAATCGGCCCCAGACCTTGCTGTGAACCCCTTTCAATCCACGGGCTTGGACCCAACTTAGTAGACCGAAGATACAACAGCGACCATACCAGGATGTTCTCCACGCGGCCACTTGATCGGTAGAAGGATCGAGTCGAGTTCGACTGAAGGACACCGAGCTGCGTAGCCAACTTCGAACCCTTGGACAGCTCTTGCTTGCGCCTGAACTAGCCACTCGTGAAGTCCACATGCTATCTCTGCACGAGACTATGTGGACGGCATTCCAGGGGGTATGTTGCGTCGTGACTCATGACAGGTCACCACACCTAAGTATGGACGAGGCGACACTAACCAGAAGCTTGCGCTTACTGGCGTACACCGCAGGTGCGGTCGACCTTCTTTTCCGGAAGCCGAACTGACAACTCGAGAGGCCATCTACACTCGGTGTACTTTAACAGTCGGTAGAGGATGATCATCTCAAGCACCTTACCCGCCATGTCAAGCAAGCATATAGAGGTATACATGTGGACTGGTCATAGGGTGATTTCTCCGCATTTGGAAATAGGGCAGGCTCTTTTCCAAACGTCTGGGAAGGCTCCCCCGTTCTGGCATTTCTGCATAGCAGAACTGAACATTCCGGGAGCCTCTACAATGATTACTTTTAAGGCCATTTCAGGAACTCCGTCTGGACCTGGGGCCATACCTACACTGAAGAATTTTGCAATCTTCGTATCCGCAAGTTTCGGTGAACCTCCTCTCATCTCCAGCCTCAATTCCCAGGCCAAGGAGTCGGGTCTTAACGAGCGAACAGTAGTCTCTTAAGACTCTCGGTGGTAGTCATTCTCTGCAGTCTCTGGAGGCTGCTCGATGGGCGGAACGTCTTCTGAAATACCTCGTCGTTGAAGTATGATGTCTTCCACCTACGAGGGCTTAACTTTAGCCTATTCTACCCTTTCTCTGCCCACTTCATGCTGTAATTGTAGTCGATACTGTAAACAGCGAACCCCCAGGTGATCGCTGTAGGTCGTGTAGGCATCATCTACACTCCAGATAGAACTGCTTGTTTGGCCAGACTACGAAAAGTGGCGCAGATGAACGACTCCACTCCGTTCCGGTTGAAGCTACCATGAGTACCGACATAAGCCAGATCTCCATCGAGCATGAGCAGTGCCTCTAGCAGGATCTGACCCTGCTGGTTTGTGAAATGGATTCCCCAGATCATTATCACCGGCCTTCGCCCTGTCAGCTCTACCGTCATACAGGCCAGCATGATGCTCAACCAACCAGAAGCTGCAAAACAGCTACAGAACAGGGTCTTGCTTTGGCGACCACGAACTTCTCATAAGATGTAGACACCAACTCTTGGACTGGGTGTCGTCCATATCGTCGCCATTTTGGATCCATTCACAACCCAATTGGCGTTACCGGCGTACACTCAGACTGCCGGAAACAACAGTTGCTGGGTTACGTCACAGTGACAGTTCAGGTTTGGCTGCGATACCTGCACTGGTTCTTGGCAACTGAAGTTCTCTTGAAGGCCTGGCACTTTGAGCCTCCCGTAGGTTGTTTGCTGTTTGCAGATTTCCAAGATCAAATTAAACCTTCTTCTGTGTCCCGGATCCCGGACATACTGACCAGCCCAACTTTAGCTTTCCTATTTTAACGGTCTGTCACAGGAAGCTGACAGACGCGTGTATTTCCCTGCCGGGCCATCCCATAGCCATACGACTGCGGTGGCTTGTACTTGTAGCTCGCACTGCTGTTGCAATACCATGACAAGCTCTTCCACGTCCGTGATCTTGTCTAAGTCTTTGACCTTTTAAGTCGCTTACACGCTGAGAGCCCTCACCTAAACACCGTTGCCAAGGACTTCTTCCGCCACACACTTGTAGGCAGCGACCTTCTCGGATTTTGCTCCTCTTGAGCTTGTGGGTTATTTCGCCATTACGAATACATCAAATGCGGCATGTGTCGCCTTCAGAAGATGCGTGGGCTTGGCATAACTTCTCATCCCAAGTAACACACTTGTCATCGAAGGGTCACGGCGGTGCAGGTTTTTGTTCGGCAGAAGTCACTGTGACTTACTTCTAGCAAGTAAGTATTTATTTGTTAGAAGTAAGTCACAGTGACTTCTGCGCAACAAAAACCAGCACCACCGTGACTCTTCGATGACAAGTGTGTTACTTGGGATCACCTTCAAGACCTGCCTCTGAGTACACGAAGTTTTATTTACGCGGTCCACGTAAAAAAGTCAAGTCACGGTAGATGTAAAAAGGTTTCAGGGGTTTCAGGAGGCTCCAGGATGTCTCAGTAGGCTTCTAGGGGCATTTCAGGGGAATTTCAATGGATTACAGGGCGTTTTAGAGAGATTTCAGAGGCATTTCAGGAAGTTTCAGATAACGTGACGTTACAGAGGCATTTCCCGGGGTATCGGAGGGGTTTTGAGTGCGTTACATGTGATTCATGGGGGTTTCAGGGGAATTTCATAGTCATTTTAAGAAGTTTTGGATGTTTTCCCGCGGGTCTCATAGACGATACAGAGGTGTAACTTAGGCGTTTTCAGGAGTTTCGGAGGGCTACTTTTGAACTGTAGGTGTGTGTTAGGGTAACGCACCTAAAAAGACCCTCCGGAACCCCCGAAAATGCCCCTGAAGCCTGATTGTAGAATTAGCTTAGGTTAAAATACTCAGAAAACAAAACTTAAAAAGAGTTCCTGAAGCTTCTTAAACTTGCTGAAAATCGTGTGGAACTATATGAAATCCCGTTGGACCACTTGTAACGTACCTCAGACTCTCAGAAACCTCCAGAAACGCGTCTCAAGCTTCTTTATATACCTCAAAAAAATCATTTATTCTTTTTGGACCCCATGTAACGCACATAAAATCTTTGAAACCCACCGAAAATTCTCTAAAGCTTTCTGAAATGCCTCCGAAATTCGCCTAAAGTCTCCACGAACCGCATGTGATGCACTTAAAACCTTTCAAAACCCCCGCAAACGCCTACGTAACGCCTCTGTAAAGTCACTGAAACCCGCAGAAAATCTTCTGAAACTTCCTGAAATGCCTCCGAAACCCCTCAAAACCTCCTCAAACCCTATGGCATGCCCCTGAATTATCCGGGAACCCCCTGAAATCTCTCTGAAATGCCCTGTAACCTCATAAAACGATCCTACAAACCCCCTTAAAACCCTTAAACCTTTTCACATCTACCGTAACTTGACTTTTTACGACGTTTTAAAGCGGTACCATTACCATCGCAAAAAACTTCAGTGTATGTACTTAGACCCACCAGTCTACTAGGGTATAGGAGACGTCGTTCCTTTGACCCACCCTAACGTGTGGTAGCGACGACCTACGCCATGTCGCCACTCCCTGCTCCTTTATCCCACGACGACCGGCCTTTTCAGACCCATTCTTCTTAGCGCTCTGGGACGTCCGGCCGGAGTTTGTCGTACTGGTTTCATAAGCTTGAAGAGCGCCACCTGGCAGCTCATTCCTTGAAGGCTGTCTCGGCTGCTACTGCGATAGCTCGTCAAAAGCGATCGCGTCCGGCGTACTCATTGGGCTACCCGCGATTGAGAAGGCCTCAGCGCGGGTAGACTTCTGCACTCTCACGGCTTCACGGGCTCTGCTGCTGTCACAGTTAATATGAGTTCATCATGACCCTCCTAGGCCACCATCAAAGACTTACGTATCAGTAGTGAACCCTGATTAAGGTCATTGTTGACATTCGACTTCGAGGATGCAACCTCACTACTATCGCTACCAGCTGTATTAGATTTTTGAATATTTGAACTCATATTGAAGTCGCATGAGGAAAAGGTCCACCACGCTAGAACCCTGCATTAACGCGGTAAGGGACAAATTACGATGCCCACCTCACCTTTGATCATTCATTGCTCGGAAAGGATCACACCTTAAATGGGGGTCACCCTGTTTGTTAAACTCTAACCCTCGGAACAGGTGATCCGTAGCTTCAGCGTCTGTTCTCCATTAGAAGTGACCCACAAGTCACAACAGTGTCTGTTCCCCATGTAAGAGGCGACTGATCAACGTCCGAGTGAAAGACTCCCTGCTGAACTGTACAACGTGATCTTCGGGAGAGTTTGAAGGGTTGTTGTCAGGCTTTACGAGCCAGCCGTAAAAACCAATTACAACGGAAATTCAGCAAATAGAGTATTACGAACCGAGATCAACGGCAACGACCCCAGCGAACAAAAAGGACATGCGATTGGAAATTCGGTACATAAAACTGCCGATCTCTCAACTTCATCGGGAGCACCCGCATACTCGTCGATGTACTGAAGGACGGCAACGTGGTGCTGATGAGTAGGATTCATGGTGCGAACGTTTCGAGGTACTATACCATCGTATAATCGACGTACACAACCCACACTTCGGAAGCAGTGATAATGTCAAGGACGCATTCTTCGCGCAGCTCGAATGCGAGTACGACCGCTGCCCAAGCGACGACGTAAACTTCATAATAGGAGACCTAAACGATCAGGTAGGACAGCAGGATTTCAGCCGAAGCCCATGAAGTGTGGCCTCAATCTAATTGCCTACTTCAAGACCATTTCTGGTCAGCACCATCTATTACAACATAACTGTTCCCTATTACGTATATCATAATGTTGACGTCTTATATTAAGCGTTCAGTGAAAAGCAATAAGCTTTGGCGGATAATGCCAGAACATGGTATTCCGGCAAAATCAATTAGGCTGATACTTGCAGCGCGTTTGGTATAACTATAAAATCCACCAATTTGAAAGGATACACAAAGTTGTAATTATGTCAAAGGGCATCATGCTAGATGAGATAGAAACTTCTTAAAGATACTGAGATTTTCAAGAATCTTCGGAATTCCTAAAAAAAACATCTACAGAATTTCAAAATAATAAATGGAAAACAATTAGAGGTAACTCTGAAATAAGCACACACAGACCTTTTTTTGGTGTTTTTTATCTCTATTGTCGAAACTTTCAGCCAAGGCTTCATCGTTAAAGTTAAATGAAGCTTATTATGTACATACATCCATAATAAGCGGTTGCCATGCAAGCAAATACCTCAAACCGCAGATCATTTCCCTGAATTTTAATAGATACAAAACCCATCATTATCCATAAGCCACCCCGATGGAGATTTAAATCCTTCAAACTAATGAAGCGGTAAGCCGCAAAAACCACTAACTTTCTTCAGCTAACGGATTCAACATTCTGTCATTGTCTCATTTTCCAGAAGCCTCGAATGCAAAAAAGCTACCTCAAGTACCGTATCATACCGACTCCGATCATCTGCTCCCCACTGAAACACCACAACCATCAGCTAATCCTAAATCTTATCCCACTCGACACCGGTCAACGACCCTGCCTCCTCCTCCAGCTTCAACCCGCCGCGCCCCGCAGCAATCCCCAACTCACCAACTCCATTAAAAACCTGAACTCTCATTTCAAGTTCTGCACACAACAAATGCGAATGTTGAATCAACAGCACCGCTTCGGAGGGCCCGTTCACCTTCACCCAGTCAGTCAGCCATTCGAGACTCGAGACCGGGAACGCCAATATGGTTTTAGCCGGGCTCAGCCTGGCCCAGCCCGATCGACCGATCGATCGATCAATGAAGGCCAAGGCCCTCGAACCTGAACTTCATCAGAGCTTCCCGTCGTTTTATAATCAGATGAGTTTTTTTTCTTTCATCTTCTCGCTGGCTGCTAGGAGCGGCTATCGCTGCCGAGCGGAAAGCTATATCAAACAAATTATCATGCAAAATCAGAGAAAATCTTTCAACTCTCAACTGATTGCTTTATTCCTTGCCTGGTGGATCTAGGCAGACGGACGGACGCGGGGACGGGTGGAAACAGGAGGTCATTACCGCGTCGCGATCGTCGCCATCTATTGGCGATCATATGTGCTGTGCTGAGACCGTCGTATGCTAAAATACAAAATGTTGGAAAATGCAGCCTCCGATCTCGCGGGAACCCTTTGCTGGACCACTGGACAGGGCGTCTCTTTATCATTACGCGCGCCCGTATCAATAAAAATAATTGCGTATTTCCTGTTTTGCCCTCGAGGTTCTCGACAATCCAATAAGCGATAGGTACCAATAATGGTAGAGTCGTCGTCGTCGTCGTCGTAGGCATAGATCTGCCCACTATTTGCAGTTCCCGGCCTGCTGCCTAGGCCCAGGGCCCAGCACCACCACCACCCGATGATGTGGTAGTTTGTAAAATATATGCGATAGAATTAATTCCGAGCGATCTTGCTCCCGGGTCTTTTTCGATGATCGCACATCCCGTCTTAATCTGTTCCAATGGGAGGGCAGATGGGCAGATGGGCCACTCTTTTGAGGAATCTCGCTTTCGAGGAGGTCCGTGGTTTGTTATCATTTCTTTTTTCTTCTGGTTTGCCATTTGCAAAGTGTTTCGAGCGTTTCTACGGCTCTGTGCTGTACTAGGCGAGCCGTCCTCTTTGTAGTAAACGAATTTACTTCTCACGGAGATTACAGCAATCTCCCCCGGATTGCGATGAGTAGAATCTTTTCTTGTCTGCTCCGATGGTAGTTCTTCGAGAAATAGAACTCGATGAGGTCGTAAAAATGGTTGTAGCAGGCTGTGTTTTTATCTTTTTTTTTTGTCTTTCCCGTTCACCAAAGTATACTGAAAGGTTATACGTTCACTCAAAACACAAATTTTCGATAGAAGGCCGGAGGGTCAAGCTACATATACCATTCAACTCAGTTCGACGAATTCAGGCCAAACATGTATAAAGGTCCTATCTGCAGAAGAGAGGCTCTTTTTGGTTTTCCTCTTTTCCGTTAATATCTCAGCTGTTTATTTGTATTATGATTGTCTCCTTGCATTGAACGATGGCCAAAACAATCGTCTTTTGATTTGTACTGCAAAAATAGTTGAAAAGTGTACCATTACATTGCAATAATTGAAAGAGAAAGAGAACAAAGAGAGACTCTTAAATGCAGATAGGACCTATTGAAATGTTTGGCCTGAATTGAGGTGATATCTGTGTGTATGTGTGTATGTCTGTGTACAAAAATGGTCACTCACTTTTAGGGCACTTCCCGTTGATCGAATCACCAGAGGAATGCCCGAAAGAAATCTTGAAAATAATCCAAGAGGGACTGCTAAGGGAATTCCCCAAAGAGCACTAGAGAAATTTTCGAAAGAATCCTTGGAAGAATTTGGTAAAGAAAAGAAATTGCTGAAAAATGGATTTTTGAAAAAATCTTTGGAGATATTTCCGAAGCAATCTCTGAAAACAAATTTCTTGGTGGAATTTTGAATTTGACTATCTGGAAAAATATCTGTAAGAATTCTTTAACTATTTCTTGAAGAATCCCTGGAAGTGTTACAGAAATTTCCGAAGAGATCATTGGAGGGTATTCAAAAAAAAAAGCCTGAAAGAGTAAGCGGAGGACACCCTGGAGGAATTCCGGAAGCGATTCTCTCCCTGGAAGAATTTCGGTTGGAACCTATGGGGGATCCATGAAGGGTTTTCGTGAAGAATTCCTGTAAAAACAACTGCAGAAATTCATGATGGAATCACTAGAATACCTAAAGAAATCCCTAGTGGAATTTCCAAAGGGATCCCTAATGGAATTCTCGATGGATATTCACAGGAATCCTTAGAGGAGGAATTTCTTGAGCAATATTTTGAGGAATTGCTGGAGGAATCCCATGAAAAAAAAATTCCGGAGGAATTCCTGAAGACATAATGAATTCGTGGGTAAAATCCAGAAGGAATCACTGGAAAAAGCATGAATAAATTTCTGAAGAAAATCATAATAAAATTCTCGAATATATCCAAGAAAGGGAATCTCAGGGCAAATCCTAAGGGAATTCGCGGAAGGAATCTCCGTGAGGAATTCTTATTAAAATAACAGGAGAAATTATCAGAGGAATCCTTCGAGTGAGTCAGAGAAGTCCCTATCTGGCGTGAATTTCACTTGCATATCTCACCAAAATCGTGCCTGAAGTTACTTTGTACACTATCACCACAACGTGGTGGTGATATTCGAAACCCGGTAGTGGTCGTAGTCCTGAACAATTTTGCCTTCCTATCAGGCTTGAAGTTCGTCGTACCGGAAATAAATATGTACACTAGCGCCATGTGAAGGTGAAATTCGGAACTGTGTTTTTCATCACCAGAAAGTACTCATAGTCTTAAACAACTTTGCCGGACATCGTACCTTCCTATCTGGCATCAATTTTGTGATATATCTCTTTTGAAGTCATACCGGAAGTCAACCCCGTGCACAAGGGAGGGGTTTTGGGGGTTTAACCCTCCCATTTTTTTTTTTTTTTTTTTAACTAGTTCGTTTATTTATGGCTCAATCGCGTGTAACGCTTTACGGAGCCGAGATTCATTTTTTGTATTCTATTACATACAACGTTATTGCTTTCTTATGTCAAGGTTAGTACTGGGAGGAGGCCAGGGTACTCGTGGCTGCTCGAGGTTAGCGGGTCACATAATTTTTAAGGAAAGGCATGGTCAGGATAAGGTTTCAGGGTTTACAGTAGCACATCCGGGAGGTATAATGGCTTTTGGCGTCGCCTCTGGTGTTGGCATGGGCTTGTCACGGATTCTCATCTGCCGGATGGCCAGGAACATAACACAAAAGGACAAAACACAGAGAAAAAAAAACTGAAGCGAAAAAAAAAACACAGGGAGATTAAACCTTTATGCAACACATGCGAAGAAACTCATAAATGGACCGCATATAGATTAAATCGCGGGTTCCCAACACATCTCTTACTGGAACAAAGGGTTGTCTACCTCGGGCCTCAAGGGTATCCAATAGTAGCGCTCTGGAGGCGTCATTATCCGGGCATTGCCAAACTACGTGGTCGATGTCATCATAACCGGAACCGCACTTAGTACAAAGATTGTCGAGCGCAAGATTTATTCTATGCAAATGTACGCCTAGCGAGTAATGGTTGGACATAAGTCTTGACATCACGCGTATGAAGTCTCGACCTACATCCAAACCGTAATGCCACGCTCGCAAAGAAACATTAGGAATAATAGAATGTAACCACCGTCCCAGTTGGCCATCTCGCCAATCATGTTGCCAACTTTGAAGAGAACTTTGACGAACCAAATAGAAAAATTCATCATGTGAAATTCTTCTATCATAGATCTCGCCTTCCTGAGCGCCCACCTTTGCGAGAGAATCCGCCTTCTCATTGCCATAAATTGAGCAATGTGAGGGGACCCATACAAAGGTAATCTTGTATGATCTTTCGACCAGTGCATACATCTGCTCTCTTATTTTTGTAAGAAAGTAAGATGCATGCTTTACAGGTTTCATCGACCGGAGTGCCTCAATAGAACTAAGGCTATCCGAGAAGATGAAGAAATGGTCTGCGGGCATATTGGAAATCATCCCCAAAGCGAAGTCAATTGCTGCCAGCTCAGCAACATAAACAGAACAAGGTTCTTGAAGTTTCCGGAAGGCGGTGGAGTTTTCATTGAAGACACCGAAGCCAGTGGATCCATTTATTCGAGACCCATCAGTAAAGAATCTCTTGCAGGAATTGACATTTTGGTACTTTTCGTTAAAAATGCGAGGAATGGATATACACCGAAGTTGATCTGGTATTCCCTGAATAGCTTGTTTCATGGACAGATCGTATTTAACAGAGGAACTGTCATTGGTGAAGTGTACACGAGGAGGGTTATAACTTGGTAGGCTTATGTCAGACGACATGTAGAACAGATAGATTCTCATGAATTTTGACTGAGTGTTCAAACTGAGCATTTCTTCGAAGTTTTCAATAACGCGTGTGTTGCTCACTCCACACTTGATAAGTAACCTTAGCGAGAGTTCCCAGAAGCGGTTCTGGAGGGGTTTCACCCCTGCCAGGACCTCTAGGCTCGCATTATGCGTTGAGTGCATGCAGCCAAGGGCAATACGCAAACAACGATATTGAATTCGTTCCAGCTTTATTAGGTGGCAGTTTGCTGCTGAGTGGAAGCAGAAAGAGCCATACTCAATAACAGAGAGAATAGTCGTTTTGTAAAGTTTTATGAGGTCTTCCGGGTGAGCACCCCACCATGTTCCGGTAATTGTGCGTAGAAAATTGATCCTTTGTTGACATTTTTGCACCAAATACTTGATTTGGGTACCCCAAGTGCCTTTTGAATCAAACCAGACCCCAAGGTATTTCGAAGTCAAAGATTGGTCGATTTCAATTCCCAAAAGATTGAGTTTCAGTTGGGCTGGGTTCCGCTTTCTAGAAAATACAACCAATTGAGTTTTTTGCGGAGCAAACTCGATCCCCAAATCTCTTGCCCAGATTGACAGATTATTTAGAGAATTTTGCAATGGTCTTTGCAACATTTCTGCATGTGGGCCTTTTAGAGAAACCACAGCATCATCTGCAAGTTGTCTTAGCGTGCATTGTCCTTCCAAGCAACTATCAATGTCTTTCACGTAAAAATTATAAAGCAAGGGACTTAAACATGAGCCTTGGGGAAGGCCCATGTAGCTAATTCTGGAAGTTGTCAGTTGTCCGAGATTGAAGCTCATATGTTTTTCTGACAACAAATTATACAAGAAATTATTTATAATTCCTGGAAGTCCACTATTGTGCAGTTTTTCTGACAATATTCCTATGGAAACTGAATCAAAGGCGCCCTTAATATCCAAGAAAACTGAAGCCAGTTGCTCCTTTTCCGCATAGGCCAGTTGAATATCTGTTGAAAGCAACGCTAGACAATCGTTTGTTCCTTTGCCCTTGCGAAACCCGAACTGTGTATTTGAAAGCAAGTTATTCGATTCGACCCAATGGTCGAGTCGCGATAAGATCATTTTTTCTAACAATTTCCTTAAACATGATAACATAGCAATTGGGCGGTATGAATTATGATCAGACGCTGGTTTACCAGGCTTTTGAATAGCTATTACTTTGACCTGTCTCCATTCTGGCGGAACGATGTTGTTCTCCATGAATGAGTTGAACAGGTCTAGTAATCGTCTTTTCGCGATATCTGGGAGATTCTTAAGAAGATTGAACTTGATCATATCGCGTCCCGGAGCGGAGTTATTTGATGAAAGAAGAGCCATAGAAAATTCCAGCATAGTGAAGGGTCTGTCCAGAGAACCGTCTCTTGAGGATGTATCCCAAGAAATCGGTTGTGCTGGGACTGAGTCTGGGCAGACCTTTTTCGCGAAGCTGAATATCCAACGGTTGGAGTATTCGTCACTCTCATTAGAAGAACAGTGGTTTCGCATGTTGCGAGCCACTCTCCAAAGCGTTGTCATTGAAGTTTCTCTAGAGAGGCCCTCAATGAAGTGTCGCCAATAACTACGCTTTTTCGCTTTCAGCAGGTTCTTCAGCTGTTTTTCGAGCTTAGCATACTCTTGATAAAGATCTGAAGTACCATGCCTACGAAAAGTTTTGAAAGCATCAGATTTTTTAAGATACAACTGGGTGCAATCATCATCCCAGCCTAGTGTGGCTGGTCTTCTTTTGAAGGTTGCACTTGGAACTCGTCGTTTTTGTGATTCTAATGCACTCTTGTATATCAGTTCAGACAGGAATCGATACTCATCCAAAGGTGGGAGGGGGTTGAATGATTCGATGCCAAAAGATACCGCTTCTGCATATTTTTGCCAATCGATATTCCTTGTGAGGTCAAAAGGAACCTGAATTGGTTGGTCTGACCTTTCACTATTATGCTTTATGGTGGTTATAATGGGCAAGTGATCACTACCATGAGGATCCTCGATTACCTTCCACAAGCAATCGAATGATAGTGAACTTGATCCCAGTGATAGGTCGAGACGACTTTCTTTGCCGTCAGATGCAATACGTGTCACTTCACCTGTATTTAAAATGTTCAAATTGAAATCGTCGCACAAATCATAGAAAATTGCCGCTCTATTATCGTCATATGGTTCGCCCCACCCTGTACCATGTGCGTTCATATCACCCAGAATTAAAACTGGATGTGATAGTGTAGAAACCGCATTCCAAAGATGACGGCGGTTAATAGAAATTCTTGGAGGAACGTAAACGGAAGCTACGCAAAGATCTTTACCCTTTACGTTTATTTGGCAAGCGACGATTTCTACGCCAGGATGAGTTGAGATTGGAATTTTATAAAATGAGTAACTTTTTTTGATCCCCAAAAGTACTCCTCCGTAATGATCATCTCGGTCCTGGCGAATAATGTTGAAATCGTGGAAGTTGAGTTCGTCTTCAGAAGAAAGCCATGTTTCACAAAGTGCAAATATATCACAATCAGAGTTGTGAATCAAAAATTTAAACAGGTCTAATTTAGGTTTTAAACTATGACAGTTCCACTGTAGTACAGTGATCATATCTTGAACCTCGGTTGATGAATTATCCATCAAAAGATATGATCGAAGCAAGGAGGGGCCATGATTGTGTCAAATTCCGAAGATACTCTTCTACTGCTTGGAGAAAAATGTCTAGTATGCCTCTGAAGGAGTCGGAAAGTCCGAGGGCATCATATAAGCGATCCACGAGGGCCCTAAAAGTGAACAGTCCTCGTTTGGGCTTGATAGGTTTTGCTGAAATGCGAGGAGCTTTTGTGGCTTTTTTCTTGCCACCTTGTCGAGAATTTCTTTTTGAAGTATACTTAACAGTTGGAGGCGGAGGTTCTAGGTCCTTGCTACAGCAAGGAACTGCGCCATCAGAGACCTGCTTCTTCGGAGTTTTTAAATTCCCTCCGCCTCCATTGGTAATTGTCAAACTTTTGAGGGAAGACTTTAAGAAAACCTTTCGGCGCAATCCCGGAGAAGATGGTGACTTCCTTTTTCCGGATGCGTGTACCTCCGAAAAAGATCCACCCTCATCAGTTTCGCCATCGTCCTGATCATCGGAAGACAACTCCTGATAAGGATTTTCAACTGGGACAGCTGACTCAGACATTTTAGCGGGCGGATTCGATGATTTCACCATTTCCGCGTATGTCTTCTTGGAGCGCTTGATTATGGAGCGACTCTCATTTTGAATACGCTTTTTATAGGCCGGGCATTTTTGCAAGTCGTGAAGTTCTCTACCACAGTAGCTACATTTTTCAGCTTCCTGTGAGCAAGACTCGTCGAGATGAGCTTGGTTGCATTTGCCACAACGGGGCTTGTTGTCGCAAAAGCTAGCACTGTGACCAAACTGCTTGCATTTGGTACAATTAAAAACCTTCGGCCTAAAAAGACGTACTGTGTAAAAAGCATTATCAATTACCACAAATTCTGGGAGGACGGAGCCTGGGAATGTCACTCGAAAAGCCCCTGACGGTGAGTAAACTTTCTTGTCACCTTCCATGGATGCCTTTTGTAGAGGTTTGCAATCAAGAATACTCACATCAGCGATCGACATATTATTGAACCGGCCTACACCGGTCTTGATGGCGTCGCAGGTCAGCGTTTCGTCGAGGATCTTCCCCTCCACCTCCACTTCTCGTGCATTTATGTATAGGGCATATTCACATGAGAACAACTCGTGCTGGACAATTTCATTTGCTGCTTTGTAACTAGGTGCGGTTACACGCAGCTTGGACTGTTTCACTTGGTGAATAACAGTCCCGGGATACTTACGCGTCAGCTCTCGAGAGATTGAGAGCACATTCAAAGGTTTGCATTTGCGCCGGAAATAGACAACCCAAGGCCCAGGCGAAGATGGCTGGTAAAACCGCGTCCGAGCAATAATATCTTTAGGAGGCGATCCGCCTCCATTCGGATCGTCCATCTGGTAGTAGAATCTACCACAAGCAAAAGACAATTGTCTATTGCAAATTAATTTTTATATTGACGCACACTATATGACACGTCAACTAAATGATAATAATAATAAGCAAAGGGAAGACGAGAAAAAAAAAAGAAAAAAAAAAACTATTTACAACTTCTCAAATCAACTTCCAAAATAACTTTTATTTTGACGCACACTGTATGGGGCGTCAATATAATAATAAAAATAATAAACGAGAAGAAAAAGAAATAAGCAAAAAAAAAACAAACTATTTACAACTTCTCACTTTGACCCACAGGTCGTGAGTTGAGAACCACTGCTATGGACTAGCAGACAGACAACTATCACTTGATCACGTGATAGACTGCGGCGGTTCGGTAACAATAGAACGAGAGCGTATGTCGAAAATACTTATCCACAGGCTGTAGGTAGCTTTTCGATGATGACGACTCGGGGGCACACACAGAGGGGAGTCTGTTGCTGTTGTTCGTCGCACCCTCCGTACTCGCTGCCGCTTTCGATGTTGTCGGGCCCACGAACGGTGGCGTGGGTTAATAATTGATGGTGGAATCGTACACAAAAATGTGTCGACTTCCTTCACGACGATCGCGATTCGCCTAAGACAAACACTTTCGTCCTCGGTGGGGGAAAACGCGGGATATAAAAAACCACTTCTGTGGAGAAAAAAACTCCACCGGCTACGGAAACGATTGTCTGCGATGGAGACGCGGTAAACACAACCGGCTACTACAAGCGATCGGTAAGGAATGAACCCTCCCATTGTCGATGTTCCATACTCTAGGCGCCCTTCCGCCCTGTGAACGGGCCTGCCGGAAGTCACTATGTACACTAGCACCACGTGGTGGTAAAATTTGGAACTATGCTCTTCATGACCTAGAACTACTCGTGGTTCTGAACAAATTTCCCGAAAATCGTATTTTCCTGTCTGGATGCAATCTTATGATATATCTAAAGTCGTACCGGAAGTATAAATATATACACTAACGCCACGTGGTGGTAGCATTCGAAACTACATTCTTCATGACTTGGAAGACCTCATAGTCCTGATTAAATTTGCCGAAGATCATACCTTTCTATCTGGCTTCAATCTCGTGATATATCTCTCCAAAGTCATACCGAAAGTAGCGATGTACACTAGCGCCTCACTAAAGTTGTATCGGAAGTCACTATGTACACTAGCGCCACGTGGTGGTGAAATTCGGAAGTATGCTCTTAATGATATGGAAGTATTTGTAGTCCTGAACAACTTTGCTGAAGATCGCACCTTCCTATCTGGCTTCAATCTCGTGCTATGTCCCACCAAAGTCGTACCGGACGTAAATATGTACACTAGCGCCACGTGGTAGTGAAATTCGGAACTATGCTCTTCATCACCTGGAAGTACTCATAGTCCTGATTAACTTTGCCGAAGATCGTACCTTTCTATCTGGCTTCAATCCCGTGATACAGTCAGGTCTTTTTTTTTACGCGGTTTTCATTTACGCGGCCGCGTAAATGAAAACTCCATACAAATTTTTTTCATCGTCTTATTTTTGCATGATTCGTCGAGAAATGGTGAGACTTTTTTTACGCGGTTTTTCGAATTTTGAACTGAGGTTTATTTTTACGCGGCACGTATCCCCCGCGTAAAAAAAAACCTGACTGTACATCTCTCCAAAGTCATACCAAAAGTAGCGAAGTACACTAGCGACACGTGGTGATGGAATTCAGAACTATGCTCTTCATAACCTAGAAGAACTCGTAGTTCTGAACAACTTTGCCGAAGATCATATCTTTCTATCTGGCTTCAATCTTATGGTATATCTCACCAAAGTCGTATCGGAAGTCCCTATGTATATTAGCGCCACGTGGTGTTGAAATTCGGAAGTATGCTCTTCATGACATGAAAGTATTTGTAGTCCTGAACAACTTTGCCGAAGATCATATCTTCCTATCTGGCTTCAATCTTATATACAGGGGATGGCCAAAATGTTTGAGATAGGCAACTTTTTTTTTCTCTCACAAAAAAAAGTTCAACATGCTATAACTTTTCATAGATTGCATCAAAAAATCTCAAATTTTGAATGTTTATCAACCTGTTAAATGTGCATCATTGGTACAAATTTGGGCTCGATTGAACAGTTTTACCGTTAGAACCGTTCGGGTAAAACACTAATTTTTAGACAACTCATTTTTGAGCTGTCATATCTCGGAAACCAGTGAACCGAATTGAATGAATTTTTTAACGTTTATCAACGATATATTAATACTTAATACAACGTTATAAAATGTAATATTTTCTCACGGCGAATTAAGTTATACCGGGTTGAAATTTTTACCCATATAGAGGAAAATAAGTTAAATTTATAATACCACACAAAAATTACTAAATGTGTTCTTCCTATAATCTAAATTGGCTCTAATATATCTGATTGAAGATAACTTGAGAACAGAAGTGGAAAATCTTTGGACATCAACACTAAAATTTATAATCATTGACGTAAAAAAATTACATTTTTTCGAGAAAAATCCAAAAAGTGTCATTCTATGATAACTTTTTTTCAACGTTCAAAAAATATCTATGTTTTAATAGTTTGTGAAGCATTTGTATATTGTTAGTGTACGTTCAAAATTTCATTCAATTCGGTTCACTGGTTTCCGAGATATGACAGCTTGTCTGAAAAAATAGTGTTTTACCCGAACGGTTCTAACTTTGCGAAAGATTAATCAATCGAGCCCAGATTTGTACCAATGATGCACATATAATAGGTTGACAAAACAGTCAAAATTTGAGATTTTTTGATGCACTCTATGAAAAGTTATAGCATGTTGAACTTTTTTGTGAGAGAAAAAAAGTTGCCTTTCCCAAACATTTTGGCCATCCCCTGTATCTCATCAAAGTCGTATCGGAAGTCAGTATGTACACTAGCTCCACGTGGTGCTGAAATTCGGAACTACAAAATCCATCACCAGGAAGTGGTTGTTGTTCTGAACAACTTTGCCGAAGACAGAATGTTGTTATCTTGTCGAGGTTCCGAGAGAACTCACTACAAAGACATGGACATCAACCCACTCACTCACAAAATGTCACTGACTAATCCATTTAATCTTAATTTCACTCACTCGTTTATTCACTCATCAATTCATTTACTCATCAACTCACTTACTAGTTACCTCATTCACCTCTCAAATCACTCATTCACCAATTCACTTACATTTCATTTCACTCACTCACCAGTTCACTCGGCATCACACATATTTCTCCACTCACTGCCTAACCGATTGACTGACTCCCCAACTCAATTCATCTCACTCGCAGAAAAAAAAACTCATTCATCAACTCACTAACTTAAGGCTAAACTGGAAGCATTTTCTCATTTTTTAGGTTTTTGATTTTTTAATAACTAACGAAGCAATATTTTCAAAATCGGTTCTCGTACACATGTAGAGTATGGATCAAGGTATCTTCTGATTTTTTTGAGGTGGAAAATGTTTTCCATTTTTGCAAAAAACATTTTTTTGTGAAATTTTGTTCAAAAATGGTTTCTGCAAAAACGAAAAACATTTTCCACTGCAACAAAAAAATCAGAAGATACCTTGATCCATACTCTACATGTGCACGAAAACCGATTTTGAAAATATTGCTTCGTTATTTAATAAAAAATCAAAACCCAAAAAGTGAGGAAATGCTTCCAGTTTCGCCTTAAGGCCGGACGGGACGGTGGTTGAATCGTCCACCATTGCTCTATTGCTAGTAAGATGCAAATCTCAACTTCTACTTCATATTATTGACTAGAAATTTGATCGTTCGTTTGCTCACTTGTGGTGGACAATCGACTAAAGTTTCAGCTACGTCAGTGCAGTGAAAATTGATATTTGCTTCTTCAAAGTCGCGAGGCAAATTGTTAAAAAGAGAGGGAAGATAGGAAAAATTACACGTCGTCCCGTGCGGCCTTAAGTTAAGTATTCATCAGCTTGCCCTTTCCCATACTGGGCTTTATCGAAAGGTCTTGGGGCTTGTTTGTTTTCATAGTGCAATTTCTCGGAATGTTGACGTTTTTCTACAATTATGCGTGAGACAAATGTCACGACGTCTTTCTCACGAAAGATTATAGCCAAAAATTTGCCATTCCTGTTCTGATCTTTTGATGAAGCCTAAAACCGAAATGAACTATCAGCTTAGCCTAAACTGACTGTACATGTCAATGGTTGCTTCTCCGTGATTGATGTGATCTGGTATGAATTGTACTGAGATCCAACTGAATAAGGGGCTGCGTTACTTATTCTCAAAGTGCAATTGAAGCAGTTCATACATTTTTGAATCAATACCAGCGCCGGCCAAGTCCTTACAGTCAGTTGGAAAGGAAAAGGAATATTACAGTGTGATGGTTATGGTTACTAGAGACCGAGAACACTCTGTGTCCTCACAACCAGCAAGATATGAGTTATCTTTGGTTGGTGATGCGATCCATGGATAGGGGATATATTTAGATAATAGATTGTGTGTAGATTACTCTGAAGGACAAGCGATATAGTCTGCTTGGTTGCATAACTTGTAGGCGTTATATGAAAAAATTGACACTGTGCTGTGAAAGTTGGAAGGAAGGGAATTTGGAAAAAAGGGTAGTTGAAAGGAAGAAAACGGCGTTTGCAATCCGTTTCTGCTCCAACAATGACTATGAACTTGTGAATAACATGAGTTGTATATATAGAGATGAGAAGAGAGAAAGTAGATAGAAAAATATAAAGTAGGAAGAAAGAACGGGCCAGGGATTGAACCATAGAAGATTTGGACTTGTTTGTTCAGTAAAAAGGAAAATTTTGTAAATGGGATGCTTGTGTCGTTGGTAAGCATATATCCTCGAGGCATGACATGCACGATTTTGCTATTTCATTTTTAGCGAAATTTCCAACACCGGTTCTTGCAGTTTTCTGGACGAAATTTCTTTTTTTTTACAAATGTAAGCTTCTTGGGGCTTGGGTTGTACCACATGTAATTATATTTACCCAAAACATTCAGATTTTATCCCTCATCAAGACTGCAAGACTGCGCCAAAGCTTCTAGAAACAACTCCAAACTACGACAATTGCTTAGTTAGCCATGCGCCAATCTGCTTAGCTCTGTTGTTTTACCCTTCATTGGATGTTACCCGAGCGCAAGACATCTTGCCGTTTGGTTCTGCAGACGACCTTGAAATCTCGCAACACAGCCAAATTCCATCATACCCATCGCGCCAGTAGTCGACAGCTCCTACCAACTGAGACGACCGATTTTCCATGCATTTTAAAGACACCACCCGTGTTCAAATTTCCATCCAACCCAAGAGAAGAAGAGGTGCTTGAACCTGAAGAGCCAACCAGCCAGCAGCCAAGCACAGTTGTTGTTCCAATCGTCACACGGAGTCGTCGAAAAATGCGAACGACCAAAAAAAAACTCAAAAGAAAAGAAGATGTCCCGGTATCAAACACTGCCAACTTAGTTGTCATAGTGACGTAAGTGTTTCGCATGGTCACCCTCGAACAACAAATCCCGACCTCAAGAGGTGCACCGCATAGTTTGAACTACTTAATGGCACACATCTATGTAGATACACACTTGCGCCGGGTGCTTTGCGATTGTGATACTGCACTTTGCGCGCCAAATGGCAAATATTATCCTATACTCAAAATGCATCTGATGGGGGACCCGCAAAAAAATGCGATTGGGAGACTGCAATCAAGAATCGCTTTGCTTTGCACAAGCGCGCGATAATGACCACGATCGATGGTGTTTAATTTTCTCACTGATTTCAATATCGATTTCCTGGGATTTTTTTTTTCTGTTGTGGGTTCCGTTCAAATTGAATGCAAATAGCCCTCCAAATGCGCGGCATCATTGGCACAGCATGATTGGGGCTGAGTGGGGCATCAAGTGTTATATGGGTGCACAGATGACTAAACATACGCCTCTTCTTCCCTCCCTTCTTGTTCCCTCCGACAAATTGCTCCGATTATTTTTCGGTAAGCTAGTTAGTGGATCCGACAAAACGTCTAGATCGACTAACTAGCTTTTGGGACTAATGTGGTTCCCCCCAGTAGGTACTTGGTTGCGGATCATTGTGCTTGGTCAATTTGTCTTCCTGTTTGTTCAGTAAGTACATACCAACCAACCTCTAGTTATTTAGTTACATATACGGCAATTGACGACGAAGAATGCCGCATCAGCCGTTCCGCGAGGGCTCCAAGTTTCCCGGGTATCGACCGACCGATCACCACCTGCTAAGCACTGCCTGGCTGTTGAGCACAGTTTGCGCTAAAGAATACGATTAAAAGGCCTTTTGTCTGTGGTCAGAGCAGTGGTTTACAACATGTAAGGTTGAGCCCTTCGAGGTTCATTAAGACATTCTCGTTGAAGAAAACAAAAAAAAAACAAAAATTATTTAATAATCATAAACTTTGATGAATTTTATAAAGACATAAAAATATTTTAAAAAATATCCCTGTTCTATTTTTACGTATTCGTGCAAACTCATACATTAAACTTCGACCAGTCTATTTCTGGTAGGACATGTCGTAATTGAACAGAAATACGCCGATGAGCATAGCCAAAACGGGTAAGAAGGACCGATGCCCCTCGAATCATACAGCTTAAAAAACAAATATGAACTTGATAAATATGACTTTTAAGTCAATAGCGTCTCTTAAAGTTTTGTAAAATTATTGAAAACTTTTTTTTAGAATTTCCTCAATTTTTGTCCCACATGTTAACTGAATATGTTTCTAGAGAACTACACGGAAACAAATCTAATCCAGAAATCGGGATTTACAAATCATGAAACTTTAAAAGATGGCTAATTATGAAATCATGATCGTGAATCATGATTTCGTAATTTGAGCTACCACTTTCATAATTTAGAGCAACCATTTTCATGAAATCCAGATCATGGAATTGGAAGCGTTACATCCTCGGCCATTGGAACCGTTACGTCTTAGGAGCACCTTCTACCTGGGTGCTTAGCAACGCTTTTGTTTGGAAAACAGATCTACATAGTTTCGTCGGCGATTGACATGGGCAGATGCACTTCGTCGTTAATGGTGTTGTATTAAAACTATGTGTTGTGCTCACAGTGATTTCTAGCAAAAATTCTATAACAAATAGTTAAAGGTAAGTTTAATTGAGGGGAAGGATCGAAGAAAGGATAAAATATCTAATTCTGGTTAAAAATCACCATCAGATCTGGCCGAAACTGAATCCAGCGACCAGCTGCAAAAAAAAACATCGTGCTGGGAAAACCCATCCAGAACCTGCTCCAAAACGAAACCCGGGATCTGTACCAGCAGATCAGTTTCTGAGAATCGAACAGTTTGTCGTTCATTAACTATTACAATATGGGGTTATATTGCACCGAACCAGATTCGCAACTGGTGGTGATCAAGATAACAGCGATATTTGTGTCTACAACGAGGATTGGTTAGCTCCAGCGTATTTACGTAAGTCCAACGATAATGCGATAGATGTGAGATTTGTGTGATATTTTAGAGCATTTGAGTGTCCAATATGTTGAAAATTCTTGTTAATATAAATGCTTTGAAATGATGTAAGTATTGTTGTTTTATTTTTTTATTGTACGGAAATAGACCACCAGAATCATAAGCAATGTGCATCCGGAATCATGATTCAAGATCTCTTAAACATGATCTAGAATCACGGCCCTAGCAAACTGACTGGAATCATAAACTATGTGCACTCAAAATCATGATTTCAGATCCGTAAAACATGATTTACAGTGTATCAAACAATTGTCCGTACAGCAATTTTTTGGTCAAAATAATTTTTCATTTAAATGTTTATAACTTTTTTATACGTCAATCGAAAACGCTGAAATTTTGACCAATTATAACCCATATATTAAATCTCCATTGGTAAAATTCTGAGCGAGATCCAATAAGTTTTCTGAAAGTTATAGAACTTTTAGTAAAACTTATAAGATTTTTGTACACATTTTTAAAACATTATATCTCAATATGTACTTGATGAAACTTTTTCAATTTTTTTTATGTTAATGCTTATACCTAAGGCTTTCATATGCAGCTTCGTTTAAGGTATTATAATCACTACAAAAAATATGAAAAATCTGTATATGTTCAGAGTGTCATTTGGAAATTTATCATATTTTGATCAATAAAAGTGCCAAGTGTTTTCAACTTTTTTAAACTCTCTTAATGTAATATTTTTATACAGGACCTACTAAACTACATATGAAGAGTGTGTCCTATGGATTTTTTGTTCAGTTAATGCACTTTTATTGGTGGAAAACGTTTGGCAGATTATATGTGCAAAATATGGTAAATTTTTAAACATCGTCAGCTACTTAAGCACAATTTTCATATTTTTCGTAGTGAATATAAAACCCCAAACAAAGCTGCATACGAAAGCCTTAGATATAAGATGTAACACAAAAAAAAATGAAAAAAAATCATCGAGTACATACTGAGATATAATGTTTTAAAAATTTGTTCAAAAATATAATAAGTTTTACTAAAAGTTCTATAACTTTCAGAAAACTTATTCGATCTCGCTCAAAATTCAACCAATGGAACTTGAATATATGATTCATGATTGGTCAAATTTTCCGCGTTTTTGATTGACGCATAAAAAAGTTATAAACATTTGAATGAAAAATGATTTTGGCAAAAAATTTGCTGTACGGACAATTGTTTGATACACTGTAGCTTTATGATCCTGGCAAACTGACCAGGAACATAAGCAGTGCGCACCGGAAATGATGATCTCAAATCTCAATACTATGATTTAACTTCATGATTTTATCAAAAATATAACGCATTGAATGAGTGTAATCAGTTTCGTACCTTTTAAAAGTCGATACAAGATGATAACGCATTGGTTGCGCTACGGACAAACGACTCATGCGATCATGATCCCGAATCATGGTGTATTTTCATAAAACGAAGAGACATGATGCTCTTGATATTATGATCCACAATCATGATTATGGGATCAGATTTTTACCCGTGTACTGGTTTTGATCAACCTCTCGTTAGAACTTAAAGGACTTGAAGGGTTCACAGCAAAAGTTTCTGCAACAATTTCGCCAAAAACTTAGCAAGCATCTTCTTAAGATATTCCCGTATTTTTAGGAAAAAAAATGACTAGGATAAATGCAAGATTTTCACTACAAATTTCTCAGAAGAAAACAATAATAGAGGTGTTGTGCATGAAGCAAGATGGTTGACGTAGGACTACTTCGGGATTTGTCCCACCAAATATTGCTTTACAAGTTGTCCCACCAAATATTGCTTAACAAATAAGTCAGCTATTTTCCGATCAATAACGTTTTAGTTTTTCACAGTTTACTAATTTAATGATTAAACTCATGTCCTATTTGCCCACAACCATATTCAAATGATGCATTTTGGGCCACTCTATTGTCTTCAGGTCCTCAGATCATCCTTATGTTTGTTAAGTAACATTCTCAAGTCCACCCCAATATTTATTTAGACTAAGTATTCCAATATTTATTTTGAAATGTTCGCATTGGACCACATGACTGTCAATTTAGGTTACGTCAACCATGCTAATACTCATTTTGTACAACTTCAATGACGATTTTGAACCACCTGAATAGCTATTTTTAATCACATCAACGTTTGGGCCACCCAATGTTCTTTTTGAATAACTTTTTGGTCCTTTTTAGGCCATCCTAATGTAAGTTTTGAACCTTCCTAATGCTGTTTTTGGACCAATCTAATGTATTTCAGATAACCCCATTGCCAATTTACGACCACCCCAATGTAAGTTTTGATCCAACCTAATGGTTATTTCAGACCCTCCCAATGATAATTCTGGTACCCTAATATTCGAGAATTTTGAACCGCCTAATTGCCATCTGCATGATCATTACTGGTCACCCTATTAATTTCGGACCATTATAATGTCGATTTTCGATTATCCAATATCCATCCAGTATTGACCACCCTGAATGAACCTATTTGGGGTCACCCTAATGCTCGTTTTGGAACATTTCTGTCTAATTTTGGATCATCGTATGCATAATTCTCCCTGAAACAAATACGCCATTTATGTACATAAATGCGAATGTTCGCCTTTTTTGAATCTTAGCAATTTTAACCCTAAGGGTCAATTTCTTCACCCTGGCTTAAGCGTTAAACCAGGTTTAACTATATGGGTAAGCCTGGCTTACCGGTTAAGCCGAGGTGAAGAAATCGGCCCTAAAAGGGATACCTTCATGGCCTCAGTTTCGTAACCTCGCTGAGTGTGTTCCATCAAAGACGAGCTCTGAAAGGCGCCTGGGGTCCAATGGACCCCAGGTATCTCTTTTAGGGTTAACTATGTTTACAACCACCGATGTAAAATCTGAACTCCAACTTAGAAAGCTGAAAGTCTGAGCTTTGCCGAAATAATGATGAATTCAGGTGAGCATTGACCGCAACAATAAAATATCAATAAAACGATCGGTGTTTTTATCATAATCTTGCACATAGGCAAGAAAAATGGAAAATGCCAGACCCAATGGCTTGGTTTCAGCGAGAAAGCCTTTGTTCACTTTTGTATTGAATAAACGTGGGGAGATTGTAACAAAACAAAACGTACAGAACACTAAAAATGCATCATGTTTCACGTAAGGCGACATGCAAAGAATAACTAGGAATAAAACCTTTCAAATGTTTCAAGTGCTGCTACGAGAATGAAATAGAACCCTACAAATTCACAAAGTGCATCACAAACTTACAACACAGAAATTTAGCCATGTAATTCAAATGGAGAACTCATTTAGAATCCAGCATTCTTACTTAAAAGATAGGAGTTCAGATACTGCAGTTTTTTTTTACATAATTCATTGTTTGAAATCAATAGTTGTATCTATTGGATGCACAAATTATATAGATTTTATTTGTTTTGTTGATTTTTCCTGCAAAAAACAACGTATAATCGCGAGGCCATCAATTTTGAAATAGCAATACACTTCGAATAGGCCATAGTCCTACGTCAAAAAAATAATTTTAAGCGTCAACGACTTTTATCAGAAATCTCTTCATGAGTTTTGACAGATGTCCTTTTTGAAATTCCTTTCAGGAGCTCCTTCCTTTTCTTCATAAGTTCCTGTAGAAATTCTTCCGGTATTTGTTCTGACATTCCTCCAGAAATTTCAGAGATTCTTCCAAGATGATTCAACCAGATGTAAAAACTGGTCGCAGTGACAGACCCGAACAAGAATATAAAAAAAAAGAATATTCAAAGAGTTTTTTTTTTACATTTTTTAGGAAATCTTTCTGGGATTGCTCATTAGTCTTACAGGAAAAACCCAAAGTATTCCTGGGATTAAGACAGGATTCCTCCAGGAATTTCTTCAGAATTTTGTCTGTATATTCGTTTTTGCATTCCTCCAAGAGATTCTGCTGCATTGCCGTCAGAATCGCTTTCTGGGATTATTCAGGATTTTCTACAGGGTAAGTTTCAAGAGTTCCTTCTACGAGTACTCCAGAACTTTCTTCTGGAAATCGTTAAGGCGAAACTGGAACTATTTCCTCATTTTTTGGGTTTTGATTTTTTTTATTAAATAACGAAACAATATTTTCAAAATCGGTTATCGTGCACATCTAGAGTATGGATCAGGGTATCTCCTGATTTTTTTACGCGGTACAAAATGTTTTTCGTATTTACAAAAACCATTTTTGATCAAAATTTCACTAAAAAATGGTTTCTGCAAAAACGAAAAACATTTTCTACCGCGAAAAAAAATCAAAAGATACCCTGATCCATACTCTACATGTGTACGAAAACCGAATTTAAAAATATTGCTTCGTTATTTGATAAAAAAATCAAAAACCAAAAAAATTAGGAAATGCTTCCAGTTTCGCCTTAAGAACCTTATGCTGGGAGTTTTTTTTCTGGAAATTTTCCCGAGATGAAATAGTCTAGGGCTCAAAATCTCGTTAATACAGATAAAAAAGACCCTTTTGGGAATCCTGTAATTTCCAGTTTTCCAGTCAGAGATTCATTAAACAATTTTTTTTTGATGATTACTTTAAACTATTTTCAGACTTGATTAAAATTTCTGCTGCTAAATTCTCATTAGAAAATTTCTCCCCAGGAGTTATTCCAGTTTTTTTTTTCATTCAAAAATCTCTACATAAATGTATCAAGAGATTTATTCTAGATTTTCTCCAGTACCTTTTTCTGCACTGATTTCCGCAGACTTTTTCTGAAGGAATTTCTCCGAGGCATTATTTAAAAATTCCTCAAGAATGTCTTATAAAGTCAATCAGGGATTTTCTTAAAAACTTTCCCAGGAATTTTTCTTCAAATCCTCTAAAAACAAAAATTTCTCACAAAATTCTGCTAGGAATTCCTTCAAAGCAGTCTCAGAGAGCTCCTCCAGGTATTCTCTAGGTATTTCTCCAGGACCTCCTCCAATGATTACTTCTAAAATTGCTCTAGATTTGAAATTGAAATTTTTACAGGAATCTTTTGGGAAATGTTCAAAAATTTCTTCAGGAATTCCTCCAGGTAATTCTAATCTTTTTCCTGTAATGTAATTTCCGATCAGAGATGCCATATATACAGATTTTTCTGTATTATACAGATTTTTGACCTTCCATACAGACAAGATACAGAGTACAGAAAAATACAGATTTTTGAAATGTGATACAGATTTCTACAGAAATCATAAAATTTGAAGTCATTTTCAATGAAATCAATGAAAACTTTGTAAATTGCTGTTTAAACTTTGCAGAATTTCTGAAAATTTGTACATTTTCACACATGTTTGAAAAATAAATACCAGTAAAAATTTAAAATCGTCAAAAAGTAGTACATTTTTGTTAGTTTTTATGAAATCTAGGACTCCCGGTGTCTGGTATACCCTCAAACACGGCGATACAGAAAAATCTGTATTGATACAGATTTTTGATGAAAATAATCTGGCATCTCTGTTCTGGACCACTTAGAAGGATACTGTCTTCGGCAAAGTTGCTCACAAGACTAAGAGCTTTCACATAGGGAACATTTTAGTTCGAAAATCACTCACTGTGTAGCGCTACCCGAGCAGGAGAAAATAGCTGAAGAATAACTAACTCAGGTATGGAAAACCGAATACTTACAACCTGAATGAGGTATTAAGTAGCCCTGCATAAGAGGTAAAATACCTAAAATAATAACTGGTGTGTATTCTGTGCATAACGCGTGAATAATGACATCAGGTATGGCAATACCTAAACAATAATTGGCGGTTTGTCCATACAAATAGCGATTTTTCCATAATTCAGTAATACCTCAAGCAGTCCTCAACACCAAACCAATAACTCGTTGAGGTATTGTATCAATACCTACAAAATACCAAAATTAGTTATTTTCAATACCTGGATAACCGACCAATACCTTATCTTGGTATGATACCTGACTTAGGTATGCTCCAGTTATGTGGCAGTTATTTATTCCTGCTCGGGTAGTGTTCTTAGGAGCTTCCAGTTCAGTCTGAACGTCGTATATCTCGTGATCTTGGCCACTTAGAAGGATACTGTCTTCGGCAAAGTTACTCAGACGACTAAGAGCTTTCACATAGAAAACAATTTAGTTCGAGAATCACAAACTGCGTGGCGCTAGTGTTCTTAGGAGCTTCCAGTTCAGTCTGAACGTCGTATATCTCGTGTTCTGGACCACTTTGAAGGATACTGTCCTCGGCAAAGTCACTCAGAAGACTAAAAGTTTTCACATAGAAATCAATTTAGTTTATGTCAGTGGAAGATTCTTCAGAGAATCATTCCTACGAGAATTTTACCAGGACTTTTTTTTCAGAAAATCCTCCCAAAATTCCTTTTGAGATTTCTCTAGAAGTTCTATCTAAGATTCCCTCAAAAGTATTTGCAAGAATCCATCCCGTCTGAGATTATTCAATGATATTATTGTGATAATCTTTTGGAAAATCTTTCTAGGATTGCGTGCCGTAATCTGAGAGGCCGAAAACCCTTAACTATATATGGGAAGGAATCGGCCAGGATTCCTGCAGAAGTTTCATTAGGAACTCATCCCTAAAGTCGTTTTTCGATTCTACTCGATTCCCTTCAAAATCGTGTTCAGAAATTTCCCAAGATTTCCCACTGGGTATCCTCCTAGAATTCGTTCCGCAAATTCTCCAGTAGTCCCTTCTAGAAATCCTTAGAAATTTCTTCTGGGAATCCTAAAAGATTTCATTCTGTGAATCTTCGAGGACTGCCGCTTAGAAATTATTCAAAGGTTTATCCTGGAAATCCTCCCGGAGATTCTTCTGAATATTATCCAGAAGTTCGTTCTGGGAGCTCTCGTCGAGTTCATTCCGGAAATATTTCAAGACTTTTTTTCAGGAAAACATTTAGAAATTATTTTTGAAAACTCTTCAGGAGTTCTTCGTAGGAATTCTCCATGAGTTATTTTTGGGATAACTCTTGGAATCATCTTCCCTCTGGACTTCCTTATGTGGAATCCTTCAGGAGTTTTTTCCGGGGATCCTCCAGAAGTTCCTTCTACGAATCCTTCAGGATATTTTGGAAATCCTCCAAGTTCTCCAGTTCTCCAGAGCAATACCCAGAATGAATACTCAAATGAATTCCAAACTATACACTTGGGGGAATCTCTAAAGGAACTTTGGAAGGAAGAAACATAACAAATATGGAGGATTCTACAGAAGCCAATCGAGAAGCAAGATGGAGGAGCAATTGCTGGAGGAGACCAAGACCCCGAGTCCGACCTGGAATATGCTTCAAGGATATTTTTCCCAAGTAACATTTTGATAGCCAATTTGTCTTGTAGGGGTTTTTAGAACTGTCATAAAACCTAATACATTTTATTTTGGTTTTATGATGGTTCGAAGAATCTAGTCTAGTTTATTTGACTAAGAAATGTCAGTAAGGTTGGACGGTATTTACAACCGTAACCGATGATTATTCGAAAAACACGTTAAACCAAGAAAGGATCTGGATAACCGTGCTTGCTAAAAGAACAAGAAGAGGGCTCCTAGATCAAACAGGTATTTCTGGCAAGCCAACCATTTCGATAAGTTCCAAATTCCAGCTGGACGTCGATGAATCTGGGAGGTAATATTCAACCAGAAATCCCATCACAAAGAATTTTCCAAAAGTTCCGTCATTGTTACTACTGTCTTACTCGAACTTTTTAGAGACGCCTCTTGGAGTGCCTTCTAGGATTTATCCTAGGAGTTTTCCAGCATTCCTGAATTTCCACCGATTTCTCGTGGAATTTTTCACGGGGGTCCTGTAGATTCCTTTTCATAATTTCTTCCAGAAGTTTTACCCTGACAAGAATTTCCCGTCGGTGCTACTGCGTTTCACTAATCGTGGGATTTTTCTCAGGATGTATCCTGGAACAGCAGTTTCTTACGGGATACCTCTTGAATGATATTTTGCGATTCTTGCCAATGTTTCTTTCGGGATTTCTCCATGAGTTAATACAAGAGTTCCTTTTAGAATTTCTTCAGAGGTTTAGAGAGATTTCATCCGAAGTTTGTGGGCTTCGTGGCCGAGCGGTTAGCGGCGTCAGTCGTTTAGATGTCTCGTAAGCCTCGGAGTGTGAGTTCGATTCCCGTTCAGCCGGGGAAAACTTTTCGTCAAACGGAAAATTCTCCACTGGGCCACTGGGTGTTATATGTGTTGTCCGTTGTCGAATGTTTGTACTGTTTAGTCTGTAGAGGCCGCAAGGTCGAAGACGGTGTAATTGTCTTTTAAGTTCTTGCTATATTTTTTCAAGAAACTTTCGTGAGCTTCTTCTAGAGCGTTTCACCTTAGATGTCTCTCAAATGCTCTCCCGGAACTTCTCTCATAAGATTCCTTTTGCTGCCGCAATGTCTCTCGGAGATTTTAAGGATGTATCCTTCACTTCCTCTCAATTTTTAGCCGATTTCTTTGAGTTCCTTTTGGGATTTCTGTAGGAACTATTGCGGATATTTCTCATGAAGTCCATCCTGCAATTTCTTCCAAAGGTTTTCCAGACTTTTTCTCGTAATAATAGCGATTCTTGCAGAGATCGTCTTGAGATTTTTATAGACATTTTTTGAGATAATTCAAAGTATGCTTTTCCAAATCTCTATCAGGAAATTGTCGCGGATTTTTGAGTGTTCCTTGTAGGTTTTCCCTTATAGCCACTCTCCCAGCTCTTTCAGGGAGTTTTCCCGGAAAACTCTCTAGAAGAATGCCCTGAACAAATTGTACAGAAACCTCGTAAAAATCTCGGGAGAATTGTGAGAAAATCATGAACCTTTTCGATCCTATGTTCTTAATCATAGCATAGTTTAAATGACCTAGGTGTTGTTATATTGTGTTTCGGTGTTCTAAGAGATTCTGTAAGCATGTTAGAATACATATCACAGATTTGTATGCTGAAAAGGTATGGATTACAACTGTAGGTCTCAAGTCCTGAATTCAAAAGCTGTTAAGAAGACTTCATAATTTCCGTGAGAATGTTATAAATGTTTGCTGAGCTTTCATATTGTTCAACCGGTGATTATGATGGGTAGCTTTACCCAATAAAAAGAGTTCATGCTGCCACTGTAGATTTGAAGTTCTGTATTACAAAACAATGAATATCTCTACCTCTCTTACCGCAGTAGATCCTATATTCTGAATTCCAGAATGATTTCTAGTAATTTTCTAATATTTTGTGAGATTACAGAAGGTAGTTGGGCCTGCGTTTGAGCGGTGTTAGCATTAAGAACCCCTGGCTAGAAGATCAAGATCACGGCTACGACGGCGACTCGCCCCATAGACCCATCAACGCATTGCTCTCCTTTGGGACCACCACTGCCATCGCAGCGCAACAACTCCGACTCATCGTCGCTGCTGCTATGTAACGGGATTATCGCGTTTTTTGCATTTTTCCTCGACTCTTTGTAGATGCTCGTCCGTCAGTGCGCTTACTTAGTTAGCGGGTACGGCGACGGTGGTGTGGTGACTTAAGACTCGCAGTTCATTTTCAGCCCGATTAACATAATTTCAATTCATTTAATGTGTAACAAGCGACGCCGTAAATACTAAGTAGCTGTGTGTGCTGCGCTGCGCTGTGCTGTGCTGTGCAGCCAGCGACGCGTCGATGGAGAAAGAAATTTGCAACGATTTCAACGCCTGCTCTGATCTGTGTGCTGCTTGCTGGTGTCGTTTCGCCGCGCTTCCCCCTCCAAGCGACGGCCACGTCCAACCAAGGGAGAGGAGAAATGGCCTTTTTTACTGCTTCTTGGTCGCGAGTTTTGTTTTCGTTGAACCGGGTTCGAATCGTCGTCGTTGTCGTCGTCGTGAACCGCATTAAAATTCTGCACGATTGCGAGCTAAATGAGTTATGTTAAAATCAAACTGGGTAAATTCTTTATTTCTTCGCGGGTTTTACTGCCCTAATGCTCGCGGACGGACTTAAGAATCGCCGGTGGCGCGCAGTGTCACTTAGTTCCTGCGAGACCGCATGGGGATGCGAGAGGTTTGATTTGTTTTTGGTTCGGTTTGTTATGTGCGGAACGTGGTGCGCCTCGGAATTATCTGGATATCTGGCCTGCAAATTGCCCTCTCTTCGAGTCATCCGCCGAGGTGGGTAACGTTTTATGGATGGCCCCGTGCTGCCTCCCTGGTTTCCCCCTTCGGGGTGGACTTTGGCACGAACGTGCTGTGAGGAATTATATCACCCGAGCAAACGTGCCTGGCAGGTCCCCGGTTCCAGGGGAACACACGCGGAAGCTATTCGCGGCGCTTCTAGCTTGCAGCTATTAGTCACTTGGCAATTTCTGAGAGTCCGGTGTGGACGGTTTAACCTACATACTTAAGACCTAGTTAAGAAGAGAATGTTAATGTTAATGCCGGTTAATTAGATACCGCGCGTTTCGGCGGACCTCGTTGAGAATTGCATTTCTGACAAAACATGGAGACAGGATCAATGACGAAGATTTAGAATATTTTTGGGAAACACATCCTTACAATTTCCAAATAATAATAATAATAATAATAATTCGGAAAGTAAGTTTCAAATTTTATATTTACTTATGGGAAGTTTTCTTTACCTTCTGCTTAAGTTCAATAAGTTCTTAATTTTCCGTTAAGTAGCTACTTAACGGTAGATCATTTCTTCAAAGGGGCCTGCAGCTAACAGAAAACTTCAGTATATAAATACTTGGTGATAACATGCCTTACAATACCATATTGGATGTAAGGGTCCATATAGCCAGTACGGTTATGCGCACGGGTATTCAGCAAGGCCATGCTGAGGGTCACGGGTTCAATTCCCGGCCCGGACGGATCAGGATCTCTTCTTAAAGGACATTTCCTTGACTTCATTGGACATACAGTATCTTCATGGCTACCACGCGATATACGAATTCAAAATGGCCATTGACTGAGGAAGCTTCCAGCTGAGATGCAAGCTTTGTCCCCGTTGGGTCGTTACGCCAAGAAGAGGAGAGCGAGGAAAGTACCGTATTGACAGCCGCACGGAGTCATCCACCAAATTCTCAAAATCCGTCATCTTTTCTGGTATTACGTTAAGCACTCGTTTGGAAAATTCAGTGATTGCGGATGCTCTCAAGAGGGAGTCTTTTAGCCACATTTGTGAATTTTCTGAGTAGAAAAGCTATCGTGATAACTAAATTAAAGCGTGCTTTCCGAGTTTTGGCTTTGCTGACTGCTACCAAACTTTTTTGTTGGTGTGTTCATCAACGGACTGCAATATGGTAAGTCGACAACCTGGAAGGAGCATCCAGCATGGCTCTGGTTCCAAAAAGTTCCTATGTGGGCGTGGAGCGGACCTGGTGTGATGGTTAGAACACTTGACTATTACGCCGAGGACCTGGGATCGAATATCACTCCCGACAAACTCGCAAAATGTGAGTACTTCCTTCGGAAGGGAAGTAAAGTGTGGGTCCCGAGATGAACTAGCCTATGTATGTATGAATGTATATTGTATGTATGTACAATCCATCTCCCACTGACCGGCAGTGCTTTTATGGAAGAAAAATGTCTGCGCATATTTTTAACTTTTATCCATAGACGCAAACACTTTTAGTCCTGGAGATGGAAGGTTATAGCTCTACTGCACGTCCAACGACCCATTTCAAGTATGACAGGGCTTCCACGTACATCTTGAGGTCGTGGAGCGTATTTGGTATGGTAAATATCCCATGTATGAATAAAATGACGTCTTTTAATTAGAAAGATCTCACCAAGTTCTTCATAGTCTGCCGTGATGTAGTTGTATGCTTATTTCTCCAGCGGTGCAGGAACGACCGAATTTGGATTGATTTCATTGCTGCGTTCACTTTAATTCGGGTCCCGAGATGAACTAGCCTAGGGCTAAAAATATCGTTAATACAGATAAAAAAAGTTCCTATGTTCCTCATGCTTCCACACGTTGTCAGCTAAGAATAGTGCGCTTAGTTGGTAATGCAGCCAGAGCACTGTTACCCTTCTCACTTCAGCTATATTGAGAAGGTGCGTTTCAACGACCTAACGACCTTCTAATCACTATCTTGTTGTCAGCAAAATTCGAGCACGGTTATCTAGTTTTGGGAATCCAGTGCCTCTTAGTACAGCTGCTATCAGATGAGTACAGCCAGGAGCTCAACAATCTACGGAAGGCAAATCAGGGAGCAGCGTGCATAGTAGCACGCATGGTGATAGTGAAACTGTTGGTTAGATGGCGAGTGACAGTGGGCATCGGATAAGAAGAACGTTGCCATAGGGACAGTTTCAGTGTCTGATAAACGTCAGGATAGAAAGTGGGACAAGGAAGCTGGAGCAGCCATAGAAAAGCAGTTTAGGGAGAATGTCATTACTTAACCCTTTCAGGCCCCGTAACGTGGGTAGATCACCTTATAATGGTGCGTTACGGTGTAAGATCTACCATAACAAATTCTGATCTTGTAATTTTTTAGCTTTGTCAATTTAAATGCAAAAAAAAAATTCCAAGATCATAATTTGTTCTACTTTTTTTTTTTTTGTATTATGTTTTTTTATTGCTAATAAACCATTTGTTTCAGGAGGATCCAGGTAATTTTTGTCTATGTAAAGAGAGATTTATTTTCGAAAATTATGTAACTGTTGTGAGCCTATCACCTTTTAATACTATTTTCTATTTCAGATGTACAAGCGGGCAACCCTGCAGTCGGGACGACGAAACATCCTTCTTATTTTTTTAAGGGTCAAGATCGCCATATCATTCGGTGGCGGGTAGACCACGTTATCCGCGTCGTTTTTCTTCGAGCCGAGTGTCGTAATGTCGCGGGTGTGGACGCGTTTTTTTTTTTTTTAGAAAAATTGATTTTTTTTTCGGATTGCCAACCATGGTTTTTTTTTACTCGTTTCACGCGATCTTGTTTTATTTATTTTTTTTAGATAAATTGAGATGTTTTTTGTTGTGTAACGCGATTTTTTTAATTTTTTTTTCTTTTATTTTGTTATTTTTCGAGTCACCATTTTTTTTCCTTGCGTTTTAAACATTTATTGCAAAGTTCCGATGACCCTGGAGGGATCGGTTCTGCTTGTTCCTCTCACTGAGCCGAAACATACTTGTTTATACAATAAATAGAAAAAATATCTTTTGATTTTATTTTCTTCAACTCGTTTTACGTTTTTTTTAATAAATTGAGATGTTTTTTTTTCGTTGTTTTCGCGTTTTTTTTTTATATAATTGAGTTTTTTTTTTCCGGATCGCCAAATTTGTTTTTTTTTTTCACGCGTTTCAAATATTTACTGTGATGTTCCGATGACCCTGGAGGGATCGGTTCTGCTTGGGCCTCTTACTGAGCAGGAACATAATTATTTAAACAATAAATAGAAAAAAATCTCTTTTGATTGCCGGCTTTCAAAAGATTAAATTTTAACCAACTAAACAACCAATGCCGTGGGTCCATCGCCAGCTTTTCAGGCGAATCCTTGACCTACATAATACATCTCCCAACCACCCACTCCGTAGTACTTATGGGAGTGTCACTGAGTCGGAGGCCTCTTATATAAGTGCTACATCAACATTTCCTTCCCCTATCCCAAGTTACGGTAAAGATGGGCGTGGCCGGGAATAATGACATTTGTGCTTTTGGTATTCTTGTATAAGATTGGAGCGAAGTTAACTCCCCAGCCTTGTTCCGAAAAGCAATCCATGCAAGATTAGCAAAAGGTACATGAATGTTGTTAGTATCCAATCTACGAAGTATACCGTAACTACGCTAACGCTAACGCTAACGCTTATGTCATTACTTAACCCTTTCAGGACGGTTGGGCCATTTGCACCTCGCTGACGTGTTCTACAGCGGCGAGGTTGGTGAAAAAAGTCGTCCCGAAGGGGTTAAACACCAAACAGTATGGAACAAAACGATATGCGGAAATTTTACGAAACTGTCAACTGCGTGCGGAGAAAAACAACGTCAACTCTCATCAACTGGAGAAAGCCCTTCGAGAATTTGTTCAATCAAGAGAATCTGAGCGCGTCGAAAAACAGATTATAGGAATCAGTGACGATGACTAAGCTCTGGGGGTCTCCAGTTAGTCTAGTGGTTAAGGCTATGGATCGCCAATTCGGAGACGGCGGGTTCGATTCCCGTTCCGGTCGGGAAAATTTTCTCGACTCCCTGGACATAGTGTATCATTGTACTTGTCTCACAATATACAAATCCATGCAATGGCAGGCAAAGAAAGCCCTTCAATTACTAACTGTGGAAGTGCTCAAAGAACACTAAGTTGAAGCGAGGCAGGCCAAGTCCCTGTGGGGACGTAGAGCCATAAAGAAGAGAAGAAGAAGCTGTAGCTGATAGAATATGGTTTTCCGACGAAACTGATTGTACGTAGGATGGATCAAAATCAAGCGACTTTGATTACCTATCACAACCTTATATGGATTGGAGCAAGATGGTGCGCTTCCAATAGGACACATTGGAGAGCTGGCCTGGCCAGGCTGAAGTCCCGTAGTTTACAGCTGGACAAAATACGCATTGTGAAAGACACTGATCCTTCAGGTTGCCCTTTACGGTCATGATTCGTATACTTGTTAAAGTCAGTCGGCCGAAAAGCATTTTGTACCTTTGCACTGCGAACAAAAGCCACGAATTACGAGTTATATCCCAGTTATTGCAAGCTCGTTGCATGTTATGCCTCGAGCATATGTGCTTGCCAACGACACAATCACCGCAACACTTTGCTCTGTACTAACTGCCAGAGATATATGTGATGCTACAAGCAAAGCTAAGTTGGAATATCTGTAATTATTGGCTATTTTCCGTCTGATATGACAGGAATTAACGTATTTGACGAAGTAAATTTCTACCCTAACGCTACAGAAATCACATTAGAGATCTTTTTCAGGAATAACTTTGAAACCAGCTCAAAACATTTATTTAGGTTAGGGTTTTTTTACAAGGATCACTCAGGCACTTAATCAGTGTGTCCAGTGGACACTGTTACATTTTCTAATCAGACTAAAAAAGGTTCTTAAAACCATCAGGAAACCATAATAAAAGGTATTAGGTTTTTGGGCGGTTCTTGAAACCTCTGCAAGAGTAATTGGCCATCAAAATGGTACTTGTCAGGGATTCCTACATTAATTCCAAGTAATATTTTGATACCCAATTAGTATTGTAGATGTTTTGAGAACCGTTATAAGCCTAATAGCTTTTATTTTGGTTTTATGATGGATCTAAGAACCACTTCTAGTCTATTTGACTAAAAAATGCTACTTGGGATGCTTCCAGGATTGCTATGTTCTATAGAAATTGAAAGATTTGTTTTAAAAATGATCCAAGCATCCCCCAGGGATTGCTACATAAACCCTCCAGAAATTTCTTCTAGGATTTGTACGAGAATTCTTCCAGATATTTCCCTGAAGATACTTCGTGAAATGCCTCCAAGAATTTCTCCAGGGAATCCCCCAAGAAATGCTAAAATGTTTGCTCCACGGACTGCGCAGAAATTTTAAATGAATCCGAGAAGAATGCTTCTACGGATTTTTCCAGGAATCACTTTAGAAAAACCCTCATTATTATTTCCAGAGACTCCTTGAAAATCTCTACAAAGTCCACCGGAAATTGTTTCCAAGATTCATCACAGAATTATCTACAGGATTCCTGGTAATTTCTTGCAGAGATTTTCGCAAAATTCTCTCTAGGATTGGTCTGAACATCCTTTCAACGTTCCTGCGGAAATTTCTTCCAGAACGCTTCCATTTTTTTTTTCAGAATTCAGCCGAGAATATTTGGGAGAGTTCTTCAATTAATTCATCAAGAGTTGTAGCAGGGATTCTCTTCTAGATTTCTCCAGGATTCTTCCTGTGTTTCTTCAAGGCTTCCTCGTGAATCCTTTTTTTGAAAATTAATTTACACTATTACCACAATGGTGGGCACACTTACCCTATCAAGGAATTCCTTAACACCGAAAAGGCCAAGATCATTTTTGCATCAAATTTTCAACTTGAAAAATTCATAACTGTTGATTTTCATCGAATCCTAATGATATTTTGAGACAATATCCATTTTTTATTCCAGTTTTGATAAACTAAATCGCGATATCTCAAATCCGGATGGTTCCGAAGTTATTCCGGATTCCCGTGGGTTACCAACGTTATAGCATTTGGAGTGTTTCAATCAGAACTTTTTTTTCTTTATGAAACGACTCTGAATCATTGAGAATAATCAAAACTTTATCGAAGCTGGTACGATCAGTGAATTTTCTGAATTCTGGGTCCTCCGGAGGGCCCCCGTGGGAGCCGTTGTACGGTGACAATTACATTTATACTCCAAAACATAGAATGCGGCAGCTCAATCTGCATGATTTTCCATCAATTGGAGTCTTATAGTTATAAAATTGGTCATTGACCATTATGACCTCTTCCAGAACGTCCTGGGTGCCTTCGAAGACTACTTTATCAAGAAGACATGCAACTCTGCTATTTTCCCATACACAAGGTGGTACCTTTGTGTAAAAGTGTAAGAGTGTATTGGTGCGAGTATGAAAATTTACACACACTCTCATGAATAGTGCCACCTTCATCCGGGGTGGCGCTGCTAGCAGTGACTCCCGATTTTCAGCAGTGCTGCAAGTCTTCTTGATAATGTGGTCTTCGGTGCCCTGTAGTGTATGACACTATCATTTTTACCCCAAAACATCAAGTGCGGCAGCTCATTCTTTATGATTTTCCATCTATAGGACTCTTACAGCTACAAAAAAGGCGGAATCTGTAGTAAAGGACATTTGTATTTTTAGTCCAAAACATAATGTGCAGCAACTCATTCTTCATGATTGGAGATTGGGAGGTTCGCTCACGTTTTCATCGATATTTCATTGTTGCGGTCAATGCACACCTAAATATTTTAATGTTTTAAAAAACTTAGACTTTCAGCTTCCTGATGGAGAGTTCAGATTTGAAATCGGTGGTTACGAACACAGCGAAAATCGCGATATAGTAATAAAATTTAAAATGACGGCCAACTCCAAGATGGTCACCAAAAAATCCCTTTATAAAAACGTGAAGTTTTGTACATGTTACAACATGATTTTTCGAGATATTTCGGGATAAATTAGGTGCAATTTCATGAAAAACCGTCATTTTTGTCACATTGTCAGCCCCTTGGCAAGCAAGGGGTCCATCAATGTATCCCAACCAAAGTGGTTTTCATTCTTTTTTATCACTTTCTAGCGAATAAGCAAGAAAAAATGAAAATCCCGGACTTTATGTAAATGGCGGTCTGGTTTCAGATATTCCCCTACGATTTTTTTCCAGTCATTCTTTTTGTAATACCTCCTACTGAGATTCCTCAAGAAATTCTTGCTGGTATTCCTGCAGGACTTTTCCGGCAATTTCTATTGGTACTCCTCTAGGAATGTATGTATCAAGACATTTTAGCTGGGATTTCTCCAATTATTCCTCTTACAATTACTCCGTGAATATATCCAGGAATTCATCTTAAAATTTTCCTATGGATTTTTTTAGGAATTTCTCCTATAATTCCTTCAGGAATTCCAGCTAGGATTTTTTTTCTGAAATTCTACTCAGGATTCATCCAGGGTTTTCTTCTTCTAGAGATTTCTTGAAAAAAGAAATCATTTGTGCTGCGCTTTGGATTTTTAGAGGTTTCTCTAGGGATTCGGCTACAGAGATTCCTCCAAAAGTGTTACAGTAATTTTTTTGTAAAATTCTAAGGCGATGTTAAACAGCAAGCACGAAGGATCATCACCTTGCCGTAACTCTCTTCGAGATTCGAAGAGACTGGAGAGTGTCCCTGATACTCAAACTACGCACATCACTCGATCCATCGTCGCCTTGATCAATCGTACCAGTTTATCCGGGAATCCGTATTCGTGCATAATCTGCCATAGTTGATCTCGATCGATTGTACCATACGCTGATTTGAAATCGATGAACAGGTGATATGTGGACACATTGTATTCACGGCATTTCTGCAACACCTGGCGGATGGCGATCATCTGATCCGTTGTGGTGCGTTCACCAATGAATCCAGTCTTAAATTGCCCCACGAACTCTCTTGAAATCGGTAGTAGACGGCGGCATAACATTTGAGAGAGTATCTTGAAGACAGTGCTCAGAAGTGTGATTGCGCGATAGTTTCCGCAATCCAACTTGTCACCATGGTCCCCCTGAATACCCTCGCGTTTACCGCTTCGTCTCTATGGACTCATTTTCATTTCAAACGGTGATTTCAAATGTTCCAGTATTTCATCATCGCCATTTACGATAAGGCACGTATTCCAGTAATTGCTCTAAAAAACTGAATACACGAAAAAAAAAACTAATCTGAATATGTCCGTCCACCGGCGGACGGAGGTTATCCAAGTTCAGAATTGCAAACACAAAAACGACCTATATTTAGAGCTGACGTCTCCTTCCGCCGCCGCGGGGATGGATGGATGGATGACACATCGCAACCAACCTGAACTGACTGCGCCGGGGACGTCGACAACTACAACAACACAGACTAGTTATTATTCCGGCACATGTAGAACATATAAAAAAAACTCCGAAGTCCGAAATGACCAAGCAGCGCACGGAGGAATTGACGGACGGACGGACGGAACCACGTCATTCCGTGTGACTTTGCTCCTCAATGGCCGGTCGGTGTTCAGTACAGTAACAACACCGACCACTCACATTAACTGGAGCTTTTTCCCGCAACCACCGCACCGGCGGACAACCTCGGTGTGGAACTGGACGCGCACAAACATAACCGTACATTTTACTGCGACAAAATTGCAACTGCGCGACCGGAATGCCTGATCAAGAGATGCGCGCACGTATTGTGTGCTACCAGTCTGAAAATCGCAATTCGGGTAGAGATCTTTCCAGTCCAGTCCGGACGGTCAATACTCATGGTTCGCAACCGATTCTTGGCGATAGGTATGTGTCCAGTCCAGTTGTTGGATGATCGGTGACAAATCTAGTGCGACTTTCGTTCCACTGCACTTCATTGCGCACAACAACGCATCGTTTTGCTGTTTCATTGCCAATGCAGCGGATGACTTTCTGCGCACAAATCGCACTTTAATCGTTTTGCGTTTAGACATGTGCGCCGACTATATTTTGCTCGGCGGCGGCGTGAGGGCTATTTTTGACCGGCGGCGGCGGCGTCATCGGCGTCACGCCGGTGGCAGCTTTCGGCGGCGGCGGCGGCGGCGTGAATAGGCGTGACCAAAATTCGACCATAATTTAAATATTGGCAAAGCGAAGAAGTTGACATTACGTTCTAGAATTTGTAGTCTGTGCTTTTTCATGACCATTGATGACATAAACTATTATTTTAGAATGAATATCTTTTTATTTCTGTTCAGGTCCTAAGTCCTTAGTGTAATTAATGTTGCATTACTATGCAAATAAAGGGCAACTAAATATTGATTTTGCTACAGTTTTTATTGTTTTGCTTCCTCAGAATCTTCAGAAGCTCCTCCTCTTCTCTTCTTGGCGTAACGACCTCACTGGGACAAAGCCTGCTTCTATGAGCACTTCCACAGTTATTAACTGAGAGCTTCCTCTGCCAATGACCATTTTGCATGTGTATATCGTGTGGCAGGCACGAAGATACTCTATGCCCAAGGAAGTCAAGGAAATTTCCTTTACGAAAAGATCCTGGACCGACCGGGAATCGAACCCGTCACCCTCAGCATGGTCATGCTGAAAACCCGTGCGTTTACCGCCTCGGCTATATGGGCCCTCTTCAGAAGCTATCAAACTTGATAATAAAGTCACACTAGTAAATAGGAACTAAGGAATCCCCGAATGATTTCAGGGAGGAATCTCAAAAGGAATTCTAGGAGGAGCCTGAAAGAAACTCCTGATGAAATCCATGAAGAAAATTCTGGGCTAATATCTGTAAGAACTGCTGTATGAAACCCTGAGGAAACTTCTGCAGGAATCTCTGGCGGTTCAAGAATCTCTTTTAGAGATCTCTGCAAAATATTCTGAAGAAATCCCTAATGGAAGTTTTCGAGGAATTTCAGAAAGAAATCCAGGACGAATCTTCGAAAGAAATTCCAGGAGGATTCCCCAAATGAATTCTAGCAGGAATCATAATGAAATTACAGCAGGAGTTTCCAAAGGAATATGTACCAGGAGGAATCCTCGACGGAATTCTAGCGGGAATTTATAAAGAATTTCGAATTTGCTGAGAGAATACTAGCAGGAATTTCCGAAAGAATTCCATGAGGAATCCTCGAAGGAATTTCAGGCGGAATCCCATAAGGTATTCCAGCAGGAAACTCCGAAGGAATTCTAGGAAGAATCCCCGGAGGAATTCAAAGACGAATCGTCGGAGGAATTCTAAGTGGAATCCCCGGATGAATTCCGTGAAGGATCCCCGAAGAAATTCTAGGAGGGATCTCCGAAGAAATTCGAAGAGCAATCACCATAAGAATTTGAAGATGGAATCCCGAAGGAAATCCAGAAAGAACTCCTGACAAAATATGAGGAGAAATCTCCGAAGGAATTTTAGGAAGGATCCTCGAAGGAAGAACCCCTTAAAAGAAAGCTCCGAAGGAATTCTAAAAGGAATGCCCGAAATTACTCTAGGAGGAATTCCAAGAGAAAAAATTCCAGGAGAAATTCTCGAAACAGTTCTAGGAAAAATCTCCGAAAGAATTCTAATAAGAAATCCTGCGGGAAATCTAGGAAGACTTTCGAAGGGATTCCAGCAGGAATCTCCGAAGAAATTGAAGAGAAGTCACCAAAGGAATTCTATGAGAAAATCCCTAAGGAATTCCAGGATAAATCCCCGACCAGGAGAAATCCCCGAATGAATTTTAGGAGGAATCCGCGAAAGAAGTTTAGAAAGAATCTCCGAAGAAATTGCTGGAGAAATCCCTGCAGAAATTCCAGAGGTCACCTCCGAAGGAATTCCGGGAGGAATCTCCGAAGAAATTACAAGCGGATTCCTGAAAAAAGAAACCCCGAAGGCATTCTAGGACGAATCCCTATAAGAAGTGGAGGAGGAATCTCCAAAGAAATTTAAGAAGGAATCCTCGAAGGAAGAATTTTCGAATATCAGAAGAAATTCCCAAAGCAATTCTAGGAGAAATCACCAAAGAAATTCAAGAAGGAAATCTTGAAGGAATTTCAGGAGAAGTGATTCCATGAGGACTTTTTGAAAGAATGAAAGGAAGAATCCCCGAAGGAAATCTAAGAGTAATCAACAATGGAACCAGGAGGAATCCACGGCAGAATATCAAGAGGAATCCCCGAAGTCTAGGAGTCTCCAGTTAGCCTAGTGGTTAAGGCTATGGATCGCCAATCCGGAGACGGCGGGTTCAATTCCTGTTCCGGTCGGGAAAATACTCTCGACTTCCATATACATATATATGCAATGGCAGGCAAAAAAAAACCCTTCAATTAATAACTATGGCAGTGCTCAAAGAACACTAAGTTGAAGGGAGGCAGGCCAAGTTCTAGTGAGAACGTAGAACCATACAGAAAAAGAGTCCAGGAGGAATCCCCAAAGAAATTGATTTTTTAAGGAATTCGAGAAGAAAACCTCGAAGTATTTCTAGGAGGAACCATCGAAAAATATCCAGGAGGAGTCCTGGTATTTCATAAGAAACCCCTGAAATAATTCTAGGAGGAGTTCTCGCAGGAATTCCAGGAGAAATCTCCGAAAAAAAAAATCGAATAGGAATTCCCGTAGAAATTTCAGGAGGAATCCCCGACGGAATATCAGGAGAAATCCCCAAAGAAATTTCAGGAGAAATCCCCGAAGGAACTCTAGAGGGAATCCCCGAAGGAATTTAAAGAGCAATCCCCGAAAAAAGTCCAGGAGAAATCTTTGAAGGAGGACCCGCAGGAATATCCGACAGGATTCCTGGCAGAATTCCTGAAGCAATTACTGGAGAAATCCCCGAAGAAATGGAAGAAGAAATCCCAAGGGGACCTCTAAAGGAGTTCTGGGAGGAATCTCCGGAGGATTTCCAAGCGAAATACTCCAAGGATTTTCAAGAGGAATTCCCATAGGAAGTCCAGGAAAAATCTCCGAAGCAATTCCAGGAGGAATCCCTGAAGGAATTCTAGGAGAAATCACTGGAGCAATTTCAGAAGGAAATCGCAAAGGAATTCCAGACGGACTCCTAAAGGAATTCCATGAGGAATCACTGAAGCAAATCCAGGAAGAATCTCCGAAGGAAGTCTGAGAGAAATCATTGAAGAAATTCCAGGAGGAAACCCCGAAGAAATTTCAGGAGAAATCCACGTTAGAATATCAGGAGAAAGCCCCGAAAGAATTTCGGGAGGAACCCATGTAGGATGTCTAGGAGGCATACCCGATGGAATTCCAAAAGGAATCCCCAAAGGAATTCCAGGAGCCATTCCATGATGAATTCTAGGAGGAATGCCCAAATAAAATTCAATAGGAACCCCTAAATAAAGTGCAGGGGAAATCCCTGGAGGAATTCCAGGAGGAATCTCCAAAAGAATTCTAGGAGGAACCACTAAAAAAATTTGACGGAATATTAGAAGGAATCCCCGAAAGAATTTCAGGAGGAACCCTCGAAGGAAGTCTAAGAGGAAACCCCGAAAGAAAATCTAGGAAGAATTTCCGGAGGAATTCCAGGAAAAAGCCAGGAGGAATCCTCGAAGGAAGTCCAGGGGAACCCCTGAAGGAGAAATCTCTGATGTAACACCTGAAAGCATCCGTGAGTCTTCCTGAAAAAATCTCAATCGCAATCTACAATCTGAAAAAAAAAAACCAGGAACGATACCTGAAAGAACTTTTGGAAGAATTCCTAAATAAACTTCTCGAACAATCCCCTAGGGATATCCTGAAGAAATCTTGGAAGGAACTTTTATATAGGAATCGCTGAATAAACTTCTCGGTTAGCCCTGAGTTCTCCTGGTGGTATCCTTGGAAGGATCTTCTGTAATGATTTCTGAAGGAACTTCTGTAGGAATCCTTGGAGAAATTCAGCAGGAATCTCTGATGAAACTCCTGGAAAGAACTGCTGTAGGAATTTCTAATGATACTACAGAAGGAATCCATGCAGGAACTCTTAAACTAATTTCTAAAGACCTCCTGCAGGAATTCCTGAAGAAACTTCTCACGGGATTCTTGATGGATCTTCAGGTGGCATTTATGAATCCTCCTGGAAGAATATTTGAAGGGACTTGTGGAAGGATACCTGAACGAACTCCCGTTGAAATAGTTTACGGAATTTCTGAAGGAATTCCTAATGAACACATGGAGGCATACCTGATTTTTCCTGGAGCTATTAGTAAGACCCCTGAGCGAACTCCTGGAGAGATCACCGAAGGAACAATTCTGGAGCAATCCTTGAAGAATTCCTGAAAGATTATCTGCAAGTAATTCCAAGAGGGATTCTTGAAAAAAATCCAGGAATTTCTGATGGGTCTCCTGGAGGAATCTCTGAGGAAACTCCTGGACTAGATACTAGAGAAACTCCTGTAGGAATTACTGAAGGAACTTCTGAAGGAATCCATGAAGGATCTCTCAGACTAATCTCTGAAGGACCTCCTATGAGAATTCTTGAAGGATCTTCTGGATGAATCTCTGATGTATCTCTAGTAGGTATCCCTGAATTGTCCTGAAATAATTTTTGAAGGTACTCTTGTCGAGATCTTCTAAAAAAATCATCCTGGAGGCATCTCTGAAGATTTTCCTGGAGGAATCCCAGATGGATCTCCAGAAGGCGTCACTGAATCCTCCTGGAAGATTCTCTGAAGAAACTTCTGGAGAGATGTGAATGTGTTTTCTTAGAGTTAAGAAATCAATTATTGTAATCAATTTCTTATGATAGTAATCGTGAGATTTTTTTATTTCAACTTTATATAAACTTGCGGCGTGACAAACGGCGGCGCATGGCGCGCCGCCGATACCTCAGTCGGCGTCGGCGTGGGACAAAAAGTGTCGGCGGCGGCGGCGTGGCGCGGCGGCGCACAGGTCTATTTGCGTTCTTTCTTTTAGCCAACCAGTCAGTCAGTGCGGCGTGTTATGACATGGGAAAACCTCCGGCGCGGACATGGGAAAATAGATGGGAGTCGGATGGTGCGTGCTTCTGTTCATAGCTATGCTCCGGTAGGGTGGTCCAAAAATTTTGGGATTTGACGAACCAAGCATCCCGACCAGAAGCACATGACAAGATCATAATAAAATTATGACAACTGCTGTTTGAAATAACAATAGTTGATATAATTCTGTTATAAGGATTTTTCCATGTGAATATCCATAACAAAATTTTAATAATATTTGTTATAATTTTAGTAATTAAATTATAACAAAACTTGTTTCATTTGTTCAAACAGATGTATAACAACATTTGTCATATTATGCATTACATAATTTCGTAATACGTTAATTGCACTCTTTGTTATAGTTTTTGTAACAAAATTATTTCAAAAGTTAAAAGATTTTTTGTGTTGTCGCGAAAAAGATTGATAATTCTTGTTATTTTTGTCACTCGAGTCAAGAGATTTATAAAAAAAAACTTGTAACAAATTTGTTCTGAAATATATAACAGAACTTGTTATAATTTTGTTGTGATTTCGCAAGTTTAGTCTAACAAAATTTGATATAATCTTGTTATGATTATATTTCAACTCGTCATATTTTTGTTTTTATTGGAACGAGTTTTGTTAGAATTTTTATTATTTTAGCTACTAACGGTCCATGTTTTATAACAACCGTTGTTACAAAAATCATTGTAACAAAATAACACAACAATAACAATTTTGTTTTTTCCATCATGTCGGGTTAGAGCATCCATTCGCTTTCTCCTAAGATTTCCATAATTTGTTAATTTAGTAATTCGTATGCAGTGGCTCCTAGATTCAATCCTAGGTCCGTACCTATCCCCCTACTTTGTATATTTGGTGGTTTGATAAAGTTCATCGTTTTCTATATACCTATTTATTTCAATCATCTTGTGTTTAGCTGAAAATTTCAAACTTCTGAATCACAGAAGGGCATCGTTCTTGAGTCTTATGTTAAGAGCGACGCTTATTTAGGTTCCACTTGGCAGGAGCAGGAGCATAGCATAGATATAACGAGCCAAACCAGAAACAAAAAAAAAATCGTAAAATAACTGGCAAACTGGTCACCCAGTGACACACCGATCGAGCCCCGAAAAAAAAAACCGAACCAATTTAAAATTTACCACCAATTTGCTCACCTATTTCCGTTAATCTCCTTAATGAAGCCGTCCAGAAATTATCGTTTCCGACGAAAGTGCTGGCGCTGTGTTTTTTTTTCTTTCGTTTTTTTTTTTGCAACAAGCTGCTCCAGTTTGATCCCAATCATCAGTCCCTCGCCTCGTTATGTTGCTGTACATGTGTACATACGTCGAGAACGAAATTCGCGCGCGAACAAGAAATGCACCCAATCGAAGTAGGCCCCCTTTCCGATTAGGATGGAGCCAGAGTCAGCGCGTTTTTCTCGCGCCTGCTTGGATTTGATTTGAACAAATCAGTCAGGTGATCAGTAAGTAGCTGGCGCTTGCTGGTTGCGCTTGTTGTCTTGTGTGAGACACATAATTTCAAGCAAAATGTGGAACACGCTAGCTACTGTTCGTTTTTTCCGCATTCCGGTAATAGGGTGGTTCAATGGTAGGATAAGGTGAAACATGTTGGAATCTATTTAGTAAGCTCAATCTTTATGACGTTTCACTTACGACATTCTGATATGTTTATTTTTTTTCCGAAATAAGGATATACGATCAATTCAATACAGTTGAATATGTTGAATATAAGGAAGAAGTTTACTTCGTCATATGCGCTAATTCCCTTCATATCAGACGGAAATAGCCAATAATTACAGATATTCCAACTTACCTTTACCAATGGCTCATCAGATGGAAGCAAAAAGATGTAAGCTTACGATAACCAGCCCCTATAGCACTGGAAATTGAATGTGTAGGCGAAATTCCACGTTTCAATTTCACTCCACTAACGAGCTGACAATTTTTCTCGTTTTGCGTTATGACGAAGGCAATTGCACTAAAGCAGCAGCTAGCCGAATTGTTCTTCATCACCGTTCAATTTTCACTTCGCCGGATTCACTTATTGAACGACCCTTCAATGCACACCGCCCCTTCACCCCCACAAAAACTCTGTGGCACTTCAAAGTTGGATTTCACTGCTGCAGAATGCAGCAAAAGCTGTTCAACTAATCAAATCAATCGCCTTTTCTCGTCGGTATTGTAAATAAGCAGTTGTCTTCGTCTAGGGAGGATGCAAGCAAATGTGTGAGTGGATTTCTGAATATGAAACATCGTATTTCACAAACGCAGAGAAAGTAACTGTTCCTTTTTATTCCGCTAAGAAATTGCATCCTTTGACAGACACACTCCGACCATATTTTACGTCCGTTTAGTTTACGCCGAATTGATTTAAGTCCTCTGTTTTACGTCCAAAATTAAGATTAACGTTCAATTATTGCTCTAAACCTTTATCAGTTTTCTAAATTTACACATGTGCTGTTTAGTAAAGTTCAAAAGGACAACAAAGACTAACCAGTGATAGCTCCAGATATCATTATTTCTTATGTTAGATGGCAACACTGTTCGAATAGAATCATATATACATATGAAATAGACTGCCCATGATCGCATAGTCGACGTAACCACTATTGACAATGTGCTAATATCTATCAATTGTGCATAATTGTGACCAATGATCCATTATTCATTAAATAAAAAGAAAATCGCGTTAAGTACTGTTCCTTTGAATTCCACTAAGAATTTGCATCCTTTGACAGATACGTATTTCGACCTCAACTGTAAGGTCGTCTTCAGTGTCTTGTACTTGACTCGAGTCAAGTACAAGACACTGAAGACGACCTTACAGTTGAGGTCGAAATACGTATCTGTCAAAGGATGCAAATTCTTAGTGGAATTCAAAGGAACAGTACTTAACGCGATTTTCTTTTTATTTACAGATATTCCCCTAACAAGCCCAGGTTAATCATCATCATTATTCATTGTTAAAATTTGGAAAGTGTGTTGAAAACCACAGTGGTGCTTACGTCACTTTTGCGATTATGGGCAGTAGAATCATATATACATATGAATACATATACACTCCCGTGCAAAAGTTTGGGGTCACCCTCTCAAAAACATGGAAATGTTTTTCGGTCATATCTCAGTCATCTTTCATTTGATCCACTCGTTCTTAGACTCTTTCGAAAGATAAAGAGTTAGATTTGATTCGTAGGTTTGGGGTCACCCCTAAGTATGCTGCATCGTGCAAAAGTTTAGGGTCACCTTCCAAATGAAGTCTGAGTCGGATTTTTATTCAAATCGTCATTGTTTTTGGTGCAATTCCAATTTCTTCTTTGATATTTGAATGGCAAGACGCAGAAATGGTTATGAAATATTCATAAACTAAGTTCTAGACTAAGTTAACTTAGACAATGGGGTTTAAAATCCATACTAAATCAGCTAAGTTCGTTATATAAAGTGCGAAAGAGGATAGAAGTGAGATAAAAATGACTAATTCGTGAACTCTACCCTATATAACTGTAAGTGTTAAAACCACAAATATACCTTTACCTCAAAATCCATAACAACGAATGTCATTTCTCGGAATGTACTATTACATTCGAGATTTTGGGTTTTGGTGCAAAGCAAAGGGATAATTTTTTGATAAAAATGCCATTTAAAATAAAATATGTAACATTCCTGAAACTTATGGATTTTGGGGTAATGATATGTTTGTGGTTATAACACTTACAGTTATATAGGGTAGAGTTCACGAATTAGTCATTTTTATCTCGCTTCCATCCTCTTTCACACTTTAAATAACGAACTTATAGCTGATTTAGTATGGATTTATATATCATTTTCTACCTTAAATTAGTCTAGAATTTAGTTTATGAACATTTCAAAACCATTTTTGTGTCTTGCCATTCAAATATCAAAGAAGAAATTGGAGTTGCACCAAAAACAATGACGATTTGAATAAAAATCCGACTCAGACTTCATTTGGAAGGTGACCCCAAACTTTTGCAGTCACCGTGTAAACCTTACTCGATCATTTAAATTATGTTATGAATTTTTCCGCTAAAATCTAATGAATGGCTCTCAAAGAGGATAGAAATAGGGTTCTAATGCAACTTTAATTTTGAAATTTGGTCGACCCAATTTTGAATTACACGGAAAACAATTTTTCGTACAGATTTAGGAAAAACATGTAAGTTTAGGTAAACTTTTCATACTAAAAAATTCATATGAAATTTGTGAAAAGTACCTACGAATCAAATCTAACTCTTTATCTTTCGAAAGAGTCTAAGAACGAGTGGTCAAATGGAAGATGACTGAGATATGACCGAAAAACATTTCCATGTTTTCGAGGGGGTGACCCCAAACTTTTGCACGGGAGTGTATACATATGACTGTTTGACATATACAGGGTGTTAGGTTCCTGAGTGCAAACTTTTTAAAGGGTGATAGAGGACCAAAAATGGTGAAAAAAATTGTTCTACGCATATGGTCAAATCTCAACCGTTACGTAGTTATTGAACTCCCCATGTTTTTGACTCTTACTGCCTTAACTGGCTATAACTTTAAAATGGTCAAACTTATCGCAGTTTTTTTAACCCTTATTCGAAAGATTATTGAATTTTCTATCAAATGGCATCTTTTAACCCATAGGTTTAGTTGAATAGCTAAGTTTTCTAGAGAAAAGAGCTTAAAAGTTGTGTGTTTTAATTTGTTTTTGTCAATTATCTTTGAAAAATACGTAATAATTTAAAATTATTTCTTTGGTAAAGTTGTGGCCCCTATTCCACTCTACAATTCGTTCTTTGACATCAAACTTCTATCTCTTATCGTTTTATTGCAATTTTGATTTAAACGTCGCATTTCAGATCATAAATTTGCAATCGTTATGGTAAGCACTTTTTTGCGCATTGTGCCGCACATTTAAATCAAAATTGCAAGAAAACCATAAGAGTTAGAAGTTTCGCGTCAAAGAACAAATTGTAGAGTGGAATAGGGGCCACAACTTTGTCAAAGAAAGAATTTTAATTTATTACGCATGTTTCAAAGATAATTGACATAAACGAATTAAAACACGCTATTTTTAGCTGTTTTGCTCTAGAAAACTTAGTTAATTAACAAAACCAATCGATTCAAATATGCCATTTGATAGAAAATTCAATAATCTTTCGAATAAGGGTTAAAAAAACTGCGATAAGTTTGACCATTTTAAAGTTATAGCCAGTTAAGGCAGTAAGAGTCAAAAACATGGGGAGTTCAATAACTACGTAACGGTTGAGATTTGACCATATGCGTAGAACAATTTTTTTCACCATTTATGGTCCTCTATCACCCTTTAAAAAGTTTGCACTCATGAACCTAACACCCTGTATACATACATATGACTATAAAAGACTTTTCAGCATATTTAAGTAGACGTCAAACGCTGTTTCATGATGCAAAAACGAAGTTTTTTTTAAAGCTGGCAACACTGCTGAACTGTAAATAAAAATCTGAATATATAATTCACTACAATTGGGATGGTGTTCATTGTAGTTTGAAGTAACGTAACACAATATCAGCAAGTCATCTAGATTTACCTTGAGTACTTGTCTTTCTGAAATTTGGTTCTTCAAAATTATCTATGCAACTGGAAACACTACATAATGTGAAACATCGATCAACACAATTTTGAGATAATATATTAAATTCGATTGTTCAGTTAACATTATGTAGAAGTCAAGTGGCATCTTTAGCGCCATTTTAACATACAGAAATTTTTGACTTCAATTAAAAACACATAATTTTTGTAGTAGCTGGCAACACTGGTCATGCAGATTCAAATACAATAGCTCAATATCACAGATCCGGTGTAAGATAGGCCATTCGAATGTTCGACAATGTTATAGTGCACCTAAGTGCAGTATTGATTCACGTTGGGACAGAAATATATTATTGCTGGCAACACTGGTCATGTAGATTTAAATATAGCTAAATATCTGTGATATGGTGTGAGATAGAAAATTCGAATGTTCAACAATGATATAGTGCATCTCAAGTGCAGTTCATTGTTACACATTGCAACACAAATAATATATTATTGCTGGCAACACTGGTCATACATATTCAAATACTTCTCAATATCTCTGATATGGTGTGAGATACGCAATTCGAAAGATCAACAATATTAAAGTGCACCAACATAAGTGCAGTTTATTGTTACATATTGCGAAACAAAAATGGTATTGCTGGCCACACTAATCATACAGATTCAAATAGTTAGACAATGTTATAGTGCACCTCAAGTGCAGTACATTATTCCACGTTGGGACACAAAATTATATTATTGATGGCAACACTAGTCATGCAGTTACGAATACTCTGAGTGAAATAGGCAATTCGAATGTTCGATAATATTATAGTGCACCTCAAGTGCAGTTCATTGTTATACATTGACACACAAATATTTCTGGCAACACTGGTCATACATATTCAAATACAGCTCAATATCTCTGATATGGTGTGAGATATGCAATTCGAATGTTCGACAATGTTATAGTGCATCTAAAATGTAGTACATTGTTTCACGTTGGGACACAAAAAGTATATTAATGTTTATAACACTGATTATACATATCTAAATATAGGTGAACATCTCTGATATGGTGTGAGAAAGGCAATTCGAATGTTCGATAATGTTGTAGTGCACCTTAAGTGCAGTACTTGGTTTAACATTGCGACACAAAAAAAAGTGTTCTTGCAGGCAACACTGGTCATGCAAATTTTAATAAAGCTCAATACAGGTCCGATTCGATTATCCAGGTGACTCCAAAAAATCACCCCAGATAATCGAAATTTCTCGGATACTTTTTCAAAACGACGTATAATACACGCAAATCCTATGTTGATACGTCGTTTGGAATAAGTATCCGAGATTTACGGATAATCGAGCCATACTGTTTTTTAAATGTTGATGTTCTTCAATCAAAAGCAGTTCAACAAACATAGAATTCGCCAATTATTTGGTAAATAACCGGAATGATTTTGTCCTTCTAAACGAATTTGTTGAAGACGACTCATTTCTATCTACTTTCGTTACCGTGATAGAGAGTCTAAAACCTAGCTTTATAACTAGCGCCACCTAGCGGCGAAATCACCAACTAATTGGTGAATCATCAGAATATTCTTGTCCTTCTGAACAACTTTGTCGAAGACGACACATTTCTATCTGATTTCGATCCAAAGAGAGAGAAGTCTAAAACTTTACTTTATAACTAGCGCCACCTGGCGGTGAGATCACCAACCAACAGAAGAATCCGCAAAATGTTCTTGCGCTACTGAGCAACTTTACCGAAGACGACACATTTCTATCTGCTTTCGATCCCGCGATAGAGAAGCTGAAACTTTACTTGTTAACTAGCAACACCCCCAGATAATGGACGGTCTTATGTAGATCAAACAGTGTTGCCATATGAGGTAATAATTCCAAATAGTAAATGACCACACGTGATAGCCCTTGGTCAGTACGGGGATCGTAGTAAGTCGTGACGGCGGACGGTTGCATTTTTCGTGCGCGTGACGTTTTCACTTCGCTGAGAATTCGGCCAATAAAAAAAAGTTTCGTGCTAGTCAAGGTGCTGGTAATTCGGCAGGGAAATTGTGCAATTTAAATATTTAGTGCTTTGAAATGCTAATTTAGCTAATACGCGAACGAAGTGTCAGTGACTTTTGCGCGAGAATTACTACGTAGCTAATCGGCCGGCCGCGTACTAGGGGGGATCGAAAGTGACGTCGGTGTGGGTTGATCGAAAACCATTTCAAGCGTTTCAAGACAGCGGAAAAACTACGCACCAATTGGAACAAAACCAAGGACAAATCATTCAGATGATCAAGAAATGAGGCTTTCAAATCTAGACGTTGATTATGCTGAGCTACCCTTGGTTTTTGTTAGTGAAGGTCAAATTTCATCATTGAAACCCGGTGAGAATATTCCATTTTTCACTTTACCATCCATTACACTCTAATATTCCAATAGTTCACTCTAAAACAGATTGTGTTGTTTCTTGCTACATATATATGCATCGGTGATAGCACAATCGACCCCATTCGGCATTGTATGATCCTCTAAATCGAAATCAATGAATTTTTAGTTGTGAATCAATATTATTTTTATTTTTTTTATATTTGTTCATTGATTGTTCATTAATGCTTCCACTTTTTAAAGGGTAGTTATCATTCGGGTTTTCCTAATGAATAAGGCCACAGTAATGCTTTTCAAGTTAATGCAACATATTCATCTAATTTCAATTGTCTCGAGCTCGATGAAAATCGATAACTACTAAGCTTAAATGAATTATCGCTTGGGTTATCGTCACAAATATAAAGGCAGAATTATAAAAACTGAAATGTAATAATTGATTTGATTTTTAAACTGACACAAATTTCGTTTTTCTCTTATGTCACCCATCCAAACCCCCATACCATTTAGGTGTAGCTATCTCTATATGAGAATTCCTACCAAATATTTATAACAAAATAATGTCTAAATTTCAGATAAAATTGTGGAAACTTTTACCGATTCCATAATAGGCTCGCAGTTATGGTTCTATGTTGTTTGTCGGTTAATAATACAGGGTATTTAATCCAGTCGGGGAAGGGATCGTTATATTTTCTTCTCGTTTCAGAGAGCGAGCAATGGCGCTTAAACCTAGGCATTCGAGCCAGGACATAAGGGGTTAATACCATAAATACCTTTGTCCCATCCCAGGAAGAAGAGGAGCCCCAACGGAGTGACATTAACTTTCTTAGCAACGTCACTCCCAACGTTTTGGCTTCACATTTATTACACATACGAAACGGAGCGGCTGACGAGATGTCGCCGTTCCATAGTTCTGTTCAATTGTATTCAATAACACTGCACAGTAGGCCGGCCGCTTCAACACTTGTAATACATCTCCGATGCCTTGCAAGTATTGATAATGACAAGAAAAATGGTAGAAGTAGTCGATTCTATCATTTTCCAGGATTCTTTCAATGAATGGCTGTGTATGTGTAGACTAGACTAGACTAGACTAGACACGTGATAGCCCTTGGTCAGTACTCAAACTTTGCCGAACACATGGAGAAGGCTAGCATTTAGTATGTATATTTCAATGAAAATTGGTAAGTGCTCTGATTGTTTTTACGTACAATTTGATTTACGTTTTACTTTTTTTTCAAATGCCATCATACAACATTATCGCTGGAATTGGCAACACTGTTAGAAATTACATTACGAATCAATATCAGGGTTTTGAAACAAAATAGCAAATTTGAATGATGAGTCAAGTTGAAACGGTACTTTCTTTATACAGTGTGATAAGTCACTGGCAACCAGAGGTGTAGCGTGGTTCACGGCACCCTAGGAAAGCGCCTAGAGTGGAATATATGACATTTAGTCGAATGTCATTTGGTGGAAAGTACATTTTTTGCGTAACATTTTAAAAGGGGCCTATCTGCTTATGGTAAACAAATATGTTTCTGCTGCTGAGGCGCCCTTCTGCATTCATCCACACACATCAACACCTCCAACAGATAACTTGAAGATTACCTTTTCTGATAAGCCCTACAGACAGAGATAAAAAACTCTTACGCAAAGAAGATAGACCTTTTCAAATGTTAGGTCAGATAACACTACTCAATTGATGAAAAATTCCTGCAAATTTCAGTTTAAATAGAACTTAAGTAATGCTGCGTATACATCAATGCCACGATATTACACCGATTTAGTTGTAAAATTCTGGAGCAACATTTGAAAAGGGCATACCATACATCCATTGGTGAACAATGACTTCGCAGGTCGCTGCAGAGCCCCCATCAACTTATCCACAAAAACTAACACCGTAAGGCGCTGTTCATAAACTACGTAGACTAAGTTTTGGCCATCTCAGACACCCGCTTCCCTCCTCGTACTTTTGTTCATACAAAATTTTCGGTATGGAGCGTAGACTTTGGCCTGATCCCTCCGTCCCTCCCACCCTAAGAGTCTACGTGGTTTATGGACAGGCCCTTATCGCAAAGAGTAAACATCGATCTTCCGGATAATGGTGTTCGTTTGCGTGGGTGGACAGCTCTTAGGCCCTACGAAGCATTTTAGATAAAACGTTCCCTTTTCAAATGTTGCTCCACAATTATGACAAAATTGCATTAGAAATTTTGACTGTAAATATTGTACCCAAGATTACACGAAATTCTTAAAATTAATTTTAAGAAATTTCTGTTATGAATAAGCTTTGCAGACAAACCGAACATAAATATCAAAGTTGCATGAAGAAATAAATACACTCAAACCGTATCAGGAGCATTAAAGGGGTTTTCAAGGGGTTTCCAGAGTGTACCAAAACTTTCCAAAGGGTTACAGGAGTGTTCCATGGATGATCCATGGGATTTCAGGGCCGTTCCAGTTCCGAGGACTTCGAGGACTTTCAGGAGTGTTTCAGGAATATTCAAGAGCGATTAAGGAGGTCACGAGCGTTTCAGGAACATTCTAGGGCTGCTCCAGGTCGAAGGTCCCAGCGTCGTTCCAGGGGGTTTCAGGAGCGTTTTTGGGCTTTCTAGGGGATTTCAGGGTGCTTCAGGGGGTCTCAGTGGCTTTCATGGGCGTTCCATGCGGTTCAATGGGAAGGCCAGTGATGTTCCCGGGAGATACAGGAGCGTTCAAGGTTTTCCTGGAGGTTTCAGGAGGTATCTTGGGATTTCATGGGCATATGCGGCTCCATTAGCTTTCCAGGAAATTCTAGGGAAATGGGACTGCTTCAAGTTTGAGGGGAACAAGGTAAAAAGATAGTTCTTTCAGAAATCACTCGAGCACGCTAAATTTGAAAATTCTAGACCCCCCCCCCCCCACCTATCCTTGTCATTCTTTTAAGACCCTTCCCTATGGGCTTGACATACTTCTTGGATCACCCTCAAGGAGTATCTCCAGACATTACTCTTTTTGAAATTCATCCGAAAGTTAAATTTGATAATCAAGAGACACTCATAGCCTTGTTCTGAAATTTCTTCTGGATTTAGTGTTTTTGTTTTTACTTTTAAATGCTTCATCTGGAACTCTTTCAGATTTGTTTCCTTGTGTTCCTCCAGTAGTTCCTTCTCAAAGGAAATCCTACTAATATCTTTGGAAATAATTTTCAAGAATTCTTCCATAAAGTACACCAGAAGGATCTTCCGAGATACTTAAAGAGGTTCTTTTAGGAAACGTTCCTGGAGTTTTGTGATCGTTTTCAACAATTCTTTTAGGATTTCTCTAGTTCTTTCTAGAATTTCAAATAGACTTCTAGTGTTTATACTGAAAACTCGGATTTTTCAGATTTTTTTCTGTGATTTCTTCAGAAAGCTCCTCAAGAAATTTCGTCAGATTTCTACTTGACATCCTTCGGACCTTTTTTCCAGGCATGGAATTCTTTCTAGAATTCCTCTTGAATTTATGCTTTGATTCCTTCAAAAGATAAATTTGGATTTATGACGGTTTTTAAAACCTCTTCAAAACCAGTTGGACTATAAGTTGTTAAGTTGTTGCATGGGTCTGGTCTCGGAGTGCCTTTCGTTTTTTTTGTATCTGTTTTAACGAGATTTTTAGCCCTAGGCTAGTTCATCTCGGGACCCACGCTTTACTTCCCTTCCGAAGGAAGAACTCACATTTTTTGTGAGTACGGCGGGAGTGGGATTCGATCCCAGGTCATCGGCGTGATAGTCAAGTGTTCTAACCATCACACCAGGTCCGCTCCACTTCGTTTTTTTTTTTTGAAATTCCTTTTGGAACTCTTGCAGACAATCTGTCTGTGATTTTCAGTGGAGTTCTTTCTGAAATTTCAACTGGACACCATTTTCGTATTCTCCCTAGAATTTCAGCAGTGATTTTTAGTATGAGTTCTTTCTGGGGTTCCCCTTCAGAAATTTATTCTGGAAATTCTGCAGAAGTTCTCTCTTCGTTGCTTCAAAGAATTCTTCTTGGGATCTCTCAAGGAGTTGTTCCAGGGATTACTCTTGGAAACCCGTCTGTAATTCCTTCCCACGAGCGTTTTACTCAAGGGTCATTAGGGTGGCTCACACTTATATGAAAAACGAAAAAATTGAAAAATGCCAAGACTTACATCCTGAATCGGTTGTCTTAGACTCCCAGAAGTTACGTTCAAAATTTTAGCAAAATCGATAAAGCCTAAGGGGGCGCTCAAAGTGCTTGAAAATTGTATGGAAAAACGTGGCCAAATATATGCAGACATTTTAAGTTTTCGATTTTTTTTTCCGCTGGGTAGCGCTGTAAGCGTTTAATGATAAACCGCAAAGTGATACGTAGCCTGGTTAAAAAGTTATAGCCTAGATAAAGTGAGGCGAGACATTATGATTGTTTTCCAGTACCTATACCAAAACATTTCAAAGGATGTCAGGAGTGTTCCATGGACGATCCATTTCAGAGGCGTTCCAGTTCCGGGGGTTTTGAAGACTTTCAGGAGTGTTTCAGTTATATTCGAGAGCGATTAAGGAGGTCTAGAGCGTTCTAGGAGTGTTACAGGGGCTCCCAAGGGGTTTCAGGAACGTTCTAAGGGATTTTAACCAGTTTCAGTGGCTTTCTAGGGGATTTCAGAGTGCTCCAGATGATCTTAGTGGATTACATGGGCGTTCTATGCGGTTTCATGGGCGTTCCATGCAGTTCAATGGAAAGGCCAGTTATTTTCCAGGGAGATACAGGAGCGTTCAAGGTTTTTCTGGAGGTTTCAGGAGGTACCTTGGGATTTCATGGGCGGCTCCAGGAGCTTTCCAGGAAGGTCTAGGGTCCTAGGAGTGCTTCAGGGGTGTTTGAGGGGAGCAAGAAGGCTTCAGGGGCTTTCTTGGGCGTTCCATGCGAATTCATAGGTGACTCATGCGGTTGCAGGGGTTTTAGAGGCTTCCTAGAGGATTCTTTGGAGTTTCCAGAAGTGTTCCAGAGAGTTTCAGTGGGTTTCAGTATTCTAGGGTTTTTCCAGGAGCTTCCAGGGGGTATTAATTCTCCTGGATGTTATTCCCCTACTAGTAACATTTGCAAGTCAAATGAATTCGAAGAGGTCCCCAAAACTTTTATAAAACAAAAATTGAACAAATTTGGATTTATGACGGTTTTTAGAACCTCTTCAAAACTAGCTGGACTTTAAGTTGTTGTTTGGGTCTGCTCTCTTGGAGTTCCTTCCTTTTTTCTTAAATTTCTTATTGAACTCTTGAAGAAAATCTATCTGCGATTTTCTGGGGAGTTTCTGAAATTTCAACTGGATATCCTTCTCGTAGGGTATCGCGCCACTTGGGCGGTGGCTTCTATATTCGTCTGTTTTCCACTATAACTCAGTCAATTTTGAACCAATTGACTTGAAATGTTGTACACGGGTAGATACTATACCTATCTCACCACATTCCAAAAGTTGTGTCAATTGGTTCAAATTTGACTGAGTTATAGTGGAAAACAGACGAATATAGAAGCCACCGCCTAAGTGGCGCGATTCCCTATTCTCCTTGGAATTTCTGCTGAGATTTTTAGTATGAATTCCCCTTAGGATTTTTTTTCTGGAATTCCTGTAGAAGTTTTCTCTTGCTTCAAACAATTCTTTTTGGGATCCCTCAAGGAGTTGCTCCAAGAATTACTCTAAGAAATCCGTCTGCAATTCTTTTAGTAGTTCCGTTTGACATTCTCCTAATCTTGTTTCTGGGCTTACTCCAATAATTTTCTCAAGTGGATGTTTTTTTTTTGTAATTCCTCCGGTAATAGCTTCTGGTTTTTGTTTAGAGTTTTTTCAGTGATTTTTTATGCATTCCTTCTGCAATTCCTTCACATATTTTATCTTAGATTCATCCAGAAGGTCCCTCTAAAAATCTTCAGGAAATTCTTTCAGCAATTTTTACGGATTTTTTAAATATTCCTCCCAGAGCTCCCTGTGAGAGTTTTTCGCAGTTTTTGTTTCAGGTATTCTCACAGAAATTTCTTGTGCGATTATTCCAAAAGATGTTTTCTGGGATACCTAAAGGAGTTCTTTTTGGGGTTTCTACTGCGTATATGTACTACTAGGATTTCTCCTAGTCCGACTGATTGTTGCTGGGATTTTTTTTAGGAATTGTTTGTGAGATTTCTCCAGATTTTAGCCTCTAAAAGATCCTCCTTGTGCTCTTCCTGTAGATCCATCTAAGAATCCAAAGGAACTTCTTGAGACATACCAAAAAGCACTACTGAAAAAAAAATCAGAAGGATCTCCAGGAGAAATCCCAAAATGCAAAATGAATTGGTTTCTAGAGGTATGCCAGATGGATTCCCTTCATAAAATCTAAAGAGGAACTTCTTGACGAATTTTAAAAAGTATGACCGAAGGCATCCAAAAATTCCAGAAGGGATTCTCAAACATATTGTACAAGGAACTATTCGAGAAAGAAAAATCTCAGAAAAAGCTCCTTGAGGAGTCTCAGAAGGAATGCTTTGACGAATTCTATCGAAAGCTACTGAACTGCCGTTTTACGCATATTATATGGGATTCCCATTGGGACGTAGAACGGCAGTGAAGGAATCCAAAAAATAACCCCAGGTGAAATCCCTGGGAATCGCTCTGGAATATCTCAGGAATTCCATCTGGAATCTCTCTCAAAATTTGTTTCGCGATGTCTCCAAAAGGCTAAACTTGAGTTTGAACTAGATGGGCTACTCCAGTATCGCCAGGTTACTTCACTCACACAAGAAATCAATGAGATAAACTGCATCTGCACAAATTGCTGTACGGGCTAGGGATTGAAGTCAACTATTTTTGCGTACGTATCAGAAGTAGTAGTCATCACTAATCTCATGTAATTATATTTATGTGTTGGACCCAATCAGGGAAAACACCAATATTAATGAAGATTAGGGAGAGACTGGGATTGCTAATCTTGAGCCATTTTTATGTTAACGGCGTTCTTCAATTCTATCCATGATTCAGTAGCGTATACTGCCGTTTTACAAGCCTGTTATGGTGGTCTTTTTCTCCAGCCATTTGCAGAGAAAATCTGCAAAAAAGCAGTTGACATCACCCATTACAAATAAACACGCTGTGAATTTAACGGCCAATAAATAACCGATTTTGGGTTAAATTTCATCAATTTGTTCATCGCGACGTTCTCTGTTTCCTCCTCTCCTCAGATAATAATCCAATTTGGCCACCATCAATAAAATAGTCATCTTACGGTCCACTTCCACAGCCGCCAGAACGAAACTAATGAAGCCGTCCACCAGTTCAGGTGCAGGGGAAATTCATCCATTGTTCTGGAAACGGGTTACAAATTTTATGCTGCTCAACGCCGCGTGCAAAACCCAATAAACCGAAAACCAACCACAATATGGGGCGAAATTGCTTCATTAGAAAAGCACACCGGAGGGCGGCCGACCGGCCGGCCGGGAATCTATGTGACCCCTCGGCTCTCTCCACCAGAAGCCATCTCGCAGCGGGAGACGCCTCTCTCATTAAACACACTGTGATACATAGGTACCACAACCAAACGAGAGGCGGCGGTTGACCTAAAACACCGACCGTTATCACCCAATCCCCAACCAAGTGGCCAATATTCTGCCCGGCCCGACGACGACGACGACGACGACGACGGCGGAACGGTATTTTAGTTTCGCAATCAATTAGGCGGTGGCCGGGTGGCCGCGCTTCATATCGGTTATGAATATTCATAATGCTAATCGATTCCCGCCCGATTGAGCACAGACTGGTTCTCTAAATCGACAAAATTCCACTCACCTGTAACCGTTGGGTGTACTTTTCCTGCATCTTCTGCTTCCGCTCCAGTTCGTCCTTCCGACGGAGCAGCTTTCGGATCTCCTGATTGCTCTTCCCGGCCACTTCCTGCACTTCCGCACTACTGGCAGCCCCACTCGTACTGACGGCAGCCCCGGAGGCGTTGTTGTTGTTACTACTACTGGTATTTGTACTATTACTATTGCTAGTACTGTTGGTGCTATTATTGTTATTATTATTATTGTTGTTGCTGCTATTTCTACGCTTCTTCCCGCTGGATTTACTACTGGAGGTGTTATTGTTGTTGTTGTTTTTCTTGCTTTCGTCGTTTTGATTGTTGCTGTCTTGCTCCTTACTGTTGTGGTGCTTCTTCTTCCCCTTCTCGTGATCTTTCCCACTACTGTTTTGTGGTGGTTGTTGTTGTTGCTGCTGCTGCTGGGATTGACTTTCGCTCTCGTCTTCGCTGAAACTCTCCAGAAGGATCTCCGAATCGCTCGACTGTTGGGAAGAATGGAAGAAGAAATTTAAAGTCATGTATGGTAGGATCGAACAAGAGGGACACTGGGGTGCAACAACGCTGTGGAAGAGCTGAGCCGACGTGGATGAGCCAAATGCGCAAAATTATGATCAACATAAATAAATGAGCTCGATTCTGAAGCAAAACTTGCACGCGTTCGACTCTTATTAACTCTCTTTGCCTGGTAAATATCACATACGTGTAGCGAGTAAAACTTTGATTCCCAAATTAAAAAAAAAAAATCTCTATGGATTGAATTGGGTTAAATCTAGATCGGGATTGGATTGAATTTGGATCTTATTTTGGTTGGATTTGAGCAGGATTTAGATTGGATTAAAATTGGATTCGGATTAGATTTGGGTTGGGAAAGGATTTGGAAGGAATTTGGATTGGATTTTGTTTGGATTTGATTTGGTTTAAGACTGGATTTGGATTGGATTGCAATAGGATTAAGATTTGAATTTGGATTGGATTTTGACTGGGTTTGGATTGGATTTGGATTTAGATTGGATTTGGATTTGATTGTACTTGGATTGGATTTGGACTGGATTTGGATTGGATTTCGATTGAATTTGAATTGGATTTTGATTTGAATTAGATTGGATTTGGATTGGAATTGGATTTGGATTGGATTTGGCTTGGAAGCCCCGGGGGTTTCCTGGAGGAATCCTCTTGGGATTTCCTGGAGGAATCCCTTGGGGATTTCCTGGAGGAATCCCTCTTAGGAATTCACCGGAATTCCTTTCAGGAATTCACCGGAATTCCTTTCAGGAATTCACCGGAATTCCTTTCAGGAATTCACCGGAATTCCTTTCAGGAATTCACCGGAATTCCTTTCAGGAATTCACCGGAATTCCTTTCAGGAATTCACCGGAATTCCTTTCAGGAATTCACCGGAATTCCTCTCAGGAATTCACGGGAATTCCTCTCAGGAATTCACGGGAATTCCTCTCAGGAATTCACCGGAATTCCTCTCAGGAATTCACCGGAATTCCTCTCAGGGATTCACCGGAATTCCTCTCAGGAATTCACCGGAATTCCTCTCAGGGATTCACCGGAATTCCTCTCAGGAATTCACCGGAATTCCTCTCAAGAATTCACCGGAATTCCTCTCAGGAAATCACTGGAATTCTTCTCAGGAATTCACTGCAATTCGTCTTAGGAATTCACCGGAATTCCTCTCAGGAACTCACCGGAATTTCTCTCAGGAATTCACCGGAGTTGCTCTCAGGAATTCACCGGAATTGCTCTCAGGAATTCACCGAACTTCCTCTCAGGAATTCACCGGAATTCCTCTCAGGAATTCACCGAAATTCCTCTCAGGAATTCACCGGAATTCCTCTCAAGAATTCACCGGAATTCCTCTCAGGGATTCACCGGAATTCCTCTCAGGGATTCACCGGAATTCCTCTCAGGAATTCACCGGAATTCCTCTCAAGAATTCACTGGAATTCTTCTCAGGAATTCACTGGAATTGCTCTCAGGAATTCACCGGAATTGCTCTCAGAAATTCACCGAACTTCCTCTCAGGAATTCACCGGAATTCCTCTCAGGAATTCACCGGAATTCCTCTCAGGAATTCACCGGAATTCCTCTCAGGAATTCACCAGAATTCCTCTCAGGAATTCACCGGAATTCCTCTCAAGAATTCACCGGAATTCCTCTCAGGGATTCACCGGAATTCCTCTCAGGGATTCACCGGAATTCCTCTCAGGAATTCAACGGAATTCCTCTCAAGAATTCGTCTTAGGAATTCACCGGAATTCCTCTCAGGAACTCACCGGAATTTCTCTCAGGAATTCACCGGAATTGCTCTCAGGAATTCACCGGAATTGCTCTCAGAAATTCACCGAACTTCCTCTCAGGAATTCACCGGAATTCCTCTCAGGAATTCACCGGAATTCCTCTCAGGAATTCACCGGAATTCCTCTCAGGAATTCACCGGAATTCCTCTCAGGAATTCACCGGAATTCCTCTCAGGAATTCACCGGAATTCCTCTCAGGAATTCACCGGAATTCCTCTCAGGAATTCACCGGAATTCCTCTCAGGAATTCACCGGAATTCCTCTCAGGAATTCACCGGAATTCCTCTCAGGAATTCACCGGAATTCCTCTCAGGAATTCACCGGAATTCCTCTCAGGAATTCACCGGAATTCCTCTCAGGAATTCACCGGAATTCCTCTCAGGAATTCACCGGAATTCCTCTCAGGAATTCACCGGAATTCCTCTCAGGAATTCACCGGAATTCCTCTCAGGAATTCACCGGAATTCCTCTCAGGAATTCACCGGAGTTGCTCTCAGGAATTCACCGGAATTGCTCTCAAGAATTCACCGGAATTCCTCTCAGGAAATCACTGGAATTCTTCTCAGGAATTCACCGGAATTCCTCTCAGGGATTCACCGGAATTCCTCTCAGGGATTCACCGGAATTCCTCTCAGGGATTCACCGGAATTCCTCTCAGGAATTCACCGGAATTCCTCTCAAGAATTCACCGGAATTCCTCTCAGGAAATCACTGGAATTCTTCTCAGGAATTCACTGGAATTGCTCTCAGGAATTCACCGGAATTGCTCTCAGAAATTCACCGAACTTCCTCTCAGGAATTCACCGGAATTCCTCTCAGGAATTCACCGGAATTCCTCTCAGGAATTCACCGGAATTCCTCTCAGGAATTCACCAGAATTCCTCTCAGGAATTCACCGGAATTCCTCTCAAGAATTCACCGGAATTCCTCTCAGGGATTCACCGGAATTCCTCTCAGGGATTCACCGGAATTCCTCTCAGGAATTCAACGGAATTCCTCTCAAGAATTCGTCTTAGGAATTCACCGGAATTCCTCTCAGGAACTCACCGGAATTTCTCTCAGGAATTCACCGGAATTGCTCTCAGGAATTCACCGGAATTGCTCTCAGAAATTCACCGAACTTCCTCTCAGGAATTCACCGGAATTCCTCTCAGGAATTCACCGGAATTCCTCTCAGGAATTCACCGGAATTCCTCTCAGGAATTCACCGGAATTCCTCTCAGGAATTCACCGGAATTCCTCTCAGGAATTCACCGGAATTCCTCTCAGGAATTCACCGGAATTCCTCTCAGGAATTCACCGGAATTCCTCTCAGGAATTCACCGGAATTCCTCTCAGGAATTCACCGGAATTCCTCTCAGGAATTCACCGGAATTCCTCTCAGGAATTCACCGGAATTCCTCTCAGGAATTCACCGGAATTCCTCTCAGGAATTCACCGGAATTCCTCTCAGGAATTCACCGGAATTCCTCTCAGGAATTCACCGGAATTCCTCTCAGGAATTCACCGGAATTCCTCTCAGGAATTCACCGGAATTCCTCTCAGGAATTCACCGGAATTCCTCTCAGGAATTCACCGGAATTCCTCTCAGGAATTCACCGGAATTCCTCTCAGGAATTCACCGGAATTCCTCTCAGGAATTCACCGGAATTCCTCTCAGGAATTCACCGGAATTCCTCTCAGGAATTCACCGGAATTCCTTTCAGGAATTCACAGGATTTTTTTCCGAGAATTCACTGGAATTCCTCTCAGGAATTCACCGCAATTCCTCTCAAGAATTCACCGGAATATCTCTCAGGAATTCACCAGAATTTCTCTCAGGAATTCACCCGAATGGCTCTCAGGAATTCACCCGAATGGTTCTCAGGAATTCAGCGGAATTCCTCTCAAGAATTTACCGGAATTCCTCTCAGGAATACACCGGAATTCCTCTCAGAAATTCACCGGAATTCCTCGCAGGAATTCACCGCAATTCCTCTCAGGAATTCACCGGAATTTCTCTCAGGAATTCAACGGAATTTCTTTCAGCAATTCATCGGAATTCCTCTCAGGAAATCATTGCAAATCCTCTCCGAAGGTCCTCTCAGGCTTTCAACGAAATTCCTCCAGGAATTCACCGAAATTGTTCTCAAGAATTCACCGAACTTTCTCTCAGGAATTCGCCGGAATTCCTCTCTGGAATTCACCGGAATTCCTCTCAGGAATTCACCGGAATTCCTCTCAGGAATTCACCGGAATTCCTCTCAGGAATTCACCGGAATTCCTCTCAGGGATTCACCGGAATTCCTCTCAGGAATTCACCGGAATTCCTTTCAGGAATTCACCGGAATTCCTTTCAGGAATTCACCGGAATTCTTTCCGAGAATTCACTGGAATTCCTCTCAGGAATTCACCGGAATTTCTCTCAAGAATTCACCGGAATATCTCTCAGGAACTCACCAGAATTTCTCTCAGGAATTCACCCGAATGGCTCTCAGGAATTCACCCGAATGGCTCTCAAGAATTCAGCGGAATTCCTCTCAAGAATTTACCGGAATTCCTCTCAGGAATACACCGGAATTACTCTCAGAAATTCACCGCAATTCCTCTCAGGAATTCACCGGAATTTCTCTCAGGAATTCAACGGAATTTCTTTCAGGAATTCATCGGAATTCCTCTCAGGAAATCATTGCAAATCCTCTCAGGAATTCACCGGAATTTTTCTCAGAAATTCACCGGAATTTCTCTCAAGAATTCACCGGAACTCCTCTCAAGAATTCACTAGAATTCCTTTCAGGAATTCACCGCAATTCTTAGGAATTCACTGGAATTCCTCTCAGGAAATCACTGGAATTCCTTTTAGGAAAGCACTAAAATTCCTCTCAGGAAATCAGGAATTCTTCTCAGGAATTCACCGCGATTCTTCTCAGGAATTCACCGGAATTCCTCTCAGAAATTCTCCGAAGGTCCTCTCAGGCTTACAACGAAATTCCTCCAGGAATTCACCGAAATTGTTCTCAGGAATTCAACGAACTTTCTCTCAAGAATTTACCGGAATTCATCTTAGGAATTTACCGGAATTCCTCTCAGGAATTCACCGAAATTCCTCTTAAAAGTTGATCAGACTTCTTCTCAGGAATTCACCGAAATTTCACATAGAAATTCTCTAGAGTTCTTTTCAGGAATTCAACGGAATTCCTCTCAGGTATTCACCGAAATTTCTCTCTGGAATCCTGGAATTCTTTTTAGGAAAGCACTAAAATTCCTCTCAGGAAATCACTGGAATTCTTCTCAGGAATTCACCGCGATTCTTCTCAGGAATTCACCGGAATTCCTCTCAGGAATTCACCGAAGGTCCTCTCAGGCTTTCAACGAAATTCCTCCAGGAATTCACCGAAATTGTTCTCAAGAATTCACCGAACTTTCTCTCAGGAATTCACTGTAATACCTCTCAGGAATTCACCGGAATTCCTCTCAGGAATTCACCGGAATTCCTCTCAGGAATTCACCGGAATTCTTTCCAAGAATTCACCGGAATATCTCTCAGGAATTCACCAGCATTTCTCTCAGGAATTCACCCGAATGGCTCTCAGGAATTCACCCGTATGGCTCTCAGGAATTCAGCGGAATTCCTCTCAAGAATTTACCGGAATTCCTCTCAGGAATACACCGGAATTCCTCTCAGAAATTCACCGGAATTCCTCTCAGGAATTCACCGGAATTCCTCTCAGGAATTCACCGGAATTCCTCTCAGGAGTTCACTGAACCTCCTCTAAGAAATGGAGGAATCCTTTTGGGATTTCCTGGAGAAATTCTTGAGGGATTTTCTGGTGAAATCTCTTCGCGATTTTTTTTTTGCTAGTTCACTAGGAAAACCTCCGGACAATGCTACAGACAATTTGCTGGATAAGTTTCTGAAACTGTTCCAACCCTCTCCTGAGCACACCCATGAAGGTCACGCCCTGCTACGGCGCAGTGCGCAAATGAGCCCAAATGGGAACACAGCCGCCACCGATCGACGGGAGGGCTGTTTTCGCGGAAATTGAATGCCTCAGTATCTCCGTCAATTGATTATATTCGCCATGGCCCGGCGACAAGAAGATGGACCATGCCCACCACCTCTGCCTGATTAACAGCAGCGCAGCGCGACCAGTACGGCGACGGCGACACGTTAATTGATCCAATAATGTGGTCCACACCGATGATGGTACTGACTGTTGGTTCTCGTGTCTCGTTACCTGAGAAGTAACACGAGCAAGAGGAAATACGATCGCAACGCAACGCCCCCCGCAGCGGGTAAGCACGTGATTTGTGGTCCAGATTTAGGGATTTTGTGTTTTTTTTTTGGGTTTTCTGGTTTATTAAATTTAGCACTTGACAGTTGTTGCAAGTTAATGAATGAGAAAATATGCTCTGTAGTTAAAAAAGAAGGCATAAATCTGAGAAATTGATAACAAATGAACAAAAAAAAATTAAATAAAAAATAACATTAAAAAAAATTGAAGAAGTACCAAAAAGTTTAAAAACAATCAGAACAATATAAAATGGTAACAAGATCATAGTAAGTTGAGTCAAAAAGAAAAAAATTAATGATCGAACAAAAAATAAAAACGAAAATTGGAAAACTTTAAAAACATAAAAATAAAAAAAAAGGTGAAAGACTTGACATGCTTCTAATGAATGAGTTACTATCTTTTTGGTTAATGTTTCAGTTTTTAGTTGAGTTTGTTTTGTCAATTAATTTATTTATTGTTTTTATTTTTTTTTTAATTTTTGACCTTTATTTTTAATTTTTTTATATTTTAGTTATTACTTTCGTATTTTTATTCTTTTTATTCAATGTAGTTGTTTTGGATGTTTTTCTTTCTTATAATTTCAGATATGACGCATGGCGTTTCCCTTCCTAGACTGCACATTGGGTTGGATAGAAACTTACCCCTTCTATTCGGTTCTGCACTATGCTGATAAACTCCTCCGCACCGGATTGGCTGATGACCTTCTGGAGCACCGGTGGTTTACACGTGCACAGGTGCCCCGTTCCGAAGAATATCAGCTTCTGCACTCGAAGTTCGTTCTAAGAGACAGAAAAAAAAGAAAAAAAAATCCAAATTAGCTTTTCTTTTGAAATACGGTCCACGGTCCTCGACACTCACCTGCGCCTCTTCCATGTCATGTGACTTGTGGGTAAAGACGGGTTCCGGGCCTCCGGACATGAGCGGAGTGAACCCTGCCAGGGTGATGTCCTCCTGGAGTCGAACGACTAGGAAATCTGCAAAAAGGACAACGAAAAATCAGTAGATATTTGTGGAATCTAATCAAGGCAGTAGGCGTTTTCTTAATGTCGTTATCATCGAAGTAGGTTATTTGCTGGGAATTTCTCTCAACAGATGGCACTCCCATTTGCAACAAGCACCATTATTAGCAACACATTTTGTCTTCTGAGAAATGGAGAGGGGGACGATGATGGGCTTGGTAAAGTGCTACCAAATCGATAAGCGATGTAAAACTTGTAAAACTAATGGGCTTCGCCTTGTAAGGGAACGCAACTCTCTCGGAAGAAAATGGGCAAACCATTGGACCCATTGGACACACGCACAGCACAGCTGGGAAAGGGAGCGCACTTTTCGGGGAAGGGCTGTTATTATTATTGTTTTCGGTATGAAGGGCTTGTCCACTCTCTGTGCTCAGTAGCACACTGAATGAGATGCACTTTGGAGATTGGGAGGAATGGGCGGGCGGAGATAGCCAATGAAGTGGTAGCCCGTTAGATAATTAAACAGTTGCGCGGCATTCACAAGTGGAGTGCGTTTCCGAAACCTTTTTCGTAATAAGGAAAGAGACGGCCTCGGTGTGCACGGTGGGTTTGGATAGTAAAAAAACAGAAAAAATAAATAAAAAAAATAGCGGAAAGAACAAGCTTTCACTTTTCCTACATCTAATAATTTTAAATCTTAAAAAAAAAAAAATAAGCCTTTACATTTTTGACAGCTTGTGCTAGTGAAGCAAGAAGTTTTATTGAGGCTGTCATAATAAAAATCACTGGTATTTTGAAATGAGGAAAAAAATAAAAACAGAGATAAAAAATAAAAAAAAACAAAAGAACAAGCCTTTAACAGCTTGTATTCTGAATTTTACTATGGCAGCTGTCATGACAAAAAACTGGTTTAAAATATGTTTTGAAACAAGAAATAAATATAAAAAACAGAAAAAAGGGAGAACCTTCTACATTCTCAAAGCTAATACTAGTAAAATCTGAAGTTTTATCACGACTGTCATGGCAAAAAACAAGAAAAAAAAATTAAAAAACAAAAAAAAAAGAGAAGCCTCCTTATTCTCAACAGCTAGTACTAGTAAAGTCTGAAGTTTTATTACGACTGTCACGACAAAGAACAAGAAAAAATTAAAAAAAAAACAGAAGTTTCTACATTCTCAACCGGTAGTACTAGTGAGGCATCGTACACAAATTACGTAACGCTATAGGGGGAGGGGGGAGTCTAGCTTAGCGTTACAAGCCATACACAATATTTTTGGTTTTCATACTAAAAGCGTTACATGGGGGAGGGGGGGAGTCTGAAATCGCCGATTTTAGCGTTACGTAATTTGTGTACCATGCCTAAAGTTTAAAGTTTTATTACAACTGTCACGACAAAAAATAAAAAAAAGGAAGAAAAAAAAATAATAAAATAAAAAAAGATAATAACAAGCCTTCACAATCTCAACAGTTAGTACTGATAAAGTCTGAAGTTTTATTGCGACTATCTCGACAAGGAACAAGCAAAAAAATTAAAAAAAAAACAAAAGAGAAGAAGACTTTACACACGATAAAAAACAAGAAAAAAATAAAAAGGAAACAAACAAAAGAAGAGTCCTCTACATTTTCAACTGCTAGTACTAGTTAAGTCTGTAAACTGTAAAAAACGAGGAAAAATAAATAAAAACAAAAACAAAACAAACAAAAAAATTAAAAAAAAAAGAACAAGGCTTTACATTCTCTACAGCTAGTACTTGTGAAGTCTGAAATTTTATCACGACTGTCATGACAAAAAACAAAAAAAAAAAAAACGAAAAAATGGAAGCCTCTAAATTCTCTACAGCTAGTACTAGTAAAGTCTAAACGACTGTCACGACAAAGAACAAGAAAAAAATAAAAAAAAACAGAGAAAAAGAAGCCTCTACATTTTCAACCGGTAGACTAGTAAAGTCTAAAGTTTTATTACAACTGTCACTAAATAAAACAAAGAAAAAAAAACAATAAAAAAATAAAAAAAGAAAATAACTAGCCTTCACATTTTCAACAGCTAGTACTGATAAAGTCTGAAGTTTTATTACGACTATCTTGACCAAAAACAAGAAAAAAAATTAAAAAAAAGACAAAAAAGTGAAGAAGAAGACTCTACACACGACAAACAAGGAAAAAAATAAACAAACAAAATAAGAATCCTCTATATTTTCAACCGCTAGTACAGTCATAGCACAATCATGGGTCACCCACAATTATGGGTCAATTCCATTTGAATTGCATGGTGAACTGACTGACTACTAATTGTGACAGAGTGACCCATAATTGTGCAATGACTGTACTAGTTAAGTCTGTAAACTGTAAAAAACGTCGAAAAAAGTAAAAACAAAAAGAAAACAAACAAAAAATGAAAAAAAAGAATAAGGCTTTACATTCTCTACAGCCTGTATTTGTTAAGACTGAAATTTTATTACGACTGTCACGATTAAGAAAAAGGAAAAAAAAATATTAAATAAAAACAAAAAAAGACATTCTCAACAGCTAGTTCTTAAGTTATGTCTCAAGTTTTATTACGACTGTCACGTCAGAGAACTGATGAAAAATAAAAAAAAAACAACAACGGATTTTGAAATAATCTTAACATTGAAGGAGTTTTGTATGGATTTTTGCTTAGAAAACACCTTCACAAAACCCACCGAGCACATCTCCATTCAGACGGTGAATTCCATTGACTCATCTGGTCTGGTACTTCTTCAAACTCTCATCCAGAATTAAAAGCCATCAACAGCTCATCTGTCCAGTCCAGTGCACACGTGGTGTAGTGGTAGGCAGCACGCGAGAAAACTGGGTTAGTCGAGCCTAATGAAACACGTGCCATCGTCATCATCAACATCACCATCCAACGCAGAGGAATGCTCAGCCCTAGTGAAGGCGCAGCGGAAAAGGGCTGCCGAGTGGTAAACAAAATAAACAACAACCAAACGAGCCTTTCGGCTGTTTGATGTTTTAATCGCTTTTATGACGGATTCGGTGAGGGACTAACTGGGTACGACTACTCAAGCAAGGGCTACCGAAATACGATGATAGTGGTGGAGGATGGGCGGCGCGGCAAGGCACGCGAATGGACTCACCTTCTTTCGATTCCACCGAGAGGACCTCCTTGTTGGTATCCAACCGGGCCAGCAGTGTCATGAGGTTGGACAGTCCGGACCACGGGTCGTGGCCGGTGGAAGCACTGAAATAGAGAGAAGAAGAGCAACGGTTAGTTCAGTAGATTCACTCTAATAATAGGTGTTTCATGATTAAAATTAAAAAAGGGGAAACGGAGAAGATTTTAGGAAATTATCTACTTGCATTACACAAAATAATAGTATGGAACGAGCTCACCAATATATATCCTACGCTATTTATGCCCGACAAAATATAAAACTAAGAAATCTGTTTAGTCTAACAACCACTTTGCTGAAATAACCTAAAAGTTTAACGTGAAATTGTGCTAGTCATCGTTCTGAAAAAGTTGCAGGTCTAGATATAATTTTACATTAAAAAAAAACTTGAGACACTTTTATAACGATTTCATGAAAAGGAATAGTAGAAAAATGCTTAATATTTCTACCTGAATATAAATACTTCATATTTTTTCTTGATTTTTTTTACTATTATTCACATTTTTTTTCCTTTTTAAATTTTCAAGAGATTTTCTCACAAACTCTTAATTTACTGAAGAAGTTTTCAGAATCCGTTAGAGCTAGGCTAAAACAAGGCTAGAGCTAGGCTTAAGCAAGGCTAAAGTAGGACTAGAAGCAACACAGTATGTTAAAGGAAGGCTAAAGCAAGGTTAAAGCAAGACTAAATCAAGGCTAGAAGCAAGGCTAAAATAAGGATAAAGAAATGCTAAGGCAAGGCTAAAACAAGGCTCGAGCAAGACTAAAGCAAGGCTTAAGCTAGACTAAAGCAAGGCTAAAGCAAGAATAAAGCAAGGCTAGAAGCAAGGCTTAAGCAAGACTAAAGTAAGACTAGAAGCAAGGCTAGAAGCAAGGCTAAAACAAGACTAAATCAAGGCTAGAAGCAAGGCTAAAATAAGGATAAAGAAATGCTAAAGCAAGGCGAAAACAAGGCAGAAGCAAGGCTTAAGCAAGACTAACGTAAGGATAAAGTAAGGCTAAAGCAAGACTAAAACAAGGCTTAAGCAAGACTAAAGGATAAAGCAAGGCTTAAGCAAGACTAAAGCAAGGCTAAAGCAAGGCTAGAAGCAAGGCTTAAGCAAGACTAAAGTAAGGCTAGAAGTAAGGCTAGAAGCAAAACTAAAAGCAAGGCTAGAAGCAAGGCTAAAACAAGACTAAATCAAGGATAGAAGCAAGGCTAAAATAAGGATAAAGAAATGCTAAAGCAAGGCGAAAACAAGGCTGAAGCAAGACTAAAGTAAGGATAAAGCAAGGCTAAAGCAAGACTAAAGCAAGGCTTAAGTAAGACTAAAGTAAGGATAAAGCAAGGCTAAAGCAAGACTAAAGCAAGGCTAGAAGCAAGGCTCAAAGCAAGGCTAGAAGCAAGGCTAAAACAAGACTAAAGAAAGGCTAGAAGCAAAGCTAAAATAAGGCTAAAGAAATGCTTAAGCAAGCCTAAAGCAGGACTAGAGCAAGGCTAAAGCAATACTGAAGCAAGGCTAGAATCAAGGCTAAAGCAAAGCTAACGCAAAGAATTCACTGTAATTTTTCTCAGGAATACACTGGAATTCCTCTCAGAAATTCACTGGAATTCCTCTCAGAAATTCACTGGAATTCCTCCCAGGAATTCACTGGAATTCTTCACAGGAATTTACTAAAATTCCTCACAGGAATTCATTGGAATATCTCTTAGGAGTTCAACGGAATTCCTCTGAGGAATTCGTCGAAAATTTCCCCACGAATTACATGGATTTGCTCTCCGGAATTCACTGAATTCCTCAGAGGAATTCATCGAAATTCCCCCCAGATATTCACCGGGATTCTCTCAAGAATTCAGTGAAATTTATTTTAGAAATTCACTGGAATTCCTCTCAGGAATTCACCGGAATTACTCTAAGGAATTCACCGCAATGTAACTCAGGAATTAATCGCAATTCCTCTCAGGAATTCATCGTCGTTTCAGAAGTTCACCGGAATGCCTCCTAGGAATCAACCGGAATTCCTCTAAGCAACTCACTGGAATTCCTCTCAGCAATTCACTGGGATTCCGCTCACGAATTCAAAGGAATTACTTTCAGAAATTCCTTGGGATACTTCTTAGGAATTCACTGGAATTCTTTTCAGAAATTCACTGGAACTCTGCTCAGAAAATCACCAGAATTCCTCTCAACAATTCACCGAAATTCCTCTCAGGAATTTATCGGTATACCTCTCGGGAATCCATCAGAATCCCTCTCAGAAAATCACCGGAATTCCTCTCAGGACTTTACCGTAGTTTTCTTCGAGATTTCACCGGAATTTTCCTCATGATTTCACCAAAATTCCTCCCAGAAATTCACCAAAATCCCTCTTTGGAATTCGTCGGAATTTCTCTAAACAATCACTGAAATTCCCCGCTGGAATGCACTGGAATTCCTCTCAGGAATTAAGCAGAATTCCTCTCAGGAATTCACCGGAATTCCCCGCAGGAATGCACCGGAATTCCTCTCAGGAATCCACCGGAATTCCTCTCCGAAATTCACCGAAATTACTCGCAAGCATTCGCTGGAACTCATCTAAAAAATCGCTGGAAATCTTACCCTCAGGAAAGCACCGAAATTCTTAGGAATTCATCGCAAATGCTCTCAGGAATTCACCGGAATTCTTTTATGGAATTCACCCAAGAATTCCTCTTAAACATTCATCGGAATTTCTTCCAGGTATTCAGTGTAATTTTTCTCAAGAACTCACCAGAAGTTCTCTCAGGAATTCACCAGAATTCTATTCAGAAACTCATTCCTTTCAGGAATTCACTAGAATTTCTCTCAGGAATTCATCGGAATTCGTCTCAGGAATTCACCGCAATTCCTCTCAGGAATTCTTCTCAGGAATTCATCGGAATCCCTATTAGGAATTCACCGTAATCCCTCTCAGGAAATTCCCGAAATTCCTTTAAGGAATCCACCAAAACTCCTCTCATGAATTCACTGAAATTCCTCTCAGGAATTCACTGAAATTCCTCTCAGAAATTCACAGAAATTTCTCTCAGGAATTCACCGGAATTCCTCTCAGGAATTCACCGGAATTCCTCTGAGGAATTCACCGAATTTCCTGCAAGGAAATCACCGGAATTCCACTCAGGAATTTACAGGAAACCCTCTCAGGAATGCACCGAAATTCCTCTCAGCAATTCACCAAAATTCCTATCAGGAATTCACTGAAATTTATCCCGGGAATTCACTGAAATTCCTCTAAGGATTTCACCGAAATTTCTCTCAGGAATTCACCGGAATTACTCTCAGGAATTCACCAGAATTCCTCTCAGGAATTCACCGGAATTCCTACAAGGCATTCACCTCTCAGGAATTAAGCGGAATTCTTCTCACGAATTCACTAGAATTCCCCGCAGGAATGCACCGGAATTCCTCTCAGGAATTCACCGGAATTCCTCTAAGGAATTCACCCAAATTTCTCTCAGGAATTCACCGGAATTCCTCTCAGGAATTCACCGGCATTCCTCCAAGGAATTCACCGGAATTCCTCCAAGGAATTCACCGGAATTCCTCCAAGGAATTCACCTCTCAGGAATTAAGCGGAATTCCTCTCAGGAATTCACTAGAATTCCCCGCAGGAATGCACCGGAATTCCTCTCAGGAATTCACCGAAATTTCTCTCAGGAATTCACCAGAATTCCTCTCGGGAATTCACTGAAATTTCTCCCGGGAATTCACTGAAATTCCTCTAAGGAATTCACCGAAATTTCTCTCAGGAATTCACCGGTATTCCTCTCAGGAATTCACCGAAATTCCTCTCAGCAATTCACCAAAATTCCTATCAGGAATTCACCAGAATTCCTCTAAGGAATCCACCGAAATTTCTCTCAGGAATTCACCGAAATTCCTCTAAGCAATTCACCAAAATTCCTATCAGGAATTCACCAGAATTCCTCTCAGGAATTCACCGAAATTTCTCTCAGGAATTCACCAGAATTCCTCTCGGGTATTCACTGAAATTTCTCCCGGGAATTCACTGAAATTCCTCTAAGGAATTCATCGAAATTTCTCTCAGAAATTAACCGGAATTCCTCTCAGGAATTCGCCGGAATTCCTCCAAAGAATTCACCTCTCAGGAATTAAGCGGAATTCCTCTCAGAAATTCACCAGAATTCCTCTCGGGAATTCACTGAAATTCCTTTCGGGAATTCACTGGAATTCCTCTCAGGAATTAACTGAAATTCCTCTCAGGAATTCACTGAAATTCCTCTCAGGAATTTCTCCAAGGAATTCACCGGAATTCCTCGCAGGAATTCACCGGAAATCCTCTCAGGAATTCACCGAAATTCCTGTCAGGAATTCACCGAAATTCGTCTCAGCGATTCACCAAAATTCCTCTCAGGAATTTATCAGAATTCGTCTCGGGAATTCACTGGAATTTCTCACAGGAATTCACTGGAATTCCTTTCAGGAATTCACCGAAATTCCTTGCAGGAATTCACCGAAATTCCTCTCAGGAATTCACCGAAATTCCTCGCAGGAATGCACTGGAATTCCTTTTAGGAATTCACCGGAATTCCTCTCAGGGATTCACCGGAATTCCTCTCAGAAATTCACCGGAATTCCTCTGAGGAATTCACTGGAATTACTCTTAGGAATTCACCGGAGATTCTCGCAGGAATGCACCGGAATTTCTCTCAGGAATTCACCTAAATTTCTCTCAGGAAATAGTCGGAATTTCTCGCAGGAATTCAAAGAAACCTCCTCTAAAGAATTCACCAGAAATTCTCTAAGAAATTCACCGGAATTCACTCGGGAATTCACTGAAGTTTTTCTAACGAATTATTCTGAATGCATCTCAAAAAATTATCGAAATTTCATTTTGAAATTCACCGGAATGCCTCTCAGGAATTCACCGTAATTCCTCTCCAGGAATTCATCGGAATTCCTCTCAGGAATTCAATGGAATTCCTCTCAGGAAATAATCGGAATTTCTCGCAGGAATTCAAAGAAACCTCCTCTAAAGAATTCACCAGAAATTCTCTAAGAAATTCACCGGAATTACTCTCGAGAATTCACTGAAATTTTTCAATTCACCGGAATTCCTCTCAGGAATTCACCGGAATTTCTCAAAGGAAATAATCGGGATTTCTCGCAGGAATTCATAGAAACCTCCTCTAAAGAATCCACCAGAAATTGTCTAAGAAATTCACCGGAATTCCTCTCAGGAATTCACTGATACTTTTCTAACGAATTAATCGGAATGCCTCCCAAGAATTTATCGGAATTTCATTCTGAAATTCACCGGAATCACCCCTAGGAATTCGCCAGAATTCTTCTCATGGATTCACGGGTATTATTATTTATTTTCAAGAACGTACCCGAATTCCTCTTGAAAATTCAACTCAGGTGCATCAATCTCAGAAGGATTAAGGATAATTTAAAGGGGGATTTCAGGAAGATTCAGGCTTCTTTCTGGGTATATCAGAGTGCATCAGGAGGGATCATGGGATCTCGGAGACGTCAGGGTGTTTCAAGGTGATTTTCGAGGTGTTTCAGAGCGTCTCAGGGGCGGGTCAAGATCTTAGGAGAATTTAGAAGAGGCTGTAAAGTGCATTTCAGAGGGTCTTAGAAGAACTCTGGATTGGTTTTAGGGGATTTCAGGGGCGTTTCGGGGGCCCAGGATGCTTCGGGGGGTTTCATCAATTCTCTGGATGACTCTGGGGTGGTTTCAGTGGTTTTCAGGTCGTCTCAGGAAGATTCAGGAGGTGTTGGGGGTGCTTCAGGGGGTCTCAGTGGTTTCAGGCAGTTTCTGGGGGTCTCAAAGGGTGTTAAAGACTTTGTTGGGTTGCAGAAGCATGTCAGGAGGTTTCAGAGTGTCTCAGGATAACTCTATGGTGGTTTCAGGAATTTCAGGGGGTCTCAGTGGAGTTTAAGGGGAGTTTAGGGGATTAAGGGGGGTCTCAGGAGCATCCTAGAGAACCTCAGACAATTTCAAAAGGTTTCAAGGGCCTTGACCCTTTAGGGGCTGTCCATAAACCACGTGGTCAGGGGGGGGGGTTTCGGCCAATGACCATTTTGTATGGACAAATAAAAAATTTTGTATGGACTAATGACCACGCGGGGGGGGGGGGGGGGGGGGGGGGGGTTGAAAAGTCCCAAAAAAAAAATGACCACGTGGTTTATGGACAGCCCCTTTTTTTTTCCTCATCTGTAGAGCCTTTTAACCACTGCGTCCATTATTTAGGAATATTGTCGGACAGCCCCTTAGAGGACGCGCGTTGTTGTAAAAAGTACAACACTACTTAAAAACCTCGCCTCGCTAGTCGTATACAATGCGAGCGCGTTGCAGTTTCAGCTGACTGATGGCGCGCGTCCTGAAAGGTTAAATGCCATAGAACAAATCTGAAACCTCCCTGAAATACATTGAAATCCCGCTTGAATGCGCTCGAAAAGTACCTTAAACTCCTAGAAAGCATTCTGGGAGGTTCCAGAGGATTTCGTGGGGTTCAAAGTGTTTCAGGAGATTTCAGGGATGTTCACGGGGGGTTTCAGGGTCGGTTCGGGTTGTTTCAGAAGGGTATATAGACACTTATTTCGGGGGATTACAGAGGCATTTCAAGGGGTTTCAAGGAGTCTCACTGGCGTTTCATGGGATGTTAGAAAAAATCAGGATTGTTTCAATGGGTGTTTTAGGTGTCTTACGATGGTTCAGGTTTGTTTCGAGGGATCTCAGAGTGTCTCCGGGATGCTTCATGGGCTCTCAGGGGCGATTCAGGTGGTGTCAGTGGGGCGATTCAATGGGGTTTCGAGGGTGTTCGATGGTCTTAGAAGCGTTTCAGGAGGTCTTTGGAGGACTCAGAGAGGTTTCAGGAAGTTTCAGGGAAAGTTTAGGGTACCTCAAAGGGCTTCAGGGGATTCCGGGGGTTTTAGGAGGACTCCGGAGGTGTTAAGGGCATTTCAGGGGGTCTCAGGAGATTTCAGGAGCAGTTCTGGTGGTTTCAAGAGGAATAGGAAGTTATAGGGCAGTTTCAGGGGCTTTCAGCGGTTCTCATGAGCGTTTTAGGAGTCCTCAGGAAGACACAGGAGGGTTTCAGAGGGCTTTTTTGTCTGTATTAACGAGATTTTTAACCTTAGGCTAGTTCATCTCGGGACCCACGCTTTACTTCCCTTCCGAAGGAAGAACCCACATTTTGTGAGTATGTCGGGAGTGGGATTCGATCCCAGGTCCTCGGCGTGATAGTCTTGTGTTCTAACCACCACACCAGGTCCGCTCCATTTCAGAGGGTCTCAGGGGTTTCAGGCGTTCTAGGTACGGCCTAAATTCCTTGAATCGCTTCTGAAAGGACTTCAAATCCTATAGAACAGATTCGAAACCTCCCTGGAATCCTGCTTGAGTGCCACTTGAGTGTGCTTGCCCAAAACCGGAAACTCATCTTTTTAGGCTCCTTTGAAACCCTCTTGTTTCCATTTGAAACCCCCCAAGCAAAACCATTTCTCGAGAATTAAATTCCGTAATTCAAAGCATTACTTTAATTTATGCACAAAACAACCTCTTTTAATAGCTTGTTTCAAATTATGCTTCTAATTTTGCAACCAATGGCATAAAATGAGGTTCTAGTGTCTTTTGAAGAATAACGAAATCATTTTCTGAACAAATTTCTGGAAGAATTTTAAAAGCAATTGATTGCTGAGTTCCTGGTCAACAGATTTTGGAATGCCGTAGAAGACATTTTTGTAAGTCGAATCCAAAACTGTTTCTTAAGAAATGTCGGCAACGCAGATAACAAATTGAAATCGACGATATTTTATAAATTTGGTATTGGAAGAAATTCTCCTGAAATTGTATAGAAGTTTTGCAACAGCCCAAAAGGAATCACTTGCCCATCCCAAGTAACGAATTTCAATCAAATAGACTAGAAGATGTTCTAAGAACCATCATAAAACCAAAATGAGTGGTGCAAGGTTTAATGACGGTTTTCAAAGCCTCTACAAGGCTAATTGGTCATCAAAATCAAGATCAGTAAAATTTCTCGGAAGAATTACTGAAGAATCTTAACAAGATTTTCTATGACATTTTCAGCCCCAAGCTTTCAATGTAATTTTATTTCATTTTCATCATAAAAGATTGTTTATGTATATAAATTCCTGAAGGTACTTCAGGAAGAAATCCCAGAGAGATTAAGCTTTTTTTTCGAATCCCACTCCCAACATACTAACAAAATGTTAGTTCTTCTTTCGGAA